>NC_065588.1:31197250-31508500 GCF_024542745.1 Macaca thibetana thibetana | reverse complement strand
CAAGGAGCATAGGTTCACAAAGACTCACCCTAGAGCTAGGTGTAAGCCCAATCCTATCTGAACGCTACACAATGAAGGAGGAGGGGATGGATTCTGATTAAACAGTCACCTACTAGGGAGGAACTTTCTTTCCTCTTGCGTCACGTTTCCATGTAAAGGGACTTCTACTACAGTAACACTGTTGGCCCCCACTTCACCCCTCCCCTGCCTGCTAGGTTAGCAAAGTTGTCATGGTCTTCATTTCTCCATTGGATGGCGCTAATCTTATTAAAGGTAGCAAGCATTGGAGAGTCTTCCATTTTCTTTCCACCTGGGCCTTACATGGGACAGCAATACTGAACTAAATGTAGATACTCTACAGAGTCAAATATCCCCTTCGGTTGCTTGAGCCAGGGTTTGGTTAGCAGGAAGAAAAAGATTGGAAGGATGGAAAGTAATGTAGTAAACCTTCTTGGCCACAGACCTGCTCTTTCTTCGGATCAGTTTCAGCTTTTTTTTTTTTTTTTCAGACCGAGTCCTCTCTGTCACGCCAGGCTGGAGTGCAGTGGTGCTATCTCCACTCACCACAATCTCCGCCTCCCAGATTCAAGCGATTCTCCTGCCTCAGCCTCCTGAGTAGCTGGGATTACAGGCGTTCACCATTGCGCCCAGCTAATTTTTGTATTTTCAGTAGCGATGGGGTTTCACCATGTTGGCCAGGGTGGTCTTGAACTCCTGACCTCAGGTGATCTGCCCACCTTAGCCTCCCAAAGTGCTGGGATTACAGGTGTGAGCCACCGCACCCCAGCCAGCTTTAGCATTAACAGAGGCTACATTTAATAATAGAACCTGTTCTCTACCTGTTGGCATCCTATATCTTATTTCGCAATTGGTTCCAATCTTAGGGAAGAAAGATGAAGATGTTGATTGACCTTTTAAAACCCAAACCCTGCTGGGTGTGGTGGCTCATGCCTATAATCCCAGCACTTTGGGAGGCTGAAGTGGTAGCACTGCTTGAGCCCAAGAGTTTGAGACCAGCCTGGGCAATATAGCAAGACTTCATCTCTGTTTAAAAAAAAAAAAAGAAAAAACAAAAAACACAATACTACCCTATTTCAGCTTCTGGTCTCTTTAGAGCTTTTCCTTCCCATAGATGAAGACACTTGATGTTGATTTTCAGGCCTATCCCTGCCCTGTTTTCGGCTTCAAATGTGTTCTGCTTGGACCTTCTACCAAGTCCTGTCCCTGTCTTTTGTATTTAGACTTCGTCATTGTACTTAGGTCATTAAAATTGAGTTTCTACCTTATATGCAAGTATCTCTCTCCAGGAGCCCTCAGTCATAGTCATAGTATCTTGGGTTCTTCTCTGGTAGCCTACCTAGGTCTCCAGTTCCTTTTTCAGGCTGGGCCCTTGCAGGTTACCCTCTATATTAATTTCCTAGGGCTGCTGCAACCAATTACCACAAACTTGGTGGTTTAAATAACAGAAATTAATTTTCTCACAGTTTTAGATGCCACAGGCTAAAACCAAGGTGTCAGGAGGGCTGATTCCTTCTGGGGGCCCCCAGGGAGAATCCATTCCAACCCTCTCTTCTAGCTGGTGGTGTCTGCTGGCAACACTTGGCACTCCTTAGCTTGTGGCAACAACACTCCAAGCTCTGTGTCTGTCTTCACATGATTTTCGCATCTGTGTGTCTCAATATCTCAAATCTCCCTTTCTTATAAGGACGCCAGTCATTGGGTTTAGGGCCCACTCAGCTATACTTGCACTGCATTAAGGATCTCAGGATGAGATCCTCAATTACATCTGCAAATATTTTATTTCTGAATAAGATCACACTCACAGGTATAGGGATTAGGACTTGGACACACTTTTTTGGGGCCACAATTCAATCCACTATATCCCCTTCATTTCTTATTCCAACTGGATAGAACCCATGATTTCTTGATAGACTTCCTGAAGCTGTTTGCCTGGAATTTTATATTATTTTATTTTGTTTTTTGGAGGCAGAGTCTCACTCTGTCTCCCAGGCTGGAGCACACTGGTGCAATCTCGGCTCACTGCAACCTCCACCTCCTGGGTTCAAGCGATTCTCCTACCTCAGTCTTCCAAGTAGCTGGGATTATAGGTGTGCGCCACCACACCTGGATAATTTTTGTATTTTTAGTAGAGACAGGGTTTCCCAATGTTGGCCAGGCTGGCCTTGAACTCCTGGCCTCAGCTGATCCACCTGCCTTGGCCTCCCAAAGTGCTGGGATTACAGGTGTAAGCTGCTGTGCCCCGCCTTGCTTGCCTGGATTTCTGAATGCCAGATGCCTTGGATGCTCCTTTCTGTCACCATTTGCAACAACTAAATCTTAGGGCCCCTTTTGCTGACTGTGTAGATGCCGTCTAGAGATTGTGGCCCACTTTGGATGCTAAGTTTGACTGCCACATTGAACTTCTCTTGTCAACACAGCACAGGCTCAGTGCCCCCAACCCCTCTATACCCCTCTCAGAATTTATCACATCTCATTGAGTGGGCCTGGAACTAGGTCTGCATATCTCCATTGGTTCTATCTAATTAAAGTGATCACAGCCTGTTGTATTCTGAAATGCTACGCAAGAAGTGCTAGACCTCTTGGACTGATTTTCATGACTGGGCGTGGTGGCTCATGCCTGTAATCCCAGCACTTTGGGAGGCCAAGGCAGGAAGATCATTTGAGTTTAGAAGTTCGAGACTAGCCTGGGTAATGTATGGAGACCCCATCTCTATTAAAAATAAAAATAAAAAATTGGCCAGGCGGGATGGCTCACGCCTGTAATCCCAGCACTTTGGGAGGCTGAGGCAGGCATAGCACTTGAGCCTAGGAGACCAGCCTGGCCAACATGGTAAAACCCCAGCTTTACAAAAAATACAAACATTAGTGGAGTGTGATAGCTTGTGCCTGTGGTTCCTGTACTCAGGGGGCTGAGAGGTGGGAGGATCATTTGTGCCCAGGAGGTGGAGGCTGCAGTGAGCTGTGATCGTGCCACTGAACTCCAGCCTAGGTGGCAGAGTGATACCTTGCCTCAAAAAATAAAAGAAAGAAAGAATTAGCTGGGCATGGTGGCATGTGCCTGCAGCTGCAGCTCCTAGGGAGGCTGAGATGAGAGGATCACTCGAGCCTGGAAGATGGAGGCTGCAGTGAGCTATAATCACACCACTGCACTTCGCCCACAATCCCTCACACTCCTCCTTTCCAACCTGGGCCCCTCAGAATGCGTCCCGCAAAGAAGGGTGGCGAGAAGAATTACAGTTCTGCCATCAATGAACTGGTGACCAGAGAATATACCATCAACATTCACAAGTGCATTCATGGAGCTGGCTTCAAGAAGTGTGCCCCTTGGGCACTCAACGAGATCTGGAAATTTGCCATCAAGGACATGGGAACTGCAGATGTGCACACTGATACCAGGCTTAACAAAGCTGTCTTGACCAAAGGATTAAGGAATGTCCCATACGGCATCCCTATGCAGTTGTCCAGAAAACGTAATGAGAATGAAGATTCACCAAACAAGCTTTCAAAAATCTACAGTCAATGTGGATGAGAACTAACCGCTGATCATCAAATATATCAAATAAAATTATAAAACTGCCTTCCAAAACAAAAAAATCATACCACTGCACTCCAGCCTGAGCAACAGAGAGAGACCCTGTCTCAAAAAAAAAAAAAAAAAAAAATGAAAATAATGAGACAGAGTATGTTAAAATGTCTAGCTCAATGCCTGGCACACAGAAGCAATGACTTACATATATTGAATACTTTCTACATGCTAGGGACCGTGATAAGCACTCTACATGTATTATCTCCTTCAAACTTCACAATAACAAACAAACAAATAAATAAATAAATAAATAAATAAATAAATTGATTTACAAACACTGGACAAATAAGGAAATTAAAGCTAGAGTAACATTAAGCAGATTGTCTTATAGATACTAAAAGAAGTGAGATTTGAACCTAGGTAGTGAGAGTCTGGAGGCTGTCCCCTTCATCAGCACACCAAACCACCACAAAACATACTGGTTGAAAAAAAGCAAAATCGAATAAAATTTTTGTAAGAATTTGGATCAGTCCTTGTCAATCAACTAAAATGAGCAGAATTTTAGGAAATGTAAAGTTTTGAAACTTTACAAAATTTTTTGAAAATGAGTAGGATGCAATAAAAACTGGACATAAATCTTTTGGCTCTTTTTTGTTTGTAAATAGGTTTGTGAGTACAATTTATTTATTTATTTATTTGTTTGTTTGTTTGTTTGTTTGTTTGGCAGGGTCTTGCTCTGTTGCCCAGGCTGAAGGGCAGTGGCGCAAACTCAGCTCATCAAAACCTTCATCTCCTGGGTTCAAGCGATCTTCCCACCTCAGTCTCCTAAGTAGCTGGGACCAGAGGCATGCATCACCGTGCCCAGCTAAGAGGTACAATTTCTATATATCAAAATGTATTTGCTGTAAGAGCACATTGGGTTTTGACAAATACATCCATCTGTGAAAGCACTACCACAATCAAGATATAACATTTTCCCATTGCTCCAGAAAGTTCCCTCCTGCCCTTTTGCAGTCAATTTCCCACCACATCCCACCTCTGGCCCTAGGCAACCACTGATCTGCTTCCTGTCCAGTCTAGAATTTCCTATGGGTAGAGTGATACACTATGGACTCCTCCGTGCCTGGCATCTTTTGCTTAGCATATTTTTGACAGCCAAGCACCCTGTTGCATGTATCAGTGGTTCATTCCTCTTTACTACTAAGTGCTGTTCCCTTGTATGAGGATACCAATTTAATTCTCCATTCATCTGGTGATGGACATTTGGCTTATGGATCAGTCAGGAGATAGAAACCAGTAATTTGAACAGGAAAATGTATTATAATTGTTAGCTAGTAAAAAGTGGTTAACAACAACAAGGGGTAAAAGAGGGTTCTAAGGTGGCTCAAACCTGTAATCCCAGCACTTTGGGAGACTGAGGCAGGTGGATCGCTTGAGCCTAAGGGTTGGAGACCAGCCTTGGCAACAGGGTGAAACCCTGTCTCTACCAAAAATTCAAAACACTAGCTGGGTGTGGTGGCACATGCCTGTGGGTGGTCCCAGCTATTCAGGAGGCTGAGGTGGGAGGATCGCTTGAGCCAGGGAGGTGGAGGAAGCAGTGAGCCGAGATTGTGCCACTGCCCTCCAGCCTGGGTGAGTGACCCGCCCACCTCCCAGAAACAGAGGGCTGTAAGGGATCCAGAAGCAGCAAGTACAGTGAGGGAGAGTGGACTCTCCAAAATATTTAAATTGTGTTAAGGAGAGGAGAGGTTATTTTTCTCTTTTGATGCTATGACAATCCTTGTCAACACCATTCTTCACCACCACACTCTAGCCACATACAAACAAACTAAGAAAGAAGGGATTGATTGCTAATGTAACTATTTAGAGCCCAAAACATTCATTGGACCACATTGTACTAGTAGTCAGTCACCATGTGCCACTAGCTTAGCAGTGCTATCAATCTCTCATTCCTCCACTTTCACAGACCATGGCAGGACTCAGCTATCCCAAGCATGCCATGCAGTCCATTTGAGGCTTTACCAGTAAGTCCTTTGGAGACAGCAGATCATTGCTCAGATTTTTGTTCACTGAGCTAATTTACTTCTCTGTCATTATTTTAGAGGACAATCTGCATACAATGATACATAGCTAATTCTTGAGTATCCTTTAAACTTCGTTTCATTGTAGCTTAATGCAGAATATACTTACACAGTGTCATCCTGAAGTGACAATTAGAAAAGCATACGGATATTTTCAAATTCGTGTTTAGTTTTATAATGTGTGACTATTCTCTTAAAAGCTTTAGGAAAGATTTTAGGAATTCTATTTTTATGAGATTAGTATATTTTAATTGCCCACATTGTTTGTTGGTGATTCAATTTTTTTCACCTTAAAAATATTAATGTGGGGCTTACAAGCTCATAAATCAGTTACTGTTCAAATTTTTTAAAAAGCCGGCCGGGCGCGGTGGCTCACGCCTGTAATCCCAGCACTTTGGGAGGCCGAGGCGGGCAGATCACAAGGTCAGGAGATTGAGACCACGGTGAAATCCCGTCTCTATTAAAAATACAAAAAATTAGCCAGGCGCTGTGGCAGGTGCCTGTAGTCCCAGCTGGTCGGGAGGCTGAGGCAGGAGAATGGCGTGAACCCGCGAGGGGGAGCTTGCAGTGAGCCGAGATTGTACCACTGCACTCCAGCCTGGGGGACAGAGCGAGACTCCGTCTCAAAAAAAAAAAAAAAAAAAAAAAAAAAAAACTGACGTGCCTTGGCTAGTGCAAACAGTAAAACAGTTTTTTAACTGTGTTTGTTTGATTAGCTTGGAATCTAACAAACATTCTGTAAGAAGTCACTACCAACAGATAGCCTGGCACTTCCTTCCTTACTTATGCATCTCAGTACTTTCTACGCAAGGAAAAGCAATATTGTATAAGAGTAATTAAAGTGTTCACAATTAGGTTCATACTCTGGTTTCTCTTCAGATCGTATACATCTTTTGTCTTTTACTAAAGATTTCTGTGGAAAGGAACAATTCTGAGTTTCTGACTAAGTTTTGTTTTGTTTTGGGACGGAGTCTTGCTCTGTTGCCCAGGCTGGAGTGCAGTGGTGTGATCTTGGCTCACTGCAACCTCCGCCTCTCGGGTTCAAGCCATTCTTCTGCCTCAGCCTCCCAAGTAGCTGGGACTACAGGCACTCACCACCATGCCAGGCTCATTTTTGTATTTTTAGTAGAAACAGGGTTTCACCACGTTGGCCAGTCTGGTCTTGAACTCCTGACCTCAGGTGATCTGCCCCCCTCGGCCTCCCAAAGTGTTGGGATTACAGGCGTGAGCCACTGTGCCCGGCCTGACCAAGTTTTTGAGGCCTTGCATATGTGGCACTTATTTTTATTTATTTATTTTTAATTTTTATTTATTTTTTATTTTTTTATTATTATTTTTTGAGAGAGTCTTACTCTGTCACCCAGGCTGGAGTGCAGTGGCATGATCTCAGCTCACTGCAACCTCTGCCTCCGGGGTTCAAGTGATTCTCGTGCCTCAGCCTCCCAAGTAGCTGGGATTATAGGCATGCACCACCACACCTGGCTAATTTTTGTATTTTTAGTAGAGACAGGGTTTCACCATGTTGGCCAGTCTGGTCTTGAACTCCCGACCTCATGTGATCCACCCGCCTCGGCCTCCCAAAGTGCTGGGATTACAGGTGTGAGCCACCATGCCTGGCCCAGGGCTTATTTTTTAAAAAATGTTACAGATATTAAAGTTTGTATATTTTCCTAGTAGCATCAACAACCTGTTATTACCTAGATAACCACCCTTCTTTCATCACTCAAATATAAATTGAGGGGCTATATAGGACCAGAGTTCTGCTACATACCAGAAAAGTGAAGAACCACAGAGTCCAACTCTTGCTCTGTGGAGTTTATAGCACAGCTAAGAAGACACAGAAAAGTCATTACAAGTGTTTTTGAAGAAGTACAGGGTGCAATAGGACCTAAAGGTCAATTACCCAGACTGTGGCTCACCCTGATTTCTTGATTCTTCTTGTATTTTCTTTTCTTTTTTTTGGGTGGGGGGAGGCGCGGGGGACAGAGTCTTGCTCTGTCGCCCGGGCTGGAGTGTGGTGGTGTGATCTCTGCTCACTGCAACCTCCGCCTACCAGGTTCAAGTGATTCTCCTGCTTCAGCCTCCGGAGTAGCTGGGACTACAGGCGCCCGCCACCACACCTGGCTAATTTTTTGTATTTTTAGTAGAGACGGGGCTTCACCATCTTGGCCAGGCTCCTCTCGAGTTCCTGATCTCAAGTGAGCCTCTCGCCTTGGCCTCCGAAAGAGCTGGGATTACAGGTTTGAGCCACTGCACCCGGCCTCATTTTATTTTTATAGACACAGAGTCTCACTATGTTGCCCAGGCTGGTCTTGAATTCCCGAACTCAAGTGCTCCTCCTGCCTCGGTCTCTCAAAGTGCTGGGATTATAGGCCTGAGCCAACATGGCCAGCCACTTCCATTTCAAAATTGAAAAAAGAAAGTGAAGATACAAGCTACATTAAATGATGGTATGCATGCACATTTATCTTCCAGGAAGAATATTATTCAGTCAAATAATCGAGGTTCTCTCAGGCAACCTCTCTGGAAGGTTTGCTTGTGTGTCTGGTGGTAGATACCCCAAATCCCCAAAGAAGAAAGCAGGGAGTGGTGTGGAAGGGGTTGCCATGTGGAGATGAATTGGATTCAGTTTTCTATCTTTTAAGTTTTATTTTTACTTACATGGCTGGGCACAGTGGCTCATGCCTGTAATCCTAGCACTTTGGGAGGCCAAGGCGGGAGAATCGCTTGAGGCCAGGAGTTTGAGAGCAGCCTGGGTAATATAGTGAGACTCCGTCTCTTAAAAACATTATTTTTTTAAATAAATAAATTTTATCTTCACTTAGGTGGAGGCAGAGTCTCCCTATATTGCCCAGGCTGGTCTTGAACTCCTGGTCTCATGGGATCTTCCCACCTGGGCTTCCCAAACTGTTGGGACTACAGGCGTGAGCCACTGAGCCCAGTGAGTTTCCTTTCAAAGGAAAAAGAAGTGGTTGTCGAGCTCTTTCCGAAGAGGCAAAAGACAGAGCTGAGCAGGGCAAGAAAGCCGTGCCCTTGGGAGGAGCAGAGTTCAGGGTCTAATTCCTGTTGCTTTAGCCTCCGATTGCTACCTGCCGGGAGAGCCGATAACATCGCATGGGTACAGGGCTGCGGAACTGGAGCGCCTTGGCTATTTACACTGACCTGGAAAATGTCAGGATAAATGACAGAAGGCGGGGGTTGGTGACTGCACTCCTTCTAGAAGTCTCAACGCTTTGTGGGTATTGTGTTTTTTCCCCCTCACCGTTGACTTATCACTAAGTCACTGAGGAAGGATGGCCTGTAAATCGGAAGGGAGGGACTTAAAGTGAGACAGGCACCCCCCACACAGGTCACAGTTTAAAAGAAGATGGTTCAGACCGTTATGCGAAATGATCTCAGAGTGGCTGTTCACCTTCCCCAAAGCTGCATTAAAAAAAATTAGGATGGGTGACATCCCCCTTAGAAGACAGACCCCCCACACTGAGACTAGCCCTCTTATCGGCTGGCCAGGGCGAGGACGGGTGTGTGCAGGGTCGCCCTCGATGCCGCAGCCGGAGCAGGTGGGCATGAATGCGGCCCCACGCCAGGCTCGGCCTTCGAGCCCGCTGGGCGCGCGCGCACCGTAGAAGCGCGCGCCTCCGCCCCTCGCGAGCGCGCCCCCCACCCCTCACCGTTGCACGCGCCGAGCCCCGGTGCCCCCGCCTGCCCCGCGCTCCCACAGCCCGAGCGCCGCTCAGCTGACCCGCGGGCGCCAGACGCGGCGGCTCTCAGCTCGCGAGCGCAGCTGCGGCGGCGCGGACCTCTCAGGGCGACACTCCCCCCGCGCCCCTCCCCCACCTGGCCGGGCTCCGGACCCGCCGCGCGCGAGCCCGCGGCCGCTTCCCCCGCGCCGAGCGAGGAGGCAGGCTGCGGCGGCGAGAGGCGGCTGCGCGGCCATGGGCGCGCCAGTGTCGCCCTAGGGCGGGCGCAGATACCACAGCCGGAGCGGTGGAGGCAGCCTCCACAGAAAGCCTTCCCGGGCGGCGGCGGCGGCCACTAGAGCAGCGCGGCCGGGATGAGCGGGAGCGGCGCGGCGCCCGGCCCGGGCTCGGGCTCGGGCTCCTCCCCGGCCGCCTGCCGCTTCGCGCACTACTTCGTGCTGTGCGGGATCGACGCGGACAGCGGGCTGGAGCCTGACGAGCTGGCGGGTAAGGCTAGGGCTTGGGTTCCCTCAGGCGGCGCTGGGTTCCCTCAGGGGCGCGGGGGACGCTGCGGGGACGCGCGGGAGGCGGGGTGCGGGCTCCAGACAAAGTCAGCTCCCAGCGGCGTCCCCCCGCCTCTCTCTGGCCGAACGGGCGCTCGGGCGCGATTTAATGACATTGTTATTTATTCCGCGTGCGGGCTGTGCGGCTGCGCCCACCCGGGCTTTCGCCTCCGTGCGCTGGGTTATTAATAACGGGCGCGGGGGTGGCCCCAAGGGCATGGTCCCCGTCTGGTGCATCGGCCCCTTCGCCCGCAGCCGCACGCGGAGGCGGCCAGTGACTCACCGGGAGCGCGGGTTGCCCCCCGGCCGCCGTGCCCGCCTCCCACCCGCCGGCCTCCCAGCTCCGGCCGCGAAGTTTCGGCCCCGCACGTGACGCCGCTCTCGGGCCTCTTGGGGGAGGGGGAGTCAGACTCAGCTCGGCTGCCGCGGGGGTAGAGTCCGCGGAGGCGCCGGTGGCCGTGAGGTGCGAGCGCGGGGCGGAGGCCGGTCGGACTTCATCGTGGACTCTGCCCTCTGCGCCGCCTCCCGCTCTGCGGTGCCGGCCAAGTCACCTTTTGGAATCCTGTGGATTTGGCCGCGTCTGGGAGCTGACGGGGACCTTTGGACGGTCGGGATCCAGCACCGCGCTTTGTTGACACTGCCTACACTGTTCCCGAGTTTAAACTCACTTGGGTGCACCGTGTGTTAGTGCCTGGTTTTCCCGGAGGGGTACCGGTCCCTCTGCTTGATTCATTTGATGGCGCAGTGCGGGGCTGTGTTGGGGAAACGATGCGGGGAAAAGGGGCCGTTAAAGGGCAATGGGGGGGCGGCGGAGTGCGCAGTGTCGAGAGGAGGCCGGGGATAAACGACTGATGTCATTTTTCACCCATGTTCCTTTCCGCTTGCCTCCGCGGGATCTGAATCTTGATATGTTGTTGTCGTTAAATGGGTGAGAGAAGTGACATCTACCGCCTGAACTTTGTGTTAGTGTTAAAGACTTAGGTCATAGCCTTTCAGAACAACTTCCTTAGGACAGATAATTCCTTATTGATTGCACCAACGTAAATTTTTCGCTTTTCCTTTGGTGGGGGTGGGGAGACTGGGAAGAATATATTAAATAATAAACAATAGTAAACAAAACTGTTAAGCCTTAAAATACAGTCCGATCAACCCACGTCTTGGCTATCTTTTTCTTAACTCAGCTTCACAGCAAAACATTTTCTTTTTTTCATATTCTTTGGAGGTAGAAACACAAAACATTTTCAACAAAAACTGTAAGTCTAGTTTTAAATTTTGGAGAACTAATAGAATACCAGGTTTTTCTGTATGTGTAATTATGTAATCACATTGTTTCTTCAACTAAGATTTCATGTACATCTTAAGAATGGCTTTGTCAAAGGATATGAAGAAAAAATGTCTGCAGAGAGATTAGGGGAGATTCTTCTCAAACTTGGTGAAGGAATATTCTTATTTTTCTAGACTCCTTTTTTCCCTAAAGATCCTAAACATTTGTGGCACCAGAGTCACTTGGAGGCCTTCTGTCAGTGATGACTGATGAAAGGAAAAAAGCCTGTATTTTTTCTTCTCCATTTGCTTCCTGAAGCTAAAACAGTACCTTTTAGGTGTGACCTAGGACTCTTTAGGCACAGTGAGAATGACGTTAACAATACCATCAGACTTTAATGCATTTTTAAGAAACAAACTCTGATGTCTCTTTTTGCAAAACTGTGAGTGTGGGTGATTGGGATTTCTGCTTCTCATAATATTTAATGTAATCAGGTAATAATGTATTTTGCCTGGTAATATTTCGGTATCATTCATCCAACAGTTTTGAAAGCGTCTATCTGTAGTCGGTTTTTTAGGCACTGGGGACAGCTGTGAGGAAAGCAGTCAGAAATCCCTGCCATCATGGAGCATACGTTCTAGTGTAAAGAGATAATGAAAATACAGTAATCTCTCCGTAACCATGGGTGATGGATTCTAGAGTGTCCCCCACACCAAAATCATCGGATGCTCAACTCTCTTATAATAAAATGGTGTAGCATATATAACCTATGAATATTTTCCTATACACTTTGTCATCTCTAGATTACTTATAATACCTATTAACATTGTAATGTTATGTAAATAGTTGTTATACTGTATTGTTTAGGAAATGATGACAAGAAAAAAAGTCTGTGCATGTTCACTACAGATGCAGCTATTGTAGGGCTAACTACATTTTCAATCTGTGCTTGGTTGAATCTGTGGATGTGGAGTCCACATGAAGTGCTGACTGTATATAGTTCTCCAGATGTTAATAAGTGCTATGAGGAAAAATAAAGCAGGGGAGTAGATTTAGGGACATGTCAGCAGAGTGGTAGGATGGTGGGGTTGTGATTTTAAATAAGATGGTTTAGGGAAGTCCTCACAGGGAGGGTGATATTTGAACAGAGCCTTGAAGGAGGTGAGGAAGCAGGCCAGATGGATCACCTGGGGGCACAGCATTGCAGGCAGAAGAAACAGCAAGTGCGAAGACCCTGAGTGGGACAGTCCCTAGTTTGTACTGGTAACAGCAAGGAGTCCAGTATCCCAGTTACTCCGGAGACTGAGGCGGGAGGATCACTTGAACCCAGGAGGTGGAGGTTGCAGTGAACTGAGATTGTGCCAGTGCACTCCAGCCTGGGCAACAGAGGGAGACTCTGTCTCAAAAAAAAAAAAAAAGGTGTTTGTGGTGAGAGATGTTGTTGGCTTGGTGAAGTGGCAGGAAGGACTCAGATTCTAGACAGATGTTGAAGGTTGACCCAATGAGATTTGCTGATGATTTGTATGAATATGTATGAAATCTATGAATATGGTAGTCATATTGAAAGAAAGTGATCAAAGATGACTCCAAGATTTTTGGACTGAACAGTTGTAAGCTTCTCTCCTGAAATAGGAAGACTGGTGGAGAATCAGCCTGGAAATCAGTTCAGTTTTGGATGTGTTAAGTTGGAGGTGTCCATTAGGTGTTCAAATGGAGATGTCACATAGACAAGACATCTCTTGGGGGGAAGATCTGGACTGTAGGTATAAATTTAACGCCATGAAATTAGATGAAATTACTTGAGGGTTGAGTATAGATAGAAAAGAGAGGAGGACACTCAAATGGTTGAGCCCTGGGGCCATTCTAGCATGCATAGGTGGGGAGAATGAGGAGGAGACAACTGAGGAGATTGAGGAGTATGGATAGTGACATGGCAGGAAAACAGAAGAATGTCGTATCATGTTCTCAACTAAGAATTTTCTTGACTATTTCTGTAGAGCAACATTTGGGGATCATGAAACTGTGTTAGGCAAATGAGCCAGAAGGTGGTTTCTGTTTTGCTGCATTAATTTCAAAGTTAATGATAGTTAAGTTTCTATTTTGCCTTGCTGGAGCTGATCTGTCTTTATCACACTTTCTTAGCAAGTTGTCACCCTGCCTCTAGAAGGTCTTAATTGACTTCTATTAAACATAAATTCTACCAGTTTGCTTCATAGACTTTCTTAACATATGCATGTTCCTAGAATTCACACTGCAGGTGGTGGGACATTGAAATCAAAGTAAAGACAGTAACAGTTAAATAGACTAAGACCTTATAATAAAACTTATCAAGGCTTCAAATAGTTTTTAGACACTCCTAGTAAAACCCAGCTTAAACAGCAATGGAAAAGACTTCTTTCATCTCAAATACATAGATCTCTTAATAGCTGAAAATAATTTAACTATATACATAAAAATATATTTTAAAATGGAGGACTTAGAAACTTTATGGTGATGTCCACATGTATATACTGATATACTCATATTACCTGTTGTCCTTTCTGTACCACATCTTAGTTGTTGTGCTTCTCCTACTCATTGTATATTTTCAAGAGGCACTTTGTCCATAAACAAAATATCCTTTGGGAGAAATGTTTAAATTTCCTTTAAATATTAAAGATAAGGAAAAAGTTTCAAAGCGGAATTCTTTATTGCATATAGAAGAAAGGAGGTATAAATGGAGGTAAATCATGCAATTAGTTGATGTCAGGGAAGGCAGACATCATTTTGAAATCTTATTTTATAGCTCTTATTTCCTTTAAAACCTGGCTATAGGAATACACATGGCTTAATTTACAGCAATCTTTTGAGCAATGGGAAAATGAAGGACATGATAAGGCCTTTATTAAGTGACATAAATATACAGGCCCTCTAAGAGAGCAGGGACTTTGTCTCTTTCATAGTGTCTTATATACAGTACACAGTGTTTAATAAGGGAATGAATATAAGTTTACATATGAGTCTATAAATTATGTGATGACCAGAATATTCTTAGTGTTCCCTTGGTAGTCTGGATTCAGCCCTCCTAATAGTTGTTGAAGTCTGATAGATGAGCTCTCTGCCATAGAGCTTTGTTTAGATCTTTTCCTTGGTGTCTCTCTGCAGCTATTTTTAGCTTTGGTTGTGTTGGGTGTGGTTTTCAAAAGAGCGTAGAGACAGTGGAGACCATGATCTGAATTCAAATAAGTATAAAATTTAGTCGAGACTGACAGAATATGTCACATTAGTTCTTGAAGGGACCGTAAACATATTTACGGTAAAGAAACTGAGGCTCAGAGATTAAGGGCCCTCTCAGATTACATTTGATCAGCAGTAGACACCTGACTAGTGCCTGGTGGTTCCAGTGTACTATGCTCCGTAGTTATTCTATTTAAGCTCAGAAAAAAGATGAGCTTGACTCATTCAACAAGCATTTCAGGATTGCCCTTATTCCAAACTGAATGTCATAGTCAAGACTGTGCTGAAGTGTGTCTTTTAAAAACAGTGGTCGGGTGTATAGTCTTAGGTGGAATAGAAGCTACCCTGATCCAAATACCATTGGTACTGTGTCAGTTGTTAGCTTTGTTGACATCCTAGGCTCACAGTAGATTCCTGGGAGTTTGGAAGGTCTGCTCCGGGTAGCTCGGGGGCTGGGGAAGGAGTAGTACAGGGATCAGCCTTCATTTTAATGAGGCCAAAGAAGATTCAAGATCTGGTTGCTGTGTGCTAGTTTGACTCTTTGTCCCCAAACCTCATGTTGAAATTTGATTCCTAAAGTTGGAAGTGGGGCTTATTGGGAGATCTTTGGGTTATAGGGGCAGATGCCTCGTTGATGGCTTGGTGCCCTCCTGGAGGTAATGAGTGAGTTCTCCCTCTGTGAGTTCCCGGAAGAGCTAATTGTTAAAAAGAGTCTGGCACCCCTCCCTTACCCTCTTTTTTCCTCTCTCTTGCTATGTGATCGCTAATTGCTTAGCCTTCTGCCATGAGAGGAAGCAGCCTGAAGCCATCACCAGAAGCAGATGCTGGTGCCATGCCTTTGGCGTAGTAGAACCGCAAACTATTTCTTTTTTCTCTCTTTCTCTCTCTTTCTTTCTTTTTTTTTTTTTTTTTTTTGGGAGAGGGGAGGGGCGGGAGTGGGGGACAGAGCCTCCGCTGTTACCCAGGCTGGAGTGCAGTGGTGCAGTCTTGGCTCATTGCAGTCTCAATCTCCTTGGGCTCAAACAGTCCTTCACCTCAGTATCCCTAGTAGCTGGGAACACAGGCGTGTGCCACCATGCCTGGCTAATTTTTGTATTTTTTGTAGAGGTGGGGTTTTGCCATCTGTACAAAGATGTTGCCCAGGCTAATCTCAAACTCCTGAGCTCAAGCAGTCCGCCCCTCCTTGGCCTCCCAAAGTGCTGGGATTATAGGCAGTGAGCCACCATGCCTGGCTGAGCCATTTCTTTATAGACTGCCCAGCCTCAGGTATTTCTTTATAGCAACACGAAAACAGACTAAGATGCTGTGGTATAATGATCACTCAGTTTTGGAAATCTACTGGAAATGAAACTCTTTATAGTGAAATTGGCCCAAAAGTGAGTGACGCTAAATTCTTTATGATAACCCCAAGGCTCAGGCTTATGGCACATTTTGTTAATGCAGGACACACCAGCATAGACAACTGGGAAGACAAGAGAGGGGAAGAGGGTGAGACAAATAGTGTCTTTGTGGGAGGAGAGAAAGGGAAAGAAAAGAGGACAGGGAGAGAGAAAGGAACCTAAAGGAGTACAAGTTCTGTTTGCTGCTAAGATGTTAAGACAGACTGTCCTGAAATTCCTGTGCACATCCTTTTCCTTGTATTTCCACTGTTGGTCACAGATACTTTCAGAGTAATAAAAGTAAATATCTAGAATACAATGCTTTGTTAGTCATGATTTCCGTAAAGCTTCATATGGAGAAAACATTTTCCTCTTCTATAATTTACTGAATGGTGGAGATGGTTCTATACAGGACGCTTTAGGAAACGTGTACCATATGCCTGATCCTTAGCATTTTTGTTTAATAATGACCTAAATTTTGTTTTTGGTAAAACCATAACTAACTATTATATTTTGGATTATTTAATGTTAAATGCTTACAGTGTGTTAGATTCTGGACTACATACATAAGTGATGGTCTCTGTTCTGTAAGAATCTATGATGAAATAGTAATAGTAAAATAGCTAACATATTTATAGTGCTTTCCACATGCCAGACACTGTGCTAAATTCTTGTTGTTGTTTGTTTGTTTGTTTGTTTTTGAGACACAGTCTTGCTCTGTTGCTCAGGCTGGAGTGCAGTGGTGTGATCTCGGTTCACTGCAACCTCCGCCTCTCAGGTTTAAGCAATTCTTGTGCCTCAACCTCCCGAGTAGCTGGGACTACAGGTGCGTGACACCATGCCCGGCTAATTTTTGTATTTTTTGGTAGAGACGGGGTTTCATCATGTTGGCCAGATTGGTCTTGAACTCCTGACAGGTGATCTGCTTGCCTTGGCCTCCCAAAGTGCTAGGATTACAGACGTGAGCTACCGCACCCAGCCACTGTGCTAAATTCTTCGTAGTCATTACCTCATTCAGTCCAGACAACAACCTTAGGGGCATTGTTTTTTCTCTCTTTTTTTTTTTTTTTTTTTTTTTTTTGAGACGGAGTCTCACTCTGTCAACCAGGCTGTAGTGCAGTGGCGCGATCTCGGCTCCCTGCAAGCTCTGCCTCCGGGGTTCACGCCACTCTCCTGCCTCAGCCTCCTGCGTAGCTGGGACTATAGGCGCCCACCACCACGCCTGGCTAATTTTTTTGTGTGTTTTAGTAGAGACGGAGTTTCACCATGTTAGCCAGGATGGTCTCGATCTCCTGACCTCGTGATCCGCCCACCTCGGCCTCCCAAAGTGCTGGGATTACAGGCGTGAGCCGCCATGCCCGGCCCATCTCTCTCTCTTTTTTTTTTTTTTTTTTTTAAAAAGGCTGAGTCTCACTCTGTTGCCCAGGCTGGAGTGCAGTGGTGTGATCTCTGTTAACTGCAACCTCTGCCTCCCAGGTTCAAGCGATTCTCCTGCCTTAGCCTCCTGAGTAGCTGGGATTACAGGCACGCACCACCACGCCTGGCTACTTTTTGTACTTTTAGTAGAGATGGGGTTTCACCATGTTGTTGGTCAGGCTGGTCTAAAACTCCTGACCTTGTGATCCGCCCACCTTGGCCTCCCAAAGTGCTGGGATTACAGGTGTGAGCCACTGCACCTGGCCTGTTTTCTCTTTTGTACACAGGAGGAAACTGAGTCTAGAGAATTTAAGTACTTTACTCCAGTTCATATAATAAGAAAGAAGCCTAGATTGAAGGTCTGCTTGATGTAATTCATCCATACCCATAACCAGTGTATTTGCTGTCTTCCTAGTAACATATGCTGTATCATAGATTGTAAAATCTACCAGTATAGAGATCCCAAATGGGTAACCTTATCATCAAATGAAATTATTTTTTTATTCCTCTATATGGTAAAGATACTAAAGGCGACACTACTGGGCCTTTATGACGTTTATGACCTGACCTAGCTTGTTTCTTCTTTAGTTAGCACTAGTAATTTCTCTTGCATGCATTTCTTCATTCATTCATCAGGGAGTTAGAAGAGTATATATTTAATGATATTTTTGCTTTTGTCAATGAATATTTTTAAAGATAAGGTGTTACTATATAAAGGCTTTTACTATGAAATTTTAACTTTTTAAAAAAACTCTTGCTCTTCTTACTGCGTTTTATTATTTCTTAGCATAAATAATTTGTTATTAGGTGAGTTTATAGTTTTTTAAAGGAATGTATGAATGCTTGTGAAACCATAGCTGGCAGGGCAGTGAGTACAGCAATTAGAGCTGGATACACAGTCAGAAGCTGAGATTCCAGTCCTGGCCTGTCACTTATGACAGCTGCAGGCATCAGTGTTCTTGTCTGTCTTGAAAAGGGTTAAATGAGATGAATGATTTCTAACTACCACCCTTGGGGCCTGAAATTGTTTTTGAGTAAAAAAACTAAGTTTATCCGTAAAAAAAAAAAAAATCCTAAATGTCATAGAACAAGAGGACCAGTACATACCACATGTATAGTCAGCCCTCTGTGTGTGGGTCCCATGTCTGTGGGTTCGACCGTCATCAAATTGAAAATACAGTGTTCCAAAAAAATAAAAACCAAAAATGGTGGTTGCATTTGTACTGAACATGTACAAGTTTTTTGTACTTGCTATTGTTCCTTAAACAATACAGCATAACAACCATTTACATGGAATTTGCATCGTATTAAGTATTGTAACTAACCTGGAGATTATTTGAAGTATACGGGAGAATGTGCTTGTGTTATCTGTATATACTACACCATTTTATGTAAGGGGCTCAAGCATCTTGGGAGTCTTGAAAACAATCCCGCACAGATACTGAAGGATAACTGTACCACATGAGGAGCAATTAAGGAATTACAAAATCAGCCATCAGGAAAGGGAGAAAATCAGTTAGTTTATACTGTTCTCTTTCCAGGAAAGCTACTTTTTTTTTTTTTTTTGAGACAGTTTCGCTCTTATTGCCCAGGCTGGAGTGCAATGGTGCGATCTCGGCTCACCGCAGCCTCCGCCTCCCAGGTTCAAGTGATTCTCCTGCCTCAGCTTCCCGAGTAGCTGGGATTACAGGCATGTGCCACCATGCCCCACTAATTTTTGTATTTTTAGTAGAGATGGAGGTTTCACCATGTTGTTCAGGCTGGTCTCGATCTCCCGACCTCAGGTGATCTGCCTGCCTCTGTGCTGGGATTACAGGCGTGAGCCATTGTGCCTGGCCGAAAGCTACAATTTTTAAGAAGAATTTTGAAATCTTAATGTCAATTAATGTACTCCCAATTATTATCTTCATGGACTTTTAAGGACCCAGGGGTTCCTGTTTGAAATTACCATTGCTAATCTCTAGATTATTACTGTAGTATGGATGACACTGCCAGTTCCCAAATAATAGTCAGTGAGATCTTAGAATAATATTTTTCTACTTAAAATTCTCTAATAACTTCCTTTGTATTTAGAATAAGGTTCAAACTTGTAGATATTTGTTTATAACAAAAAATATTACATTTATTTGTTTATTTATAACAAGAATGAGACAGGATCTTGCTCTGTTGCCCAGGCTGGAGTGCAGTACTGCGATCACAGCTCACTGCAGCCTCAACCTCCTAGGCTCAAGTGACCCTCCTACCTCAGCCTCCCAAGTAGTTGGGACTATAGGTGTACACCACCATGCCTGACTAATTAAAAAAATCTTTTTTTGTAGAGATGGGATCTGTGTTGCCCAGGGTGGTCTTGAACTCCTGGGCTCAAGGGATCTGCCCATCTTGGCCTCTCAAAGTGCTGGGATTACCACTATGCCTGGCCTATGTGTGGGTTTTAAAATCGCTAAAATGGGCCAGCTGCGGTGGCTTACCCCTGTAATCCCAGCACTTTGGGTGGCCAAGATGGGTGGATCACTTGAGGTCAGGAGTTTGTGAGCATGCTCACCAAGGTGGCGGAACTCCATCTCTGCTAGAAATACAAAAATTAGCTGGATGTGGTGGGGTTTGACAGTAATCCCAACTACTCGGGAGGCTGAGGCACGAGAATCGCTTGAATCCAAGATGTCAAGGTTGCAGTGAGCTGAGATTGCGCTACCGCACTCCAGCCTGGGTAACAGAATGAGACCCTGTCTCAAAAATTAAAAATAAAATAAAATAAATAAAAACCCTAAAATGGAAGCTAGAGTTTCCTTAAAAATGGGAAACTTGAGATTGATGAAAAAGCAAGAGAATGGGTAAATGACTTTTTAAAAAAGGTATCTAACAACTTTGTGAAGAGCTAACTACAAAATATATTAGCCTATTCCTTCCCTCTTTAAATAAGATACGGTAAATAAAATTAACCTTTTTTTTTTTTTTTTTTTTAACCAGTTATATGCAAGCAAGCATGCAGGTACCAACAAGGCTTTGATTTTTTTTAAGCAAACATGTCTTATTTATTTATAAACTAGTGTCAAGTGTTGAGCACATAAACGATGGATAGTGTTTATGAAATTTCAGAAAGTGGTTGTACTAAAGAGCACTTGTAGCTTCAGTTGTGGTTTTAAAGGAATATCTTAGGAAACTGCATATACAGATTTGTTCTTCATGGCACCTACATCAGCTTTGGGCACAGTCAGCCAGTACAGTTCTCTTTGTTTCTATAAAGTTTAATCCTATGTATGGGATTAAATGGGACTGTCTTTCCCCATTACTTTCTCTCTCTCTTTCTCTCCCTTCCTTCCTTCCTTCCTTCCTTCCTTCCTTCCTTCCTTCCTTCCTTCCTTCCTTCCTTCCTTCCTTCTTCCTCTCTGTCCCTTCCCTTCCCTTTCCCCTTTCCCCTTCCCCTTTCCCCTTCCCCTTCCCCTTCCCCTTCCCCTTCCCCTTCCCCTCCCCTCTTTCTCCTTTTTTCTTTCGCAGAATCTCGCTCTGTCTCAAAACAACAACAGCAACCCAGGCTGGAGTGCTGTGGCACGATCTCGCCTCACTGCAGTATCTGCCTCCTGAATTCAGGTGATTCTCCTGCCTCAGCCTCCCAAGTAGCTGGGACTACAGGCACTCACCACCACGCCTGGCTAATTTTTGTATTTTTAGTAGAGAAGGGGTTTCACCTTGTTGGCCAGGCTGGCCTCAGACTTCTGACCTCAGGTGATTCATACTCCTCAGCTACCCAAAGTTCTGGGATTACAGGCGTGAGCCACTGCGCCTGGCCTCCATTACTTTTCAAACAAAATGCGGGGATGGCTGGTTGAGTGTGACGAGGTAAGAACTGAGAATTCTAGGAATGAAAGTGTTAGTATTTTATCTGCTGCTGAGACAGCACATCCTGAGGATGGAAGAGGCTGGAGGATTGGCTTTCTCAGATGTTCTGCACCTTTTCCGAGCATCTATGACTTTACTAACTTTATTTGAAATTAAATATTGTAACTGTTTTTACTAACATGGGTTTCTTGGGTTACTTTTTATTTTTCTGATAAAAACGGGTGTATATCACTGCAGAAAGCTAATTTTGAAATAATGCTTTTTTTAAATGACTTTCAAAGATATGTGCTAGCATTATTAAGTCAGAAATAATCCCAGGAAGTCCCCCTTATACTATGAAGCTATGAAAATAGCTAACATTTATGAAGCATGAACTGT
Organism: Macaca thibetana thibetana; assembly: GCF_024542745.1. NCBI lineage: Eukaryota > Metazoa > Chordata > Mammalia > Primates > Cercopithecidae > Macaca > Macaca thibetana. The sequence goes on along the minus strand of NC_065588.1, from coordinate 31,487,139 downwards.
GGTTGGTGATTTATAAACACTAATTCTCACAATAACTTGAAAGTATTACTTTTCTCATTTGGTAGATGAGAAGGGTGACATTCAGTGAGTGCCCAAAGACAGGAAAGGCCGTAGCTCGGATTCCATCCCAGTTTGTCTGGCTGCAAACTAGCCCTTTTTCCTGTGCCCTGCTGCCCCTTCAGACCAGCTGTCCTCAACTGCTGGTTGGTGACACATTAATGGGCCTACCATTCATGAGGTAGGTCACAAGTAATTACTAACAATAGCAGACATACTGAGGTTACGATATATATTTTAAAATAAGTGGAATGGATTCAAGTTCTTCCCTCTAATGGTATCATTTTTATTCAGTTCCATTCCTATGTGCTTTTATTGGATGGGAGAGAAAGGTGGCATTGTATGCATCAAACCAGTAATTGTACATAGCCCCATACATAATGGGAAATCTATTTTATGCTACTGGTAAGCTACTGTTACTGATGAGTTATGAATAGTTTCCACATATTAATAAAGCCTTTAGGAATATCACTGCAGAAGTAGTCAGTTTGTTTGCTTTACTTTCCTCTAGAAAACTATTTTGTGCATTATCTGAGGATACCCTTGGGAATGTGTTTCTCAACACTTTTGCTGAGCTGGATTGTTTCTACAATGTGACAGTATTTTGGAAAGAGCATTTATAGATTACAATAAAAAAAGATCCAAAAGGTGATGTGTGCTAAAAACAAACAAAAACGTGATGGAATTAATAATGTTAGGGTTGTAGAATTTTTTTTTTTTTTTTTTTTTTTAAGACAAGCAATCCTCCCACTTCAGCCTCTTGAGTAGCTGGGACTACAGGCACATGCCACCATGCCTGGTTAACTTTTTTCTTTCTTTCTTTTTTTTGAGACAATCTTGCTCTGTCACCCAGGCTGGAGTGCAGTGGCATGATCTTGACTCACTGCAACCTCCGCCTCTTGTGTTCAAGTAATTCTCGTGCCTCAGCCTCCCAAGTAGCTGAGATTACAGGCATGTACCACCATGCCCTGCTATGTGCCTGGTTAATTTTTAAGTTTTTTGTAGACATGGGGTCACACTGTGTTGCAAAGGCTGTCTCGAACTCCTGGACTCAAGTGATCCTGCCTGGACCTCCCAAAGTGCTGGAATTACAGGTGTGAGCCACCACATCCAGCCTGAAACTGGGAAATTTCTTATATCTCACACCTTTTCAGGTTTAGTACCTTTTATTTCCAGTATCCCTTCAGTTTTCTTCCTCTTCCTTCTCTTGTGGTCCTTTGAGAAAACAAGGACAATCTGCTAGTCTAACGGTATTCTTTCTAGATAGTAAATTTATATCAATTTTTTATTGCTGTAGATCAGGACTAAAATAGCAAAAAGGAATTGTTTCCTTTGGGCAGAGATGTGAATTGTTTTTGAAGGGGTAGTGGGTAGTCACAATCTACTCTTACGTAATTCCCTGATGTAGAAGTCCTCCTTTGTCACAAGAATCAGCACCAACATATCAATTGGAATTCCATGAGAATGAGATACTAACTTTAATAAGAATACATTGAGCAGTAGGAATTTATGGCTGGTTATAGGTTTAAAGCTTGTAGATGATTTACTTTTAGAACCACAGTGTTTTTTATTTTTAGTTAAGTTATCCTCAACTTCAACTCTAACTTTTAAGGAAATGTAAATGGCCGGGGTAATAAGATAACAGATTGTTTAAAACTATTTCCTATCTCCTGTCTCAAGTGTATGCTTTTTATTAATAAATAAACTTTTGTCAGGATTTCAAAATATTCTGGCTCAGCTCCAGGAAAATGAACTTTCACACTAGACTTCACTTGTTTTGTGCCATTGTTCACTAGAACAATGACCGTGATTTCAGTTAATTAAAACACAGGCATTGGTACTTGAGGTGGCTATGCGAAAATAGGTTATTTTGTTTGGTTATTCTCACTCCTGTCTGGCAGTGTTTCATTTTTTTATTGGCAGCTCTAGCTACAATCTGATTTTAATTAAATACATGAAAGCTGTGTGTACTAGAATGTAAAATCTTGTATATTCTTCAGAGCGAAGAACTGACAGGACTCGTTTACAGTGAACCACTTGTAAATCATCTTGTTTCTGGTGGATGGGGCCAATAGGGAAATAATTAAAGTATTGAGTGTATGGAGAAGATAGAAGTTGGTAGAAAACAAAAACGTAAGAACCATACTGGTGATTCCAAAATTCCGAAATCCCTCCACCTCCCTTTTATTTTTTTATTTTTTATTTTGCAACAGAGTCTCGCTCTGTCGCCCAGATTGGAGTGCAGTGGCTCAGTCTTGGCTTACTGCATCTTACACCTCCCAGGGTCAAGCGATTCTTCTGCCTCAACCTTCCAAGTAGCTGGGACTACGGGCACACACCAGCATGCCCGGCTAACTTTTGTATTTTTAGTAGAGACTGGGTTTTGCCGTGTTGCCCAGGTTGGTCTCGAACTCCTGACTTAAAGAGCTCCACCCGCCTTGGCCTCTCAAAGTGCTGGGATTACAGGTATGAGCCACCGCGCTTGGCCACCCCCCTTTTAATTTTTTTTTTATTATTGTTTTTTAGAGATAGGGTCTCACTCTCTCACCCATGCTCGAGTGCGGTGGCGCGATCGTGGCTCACTGCAGCCTCTATCTCCAGGGCTCAAGTGGTTCTCCTGCCTCAGTCTTCCGAGTAGCTGGGACCACAGGCACATGCCACCACACCTGGCTAATTTTTTTAAATTTTTTTGTAGAGATAAGATCTCACTGTGTTGTCCAGGCTGGTCTCAAATGGTCCTTGCCTCACATGGTTCTTCCACCTTGGCCTCCCAGTGTTGGGATTTCAGGCATGAGCCACTGTGCCTTTTTTTTTTTTTTTTTAAGAGATGGAGTCTCTCTGTGTTGCCCAGACTGGAGCTCAGTGGCTATTAACAGGCCATCATAGCTCACTTCAGCTTCCTGGGATAGCTGGGACTAATGGCGTGCACCACGGTGCCTGGCCAAAATTCTCTTTAAGTTATCTCATTGATACCTCTATCACCCTCTGTGCCACTTAGAACACAAAATTTGTGGTTAGAGTAGGAGAAGTAGTAGAAGGATAGCCAGCAAATGCCCTAGACCCCAGAGCTTCTGTAGATTTAATTGCCGATTGAAGAGTCATGGAGTCATTATAAGAGTCTCCTGCACAAGTGTTGAGCCTGCTTAATGACCGTTGAGCAAAATTACATTCACTTTTCCCTGGAATGAAATCTCTAAGCAAGAGTAAAAATTTAGCTTTTTCTGAATGTGAACTTAAGGCCATGAAGTAGACATACCTTGTTGAATCATTATGCGGCAGAGGCCCAGATATGAAATGTCTGTTGACATGTATGCACATTCAGTATTTATTTCAGTGCCTTATTGAACTCTGTTGAATAGATCAGGTGACAGCTTTTATCTGAACATCAGTCTTTGAGGGACAGTTGAAGCACTGGCATATGTGTGTGAGCAAGAGATTGGTGTTTTGTTTCAAATGTAGAAGAGGTAACAAATTTTTTGCTCTTAAAAGTACATTATTTCAAAATATTCAAATTTGCCTTGGGACTTAACGTATAAATTGTCGTATTATTTTAGTAACACAATTGAATATTTTTTAATGTCTCTGAACAAATGAGATATAGTTTTCTTTCAAGTGTGGGAACTATCTTGTACCCTGTTCCCTGACCTCTGCCTTTTGACCCTGTCGCTTTGTGATGGGATTATAGATGGGCCTTTGAGCTTTTCTCTAGTCTGCTCAGGTTCCCTTACACAGCAACATATAAAGCTTTAAGCTTCTTTAAAAGATGCTCTTAGAATTAAAGAGAACACTCAGATTTAATTGGCATGAGTTTCGTAAATATTTTTTCTTTAAAAAGTCTTTTTCTTCCTTAATGCTTTCCTGTCCCCCAAATCTATTTAATTATGTTTTCTAAAATGGTTTATTTCGGGAGAGGCTAACCATTAGAGCTTTCTAGGATAAGAAAATCCAAGAGAGATTCAACTCTTTATTCCCTATTTGTTGTCTCTGGGTATGTGAAGTTAAAATCTGGATTCAGAGGGTGTCAAACAAGAGCGGGAGATTATTTTCAGAGAGAATCAGTGCTTTAACCTTCTTATAATAGACACTTTTTAGATACTTTTTCAGATGCCTAAAATAGAGTAGGAAGAGAAACAAGGGCAGAGAAAAGGAGACTGATTTCACTGGCTTTGTGTTAATAACTCATGTGAGTTTTTTTTGAGAAAGAGTAAAATTAGTGACAAAAATAAGGGCTTGGGGATTTTATATTTATTTTGTTATTGTTTTACATCCTGTCTTCAAGATTATCCAGAAAATTAAGCATTTGCTCTGTTTCAGACATTTTTAATAGGAATTTCTGAGGAATGTCTGTTTTACACACCATCAGAAAGATTTATAACAATGAAGCTGTAGGGCTGTGGTTTATGTGGCGCATTCTTGCTACTCAACAATAAATAAGGATAAATAAAATGATTGGTTTGAAATAACAAAAGGCAGTATGTGCTTTTTTTTTTTTTTGAAACAGAGTTTCTCTCTTGCTGCCTAGGCTGGAGTGCAATGGCGTGATCTCGGCTCACCACAACCTCCGCCTCCCGGATTCAAGCGATTCTCCTGCCTCAGCCTCCCAGGTAGCTGGGATTACAGGCATGCGCCAACCACACCTGGCTAATGTATTTTTAGTCGAGATGGGGTTTTTCCATGTTGGTCAGGCTGGTCTCGAATTCCCGAGCTCACGTGATCCACCCACATTAGCCTCCCAAAGTGCTGGGATTACAGGCGTGAGCCACTGCATCCAGCCTGGCAATATGTGCTTTTAAAAAATTTCAGCTTTTGGCTTGGCATGGTGGCTCATGCATGTAATCCCAGCACTTTAGGAGGCCAAGGCAGGCAGATCACCTGAGGTCAGGAGTTCGAGACCAGCCTAGCCAACATGGTGAAACCTTGTCTCTACTAAAAATACAAAAAAAATTAGCTGGGCATGGTGGCTTGCCAGCTACTCGGGAGGCTGAGGCAGGAGAATTGCTTGAACCCGAGAGGTGGAGGTTGCGGTGAGCCGAGAACATGCTATTGCACTCCAGCCTGGGTAACAAGAGCGAAACTCCGTCTCAAAAAACAAAACAAAACAAAACAAGATTGTGGCTTTTAAATTATTTTTCTAAAAAAGAGTGAATGGATAAAATGGAGTTTTCTAATTCAGGTGTTTACTTTGAGAGCTAGAAATTAAATCATAGTTCTTGCAACGTTTTTTTTTTTTTTTTTTTTTTAAACCCAAATCCTTTCTACAAGCAGTAAAGTGAAATGTGAAAAGAAAGAGTAGCTTTGAATCTCAGTTTAATGCTAAAATAATCTATTAAAATTCTTTTTTTCTATTATGGAAAGGGGAAAACACTAGTGATAAATAAGATGGGAAGACAGGAAGAAGCTAGTTAGCAGAAGAGGCAACTCAGTGACAAGATAAACTCTTGATCTCTATCTTACTGATCCGAATTGTGTGTTGTCACGTAGAATGGAAATATGTTTATATGGTATAAGAAACCTCTTATGGAAAAATCTGGTTGTCTCCCTGCAGGTTGCTAAGAAAGAGTGATATTTCAGGGAGGCTGAGTCTTGAAGTAGCAGCGGATCTGACACTTGTCCTTCACAACTCCCCTTCCTGTCTCCCATAGTAAGGGCTCGGTAAACATTTCATGATCAGTGCTGGCGCTTGCAGCTGAGAATGCAGAGATTGCCTGCAGTTTCCCCTTTCATGCAGCAGAATAATAACAGGGACAATCTTTTGATTGTCTTATTATATTTTGGCTGTTGGTGCTTTTAAAATTCTCAGTTTGTGTTGCTCTAAGGTAGGTAACATTTCTCACCCTTTCTGTAAATGACTTTCCTGCCAAAACCTACCTGTGAGTTTCAAATGTTTAAACCAATCAACCAAATAACAAAGACCTTAAGATAACCTAAGAAGGTATAACCTGAGAAGGGAGTTACAGTAATTGGAAAACCTTCTGCAAGGACAAATGTGCATTTCTCATTTTCTTTAAACCTATCAATTTACTGAAAATGAATATGATTTTTGTTAGTAATGACAGTGCCAAAAAAATTACTAAAATCTTTTTGAGTAAATGAAACCAAACTCCTAAAAAAGAAAACTTTTTTTTTCTTTTTTTTAAATAGAGAGAATTTTGGCTGGGCGCGGTGGCTCACACCTGTAATCCCAGCATTTTGGGAGGCCGAGGTGGGCGGATCTTGAGGTCAGGAGATCGAGATAATCCTGGCTAACACAGTGAAACCCTGTCTTTACTAAAAATACAAAAATTAGCCGGACGTGGTGGCGGGCGCCTGTAGTCCCAGCTACTCTGGAGGCTGAGGCAGGAGAATGGTGTGAACCTGGGAGGTGGAGCTTGCAGTGAGCTGAGATCGCGCCACTGCACTCCAGCCTGGGAGACAGAGCGAGACTCTGTCTCAAAAAAAAAAAAAAAGAATTTTGATTAGTTCTTATCCAGAGAGATATTGCTTATAATTTTTTTCTCTTGGTTTTATTTTTTTATTTTTTTTGAGACGGAGTATTGCTCTGTTGCCTAGGCTGGAGTGCAGTATCGTGATCTCAGCTCACTGCAACCTCCACCTCCCGGGTTCCAGCGATTCTTCTGTCTCAGCCTCCTGAGTAGCTGGGATTACAGGTGCTCGCCACCATGCTCAGCTAATTTTTTGTATTTTTAGTAGAGATGAGGTTTCATTGTGTTAACCAGGATGGTTTCGATCTCCTGACCTCGTGATCTGCCTGCCTCAGCCTCCCAAAGTGTTGGGATTACAGGCCCGAGCCACCACGCCCGGCCATTTTTTGGTTATCTTTTAGAATGAGTTGAATTGAGATGAATTTTAGTTGTTCCTAAGTACTGTGTACTGTGACTGGTGTTGGCTATTATTATTTTTTTGAGACAGAGTCTCACTCTGTTGCCCAGGCTGGAATGCAGTGACACAGTCATGGCTCACTGCAACCTCTGCCTCCTGGGCTCAAGCGATCCTACTGACTCAGCCTCCTGAGTAGCTGGGATCACAGGCATGTACCACCACACTCGGCTAATTTTTTGTGTATTTTTAATAGAGATGGAGTTCACCACATTGGCCAGGGTAGTCTCAAACTCCTGGCCTCAAGTGATCTGCCTGCCTCCGGCTCCCAAAGTGCTGGGATTATAGGCATGAGCCACTGCTCCCAGCTGGCACTGGCTCTTTAAAATTTTGGGGGGATAATATAACACAGTCACAAAATAATATAAGAGAGCAAATTGTGGAGAAGAAGGTCTATTTATGCCCAGCTCACTGCTCCTACTTTTTGTTTCCAGAGCCAGATGTATATGTTACACACATAAAAGAGGTATGTGGGCCAGGTGCGGTGGCTCATACCTTTAATCCCAGCACTTTGGGAGGCAGGTGAATTGCTTGAGCTCAGGAGTTCGAGACCAGCCTGAGCAGTGTGGTGAAACTCCATCTCTACCAAAAATACAGAAAATTAGCTGGGTGTGGCAGTATGCACCTGTGGTCCCAGCTACTTGGTAGGCTGAGGTGGAAGATGGCCTGAGCCCAGAAGGCGGAGATTTCAGTGAGCCAAGATTTCACCACTGTACTCCAGCCTGGGTGACACAGTAAGACCCTCGTCTCAAAAAAAAAAAAATATGTTGCTGGGTGTGGTGGCATGTATGTACCTGTAACCCCAGCTACCTGGGAGGCTAAGGTGGGAGGATTGCTTGAGCCCAGGAGTTTTGAGACCAGTCTGAGCAACATACCAGACCCTTGTCTCAAAAAAAATAGAGGTATATAGATTAGCCCACTTCAACATTTTATGAAGTGGTGGGAGATGACTTGGGTAAAGAGATTGAATCAGCCTTTGGAGTTCTCTATCAGTTAGAATGCTTGTGGTTTATAGGTCAAAGAGGAAATAAAGGAATTTGGCTGGTTCACAAAATTTAAAAGGAGTTTTTGGGGTCCATGTGTTCAGAGTGTAATTTGAATGTGGCTCCAGCTCCATTTCACTGCAGCTGTTTAGGCGCAACCTTTACACAGTGTTGACTTCTCTTCAGGTGGCTTCTCTCAGAGTGGTTAAGTGGCAGCAGAAGTTAAGTTTGTATTTGCACATCACACCTTCCTTAGAAGAGAATTTAACTTTCCTCCTCTAGCCTTCACTCCTGTCAGGAAACAAAAATATGGGTGTTTGCTGTGGCCTGTCCTTTAACAAATCAGTGTGGCAAGTAAAATGGGATTAAACTGATTGCTGAGACTAATTTGGGATGAAAACTACATAGCTAGTTCACAGTAGAAGAGGGAGGGAGGTGGCTGCTGGGAAGCATTCCCAATACAAGTTGAGCATCCCTTATCCAAAATATTTGAGACCAAAAGTATTTAGGATTTTGTATTTTTTCAGATTTTGGAATATTTGCATATACATAATGAGATTTCTTAAGGATGGTACCTAAGTCTAAACATGAAATTCACTTACATTTCATATGTACCTTTTTCATGTAGCCTGAAGGTAATTTTATACAGTATTTTAAATGATTTTGTGTACCCATCACTTTAGTTCAGGTATGGAATTTTCCACTTGTGGTGTCATATTGGCAGTCAAAAAATTTCAGATTTTGGAGCACTTCATATTTCTGGATTAGGGATGCTCAACCTATGTTCTCTACTCGTTGAATGCTAGATGAGCGCCCTCTGAAAGACAGAACAGAGGCCAGTTGTGGTGGCTCACACCTGTAATCCCAGTACTTCGGAAGGCGGAGGCGGGAGGATGGCTTGGCTTGAGCCCAGGAGTTCATGACTGGCCTGGTCAACAAAGCAAGACCTTGTCTCTACAAAACAACAGCAAACAACCCCCCCAAAACAGAAAAGAGCCACTGAGAGGTGACTTGTTGTTGTTGTTGTTTAAAGAGGTGGAATCTTGCCCTGTTGCCTAGGCTGGAATGCAGTGGTGAGGCCATAGCTCACTGCAGCCTTTATCTCCTGGGCTCAAGCAGTTCTCGCACCTCAGCCTCCCAAGTAGCTGGGACTGCAGGTATGTATCACCCTAAAGGTTTTGAACAAAGGAATGGCTTGCTCAAAACCATAGCCTTAGGAATATCACTCTGGGTGGAGGATATAGAATGGAATTAAACTGGGATGAGATTTGAAGTGGGGAAACCAATTAGGAGGTTTTTTTTTTTTTTTTTTTTTTTAGACACAGTCTCACTCAGTTGCCCAGGCTGGAGTGCAGTGGTGCGATCTTCGCTCACTGTAACCTCTCAGGAGGCTATTACTATAAGACAAATTAGAAGGAAAGGGTCTAAATCAGAATAGTAGTAGTGGGAGTAAAGAAGATGGGGGATGGATGGGAAAGATAGGATGCACAAGTAAATTGAATTTGGCAACTTCTTTTTTTTTTTTGAGACAAGGTGTTGCTCTGGCACACAGGCTGGAGTGCAGTGGTGCTATCACAGCTCACTGCAGCCTCCATTTCCTGGGCTCAAGTGATCCTCCCACCTCAGCTTTCCAAATAGCTGGGACTACAGGCATGTACCACCACACCCAGCTAATGAATTTGGCAACTTTATTGTATGTTGGGTTTGTCAACCTAAATAACAAATAGAGACAGGCTGTCTAAAAGAAAATTATTTTTATTTGGAAATAAGGTGTTGCAATAGGAATATGCATATGCCCGCCTCGGCCTCCCAAAGTGCTGGAATTACAGGCGTAAGCCACCACGCCTGGCCGAGTTTTGTTTTTAAGAGAGGTTCTCACTATGTTTCCCTGCCTGGAATGCAGTAGTTGTTCACAGACATGATTACAGCACACTATAGCCTCGAACTCCTGGGCTCAGGCAATCCTCCTGCATCAGTCTCTTGAGTAGCTGGAACTACAGGTGTACACCACCATGACTGGCTTCAAATTATATTTTTTTATTTTTTTGAGACAAGAGTTTCACTTCTGTCACCTAGGCTGGAGTGTAGTGGTGTGATCTCAGCTCACTGCCATCTCCATCTTCTGGGTTCAAGCGATCCTTCCACCCTAGTCTGCAAGTCCCAGTAGTTGGGACTACAGGTGCATGCCACTATGCCCAGCTAATTTTTATATTTTTTTTCCTAGAGATGGGGCTTTACCGTGTTGCCCAGGCTGGTCTCGAACTCCTGGGTTCAAGCAATCTACCTGCTTTAGGCTCCCAAAGTGCTGGGATTACAGGCATGAACCTCTGTGCCCAGCCACTATTTTTTAGTTTTTAGAGCCAGTCAAATATAGTCCCTAGTTTGCAGTTGGCAATCATGTTTAGAAATATTAAATGACTTACCTAAGTTTGCATTGCTAGTGGCAGAATTAGAACCACAACACAGATTCTTCTGGGTCCAAATCTAGGCCCCTTTAACTAAAGAGAACAGTCTCAGAAACTTAAATCATTCTCATGTGTAAAAGAGCCCACCTTTTTAATCTGATAGAGAGCAGGGCATTTATATACTTAAAAGGAACATTAATAAACCTATTATGTGTTAACCTAAATCACATTCTAAATGAAAACAGGACTAACTTTGAGCCTTTTATGTATGAAAATTACAGATTTTGTTGGTTGCGCATCTGTTTTAGGAGTATACTATCTACATGTAAGTGACCAGAGGTATCCACATAAGCAAGATGTATAAATTGCTTAAGAGGACTCAACAACGTAAGTGTAAAAGGATTCAATAGATATACTCCTTTCTTTTCTTTCTTTCTTTTTTTTTGTGAGACGATCTCAGCTCACTGCAACCTCCGCCTCCTGGGCTCAAGCATCTTTCTATCCTAATCTCCCAAGTTGTTGAGACTACAGGTGTGTGCCTGCACACCTAGCTGGCTTTTTAATTTTTTTTGTGGAGACAGAGTTTTGCCATGTTGCCCAGACTGGTCTCAAGTGAGCCACCTGCCTTAACCTCTGAAAGTGCTGGGATTACTGGCAATAGATGCAATAGTTGAAGTGGCAAGGTTGTGAATATCAGGAACCAAGAATCATTGAGAGTCATCTTGAGGCTGACTGCCACATTGGTTAATCTGTTAGGATCTATAATCTTCAGCAGTGGTTTTAAGTAGAGCATACTAAAGCAATAGTAGTGTGCAGGATTTTGATGCCATCTCCACTGAAGGAAATAATACAGTCTGCTATTTTTAGAATTGCAGTGTGGCATGGGCTGGTTGTGGTGGCTCACACCTGTAATCTAGCAATTAGGGAGGCAGAGGTGGGAGGATCGCTTAAGGCTAGGAGTGTGAGATCAGCCTGGGCAACATGGCAAAACCCTGTCTCTAAAAAAATACAAAAATTAGCCAAGGGGGGTGATGCCTACCTGTAGTCCCAGCTACTCTGGACACTGAGGTGGGAGGATCACTTGAGCCTGGGAGTTGGAGGTTGCAGTGAGCAGAGATCTCGCCACTGCACTCCAGACTGGGTGACAGAGCCAGACCCTATCTCAAAATAATAATAATAATCATCATCACAATGAAAAGAGAAGGGTGGTAGTGGAAGGGAACTGAAAAGTGCTTGATAAATTATGTAAGGAAGCATTAGGCTTTGGTCAGAAATTTTGTTGTTAGCCAGCTAGCTGCAAGTGCACCCATCTGGCACACTTTTTCATTATTCTTCTGAAATATTCATGGGCTCTAACAGTTCTTACCTTGTTTGCACTAGATCCTCATGTACTCTTACCTTCTGGCCACCAATCTGTAGTTGCAGTGGGTTGCCCTTGTTTTGTTTCTTGTTGCTGAGGATGTAATCAATAAAGAGTAGATACTCAAGGTAAAGTTTGTGGATACTCAAATTCACTTACAAATAATGGCCAAAGTAATCACTACATTTTATTATGCTTTTATTTGTATATATAATATTTTATCTCTGAATTATGAATCTATTCTAGTCATTAAACAGTAACATTCATTTTCTTTTCTTTTTTGAGCTGGAGACTTGCTCTGTTGCCCAGGCTGGAGTGCAGTGGTGTGATCTTGGCTCATTGCAACCTCTGCCCCCGCAGGCTCAAGCAGTTCTCCTGCCTCAGTCTCCCTAGTAGCTGGGATTACAGGCATGCGCTACCACACTTAGGTGATTTTTGTATTTTTAGTAGAGATGGCGTTTCGCCACATTGGCTAGGCTCGTCTTGAACTCCTGACTTCAAGTGATCCACTCACCTCAGCCTCCCAAAGTGCTGGGATTACAGGCGTGAGCCACCACAACCGGCCCATTTTCATTAAAGAAATTTTTTTTATTTAGAGCATATGATTAAAAGTCAACTTAAATTTTTTTATTTGCAAAAGGCATTTATTTGCATGTTTCTTATTAGTTTCCAAGAGATCTCTTGAAATCATTTAGGATGTAGATCAAGAGAGATAGTAAATAATCCTTTTATTTTTAAACATTAAATTATCTTCAGGTCATTGATACTAGGTTTATCTAGGGTTCAAAAATGTTTCTAAAAATTGGTCTTACAAACTCCTCTTAAAGTTCCTAAGACTGCTTTTTGTACTGAATAGTAACTTGAGTTCACTTAGGTATTCCTGCTTCCATTTTAGGAAGAAACTTTGCTGCTTTGTCTTCACAGTTAAAGTATGATCTTTTTACATTAACTCTGCTTTACACAGGAATGGAATCCTCAGTTTTTATTTTTGTTTTTACCCCCAAAGGAGGTTAGCAGTTGGAGTTCATAAAAAAATGCTGAGATTTTACCTAGTTGAGTGATAGATTTAGAATTTGGAAAGAGTAGGATCAGTCTTTCCATTTTTGTAAATTAACACTGATGGTAGTGTTGAAAAAGATGGGCTGTTTGTGTTATAAATTTGTATGGTACGGATTTTCATGTTTAAGTCCAATCTTCCTTTGGCGTCTCTTCTTTTAGCTTTGAATCCATTGTCTGCTTTGGCCTTGCAAGGTGAAAAAACATGGCCCCAGGGTCAGTGCTTCCAAGAAACCTAGCTTTGATGGTCAGTAGAACTCATTTGCCACCTTTTAAACAAAGAGTTTGTAGACCTTGCAGGGTCTCCATCTGTCTCACCAAGCTAGGTGCAGTTAATGTGCAGAAAGGGGCAGAGGAAGCCTTATCTACGTAAGATTTTAGAATTTGTAAAAAAAAAAAAAAAAAAAAAAGAAAAAAAAAGGAAAGCAGTTTATAGATAAATACTTAAAATAGTGTTTCGTTTTGTACAAGTCACCTGATTTTGTTCCCATGTGTTAGGATGAAATGTGTTAGGAAAAAATGAGTTGGACAGAATTAGAAGTCTTGTCACTGAAGTAATTAAAGTTATTACAGAGCAGCTTTTTTAGAGTAGAAAGGAAGAAGCTAGAAATCAGTCATTAGTTGCTTTCATTGTCTATTATTTCCTTTCATTTTATTTTTCTTACAAAACTGCTATCATTACACAGATCATATACAACTACAAGCCTTTTATTTCATTTTATTTATTATTATTAGTTTTTAAGACAGAGTTTCGCTTTTGTTGCCCAGGCTGGAGCGCAATGGTGTGATCTTGGCTTACCACAACCTCCACCTACTGGGTTCAACTGATTCTCCTGCCTTAGCTTCCCTAGTAGCTGGGATTACAGGTGCCTGCCGCCACGCCTGGCTAATTTTGTATTTTTATTAGAGATGTGGTTTCTCCATGTTGGTCAGGCTGGTCTCGAACTCCTGACCTCAGGTGATCCGCCTGCCTCAGCGTCCCAAAGTGCTGGGATTACAGGTGTGAGCCACTGTGCCTGGCCCATTTATTTATTGTAATTTAAATTTGTCCTTTAGAAAGCAATTCTGTAGTATAGAATGTGTGTACTCTTTACCTGTGGGTACATAAATTGCCATTTTTATTTATTAGACTTTTGGGTGGTAATGAGGTAGAGCTGGCCAGATAGTATTAATATTATTTCTAAGCATATCTTTCTGACTTCTAGACTTGAAGCTACCTGAGAGAAACAGTTTAGCATAATAGTTTATCATCTCTAAAACAGGGAAGTATTTAATTTATAAAGTTGCTGAGTTGATGAATGAGAGAATATACAGAATCTGGGGTACATGGGAAGTACCCAATTAATGTAACCTGCTATTAATATTTGTAATCCCTCAGCATCTACTACAGTGCTTGCACTTAATAGATACTGCAACTTTGTTGAATGAATGATATGGCTTAAACTTAAAGGGAAGGTTCCAGAATATGTAGCCATTGTCAACATGATTGATAAATCTATTACAAAGAGAAAAAATTCTCATGTGTTTGATATTTATACCTCATTTTGACTGTAGTTACTACACTCTTAATGCCATACTGGCTCCTGTCACAGGCCTGACAAATAGTAGGCGCTCAATACATGTTTGAATAAATTATTGATTTTTTATTCTCCCTGGAAATGGCAAGGTTTTCTGTTTGTCATTTTATGTTATGCTAAACAGGTTTGAGTTTTTGGAATCCTTTTTACTATAAATTGAGGTGGTTAGATGTTGGCTAATCAGGTTTCAAAATGCGTATACATATTTTTAATGTAAGCATCTAGTCTCAAGTAAGCCCCTTTTCCTAGAGATGAACTGTTGCAGGCATGTGGAGAATAAATTGTTGTTGTTATTATTGTTATTATTATTTGAGACAGAGTCTCACTGTGTTGCCCAGGCTGTTCTTGAACTTTCGGGCTCAGGTGATCCTTCCTCCTCAGCCTCTCAAGTAGCTGGAATTATAGGTGTGTGCAACCATGCTTGGCTTAAGAGATTATTGTTAAATTCATTTGCATATGCTATGCTTAAGCTGGGATATATTTTCTTGCTGTTTCTCTTTTGTGATGTATGGATAAGGAAATACTTTGCTGTGCTTTAAAGTGTGGGCTTTTCCCCCTTGAGACGCATATATGAGTATGTTGCAGCTGTGTATCTGTGACTCAGAGAGATCCTGAGTATAGATCCTTTTTGGTAACTGATCTCCTCATTTCTTCATCCCTTAACATACGGAATTCTCTTTTTAAATCCCTGAACATAATTGGGATCTTGACAAAGGTTCCAGCTAATCTCCTATTCTATTTCCTCATGAGAATACTCCCTCTGATCTTAGTACTTTCTTCCACAGTCTGTGCTAGGTGAGATGAGTTCACTAAGCGTAGTTTACTCTCTCTTTTTGGTAGTAAAGGAGCTGATTGCAGTTTTAAACAAGGTGTTCGGGGTAGCCCACACTGAGAGGTGATCTTTGAACAAAGACTTAAGAAAGTAAGGGAGTTAGCCAAGTAGATATTTGGGAAAAGTATCCCAAAGAAAACATCAAGCGGTCACCTGGTGAGTTCAAGTAACCCTAAAGAGTCTGGAGGAGTGAACAAGAGGAACAAATAATAGAAGGGGAGGCCTTCTATGATGGGGCCTTATGTTGTTGGAAGGACTTTGGTTTTTACTCTAAGAGAGCTGGGCAGCCATTGCCCGATTTGAACAGGGTAGAGAGACCTCTGACTTAGTTTTAAAAGGATCATCCTGGCAGCTAGCTGTATTAAGACTAAATTGTATGTGTGTATCGAGGAGGTTCAAGGGTAGAAGCTGGAAGATCTGTTGGGAAGCCTGCGGTAATTTAAGAAAGAAATGATGGTGGTGGCTCAGGCCACGTAGTGGCAGTGCAGGTAGTGAGATGTAGTCAATTTCTGCACATATTTGGAAGATTGAAACAGTAGGATTTTGTTATCAAAAGGTGGGGTGTGAGAGAAAGGGGATGAATCAAAGATGACTCTAAAGGTTTTAAACTTCAGTAAGTTGAAGAAAAAAGGAACTACCATCAACTTAACTGGAGAATACCATAGTATGGGTTGCTTAGGTTGGAGGAGGGTTGGCACAGCTCAGGAATTCATTTTTGGACATTCTGAATTTGAGACGCCTATAAGATATTCTGATCAAGTGGGCAGTTAGATGTATGAGTCTGGAGTTAAGAGAGAAGACTGAGCTGGAATTATACATTATGGAGGCAAAGTATTTAAATCCTTGAGTTTAAGTTTAGATAAGATCACCAAGGGAGAGAATGTAGGTAGAGAAGAGGAAGCGGGCCAAGGATTGTTCATGGATACTCTAACAGTAAGATTGGATCAGTAAGCACATTTACAACATTTTAGGGGAAAAATTACTAAGTATTTTTTGAAGATACGGAGACTAGAACAGTAAAGAAGGAAGGCAGCAGCAGCACTAAGAGTATCTCTTTTTTCTTCCCTTTTTTCCTTCCCTGGTAAAATGCCTAAAAAATTTCCATGTGGTGATAGACTCAAGGTCAGAGTGAACACACGGCGAACCCTTTTCTTGGTGGATTAATGCCTTGATTCTATTTCTTTCACTGTTTTCTTTTTTAAAATTTCTTCTTTCACTAGTTTATTGAAGTTCTTAAATCCATGATTCAACTTCAAGTGTATAATTGCTAAACAGATATTAATAAGTGCTGTCAGATTCTTGCATTTCCATTACACTTTCATTAAGCTGAACAGTGTAGGCAAATCATTCCTAATGTTAATAAAAATTAATGATGTAAATTCTGAAAATCAGCTGTTGAACATAATAGGATTTTAACATTTTTCTTGTGTTTTTACTCTTTGTCTGGAGATAACTCCAAATTATTTGTGTTTCACCTACTTTACAAGCTTAAGCAGTACATGGTAATGAATGATAAACACCTGGTCTAGTTGATGGAAAATCTTTGCCAATACTTTGAATTAGATTAACTAATTTTGGGCTGTAATATGGCATAGGAGACGGTATCTTCCTCTATTCTTTTATTCTGTGTTTCTAGTTTGTAAGATTGTCTTTGAGCTTGATTTGTTGAGGAAAAATAACTTAGGGAGGGTAACTTAATTTGCCTTGAGTTCATTGTTTCCTCTACTAATGTAAAGATTCAACTAAAATAGACCAAAGACTGTTTTCCGTTACTCTACAGTGAGGATTTCCTATCAATACTAGGATGGTAGAGAGCTTACTTTTCATTTTTCATCTGGAGTTAGAACTTACATTACAAGTGACATGTTTACCAGTGAATTAAGGTGTATTTGATTGTATGATCTATATTTGTAGGAACAAGTATATTTTCTTTTCTTTCAGCTAGTTTTCTTTTCTTATTACAAAAAGATAATACTTCCAGGTGCTGAATAGATGACAGTCAAGAGTCTTCAGTCATTCCTAGAGAGGAGATGAAATGGTGTTAGTTGCATTTGTTAGTAAAAATCCATTATCTGGCTATATTCCTGAGGAACCACAGAATTTCAAATGCTAAAATAAACTTTCATTTGCTAAATGGATGCATAGTTAATTCTTAGTCATGAGATTGATTCATGTTTGGGTTCTACTACTGTAATTAAGCCAGTCCTTTAGAAGGAGGCAAGCAAAGGGGAGTTGATTCAGTGTTGTGTAAAGTGTTTATCCATCAGTATGAGTATTTTTCATCTTCTATTCATGGAGTAATAGATTCAAAGAAGTTTTAACGAAGTGCCCAATTTTATTTGCATTGGTCAGAATAAACTTTGTAAATAAGTTTGTGATACCTTGGTACAAACTAAAAGGCTAGGAATGAAGTTATTTGGGTCTTATTTCTGAAGTTTAGGAGTTCCAGGAAAATTTTTCTATTGAGCCTTGGAGGTCTATATGTTTCTGTAGATCAAACAGGTGAGAACCATTTCTCTTATTGTGCTGTTCTTTTACTTGCACTGTGATAATCTTTAATGGAACAACTGAGAACTCATGACATTGTGGAGAGTCACCAGTGCAATTGCCTCTTGCTTCAAGCCCAGGAAAAAGAAAACAAGGGATTTGGGGGGTGGGTTCTGATTCATATATGTATAGGGAAATTAAGACCACCATCTTTGAGGAATCACTGAAAAGAACAATAAAACTCTCTGGTCTTTGATACACCTCTGCATTATTTTAGAAAGGGCTCAGTGTCTTAGTATCTCTACTAGCGCTATTATCAAGATAGTGAACTTCTAAGACTAGTCTATGCAATTACTTTCGTTTGGGGTTGGTAGAATTTTTTTCTAAGAGGCGGGATCTCTGTTGCCCAGGCTTTAGTGCAGTGGTGAGATCATAGCTCACTGTAGCTACATCCTTATTTACAGATTCTCTTACTATAGATTCTGAGGTTGTTTTGAATTTTTTGTTATTTTAAGCAGCATTGAGGAGAACATCCTAGTGGGAAAATCTTTGCACACATTTTTAATGAGTCCTTTAGGTCACATTTCTAAGGAAACTGCTGGGTCAAGAGGCATGTATTTTTTTTTTTTTTTTTTTTTTTTTTTTTTTAATCATATTGCCAGTTTACTCATCTGCTAGTATTCTTGAAGGAATATCATCAGTTGGGCAGTATTTTTACACTTCAATGTGTATTTTGTTAAGAAAACAGACCTCACTGAAAGACCTAAACTCACTCTATTCTATAAACAGTAGGTTTCTTTTCTTGTTTTCTATTTTTATTTTTTATTTAAAATAGAATAGAGATGGGGTCTTGCTATGTTGCTAAGGCTGGTCTTGAACAACCGACCTCAAGCCTACCAAACTGTAGATTTCTTAATATTGTTCTGCAAAGCCTCTGAAATTCCCAGATGTCATAAAGTTCTCTTTTGAAAATTAAGAATGGCCTTTTAGCCGGGCACGGTGGCTCACACCTGTAATCCCAGCACTTTGGGAGGCCGAGGCAAGTGGATCAGCTGAGGTTGAGAGTTCAAGACCAGCCCGACCAACAATGTGAAACCTTATATCTACTAAAAATACAAAAATTAGCTGGGCATGGTAGCAGGCGCCTTTAGCCCCAGCTACTTGGGAGGCTGAGACAGGAAAATTATTTGAACCCAGGAGGCAGAGGTTGCAGTGAGCCAAGATCGTGCTGCTGCACTCCAGCCTGGGTGACAGAGCGAGACTCCGTCTTGAAAAAAGAAAAAATGGCCTTTTGTGATTCCTCAGAGATCTAGAACCAGAAATACCATTTGACCCAGCAATCCCATTACTGGGTATATATCCAAAGGAATATAAATCATCCTGTTACAAAGATGCATGCTTGCGTATGTTCATTGAAGCACTATCTGCAGTAGCAAAGACATAGAATCAATCCAAATGCCCATCAACAATAGACTGGTTAAAGGAAGTGTGGTACACATATACTATGGAATACTATGCAGCCATAAAAAAGGAATGAGATCATGTCCTTTGCAGGGACATGGATGGAGCTGGAAGCCATTATCCTCAGCAAACTAATGCAGGAACAGAAAACCAAACACTGCATATTCTCACTTCCAAATGGGAGCTGAACAGTGAAAACACATGGACACATGGAGGGGAACAACACACATTGGGATCTGTTGGGGTTGGGATGGGGGAGAGAGCATTAAGAAAAATATAGCTCGTGCATACTGGGCTTAATACCTAGGTGATGGGTTGATAGGTGCAGCAAACCACCATGGCACACATTTACCTATGTAATAAACCTGCACATCCTGCACCTGTACTCCGGAACTTAAAATAAAAATAAAAATTAAAAAAAAAAAAGAAATAGTCACATAAAAAAAAAAGAATGACCTTTTATGGAAACCCATAGGACCCAAGAAAGTAATAATTTTCTAAAGAATAGAAAATCAGAGCCATATAGATATCATAATTAAAATAATATTTGTTTCAGAATAATTTTAAAAATTGTAACCTTAAGTTTTATGCACATTTTTTAAAAAATCAGGATTCCTTTTCTTAGAATTAAGGAAAAAGTCAGTGCCTTTTTATGATAACAAGAAGACGTGGTTATCATTGCTGATAGGGGCAGATGCTACATTTTATCTCTCATTTCTAAACTTTTTTACTAAAGTCAGAATTTAAAAATGAACTTGGCCAGGCATGGTGGCTCATGCCTGTAATCCCAGCACTTTGGGAGGTCCACTAGGAAGGATCACCTGAAGCCAGGAGTTCAAGAACAGTGTGTACAACAAAGTGAGACTTCGTGTCTGTAAAAAAAATTTTAAAGAATTAGCCAGGCGTAGTGGCAGGTACCTGTAGTCCCAGCTACCCAGGAGGCTAAGGCAAGAGGATCACTTGAGCTCAGGAGTTCAAGACTGCTGTGAGCTATGATCGTGCCACTGCTTTCCAGCTCGGGTTGACAAAGTAAGACCTAGTCTCTAAAGGAAAAAAACCCTTGGCTTTCGGTACTGTTTATTGATGCTATGCTCAAAGGGGACCCCCTTTTCAGCTGTACCCAATAATGTATTCTCTGCATATGGGGAGTGTAGTTCTGACCTTAGAGAAATACATAGCCATTAATTAATTAAATTGGTCTTCTTGAAAGGACACTTGCTGAAAGGTCTGTCCTTTTACCCAAAGGAGGAAGAGGTTTGATTAATTTACAGATTATGTTCTGGTGTATAACACAACATTTGAGAAAATGTTAGGTTCTCATGAGTTAAAAGTTATTTATTGTTGTTGTTTGACAAAATGGAGTATGATCTAACATTTATTTGTTTATTGATCTAGAGTCATAAATCCAAGAGGTCTTGTGATGTAGTCAAGTTTTTAAAGTGGCAGTATGTCTTGTGAGGAAAACAGTCTGGTCTTAGAATCAGATACTCTAGGTTCTGCTTCTGGTGAGAGAGTCGCTTAACTCTTAACTTCTTCTTCTTCTTCTTTTTTTTTTTTGTTTTTTTGAGACAGATGTTGCCCAAGCTGCTGTGCAGTAGAGCGATCACAGCTCACTGCAGCCTTGACCTCCTTGGCTCAGGTGATCCTCTACTTCGGCCTTCTGAATATCTGGGTCTACAGGTGTATGCTGCCATGTCTGGCTAATTTTTAAAACTTTGTTTGTAGAGGTGGGGTTTCACTTTGTTGCCCAGGCTGGTCTTGAACTTCTGGGCTCAAGTGATCTTGCCTCAGCCTCCCAAAGCACTGGGATTACAAGTGTGTGCCATTGTGCCTGGCTGGATTTTAATTTGAACTATATTAGATGTTAAGTTTAATATCTTAATATTTTTAACATCTTAAGTTTTAAGCAAGAGAAGACAAGTACCTTTAAAACATTTTAGAGGCTGGGTGGGGTGGCTCACGCCTTTAATCCCAGCACTTTGGGAAGTCGAGGTGGATGGATCATCTGAGGTCAGGAGTTTGAGACCAGCCTGGCCAACATGGTGAAACCCCCGCCTCTACTAAAAATACAAAAAATTAGCCAGGCTTGGTGGCAGGCACCTGTAATCCCAGCTACTTGGGAGGCTGAGGCAGGAGAATTGCTTGAACCCGGAGGTGGAGGTTGCCGTGAGCCAAGATCGTGCCTTTGCATTCCAGCCTAGGCAACAAGAGCAAAACTCCATCTCAAAAAACAAAACAAAACAAAACAAAACAAACTTTTTAGTTTGAGGCCGGGCACGGTGGCTCACGCCTGTAATCCCAGCATTTTGGGAGGCTGAGGCGAGTGGATCACTAGGTCAGAAGTTCAAGACCAGCCTGACCAATAACCAATATGGTGAAATCCCATCTCTACTAAAAATACAGAAATTAGCTGGGCCTGGTGGCATGCGCCTGTAGTCCCAGCTACTAGGGAGGCTGAGGCAGGAGAATCGCTTGAACCCAGGAGGCAGAGGTTGCAATGAGCCAAGATTGTGCCACTGTACTCCAGCCTGGGTGACTGAGACTCTGTCTCAAAAACAAAACAAAACAAAATAAAAACCTTTTTAGTTTGCTAGCCAAAAATTTTCATCTAATCATGTCTAAGATTTGTTTTAAAATACTTCCAACTCCTGCTCCCTGTCTTAAAAAGTTGGGAGGATAGTAGATAAAACAAGAATAGTAAACTGTTGATAATTGTTGAAGCTGGGTAGTGAGTACATGGGAGTTCATTATACTTTTCCCTTATTCTCTGGCCTTGGGTATATGTTTAAAAATGTGTATGTAAAAAAAAGTAACACAACAATAAGTGCAAATCTGCTGAGATTGCACACAGGCACAGGTTCCTCAGTGTTAACTTGTCTGATAGGAAGCAATGTGGCAGTGACCTCAGAGACACTCTAGAGGAAAAAAGAATAATGGCTAATGAAGCATATTTGCTGGAAAGAGAGAAAAACTCAGAACTGTCATTCCCCACACGTGTGAGTCTTTGTTTCTGTTGAACATAACAGATATGTCTGTGCCAATTAAACTTGACTGTTAGTTTGATATTTTTAGAAATTCACGTTGCAGACTGTAAACTCAAAATAAATTTTGGTTGCTGTCATCGAATGTATCAAACAAATATTACCATATTTTTATAGAACAAAGAAACTTAAAATAGTATACAGAAAGTACACTTTCAACAAATGTTTTTCACTCCTCCATGGGTCTTTTAGATGTGGGGTTATAATGTTGATTTTAAATGCAGAATAATTTTATACTCTGAAATAAAAATTTTTTTTCTTTTTTTTGAGATGGAGTCTTGCTCTGTTGCCCAGGCTGGAGTGCACTGGTGTGATCTCAGCTTACTACAATGTCTGCCTCCCGGTTCAAGCGATTCTCCTGCCTCAGCCTCCTGAGGAGCTGGCATTACAGGCACATACCACCGCGCCTGGCTAATTTTTGTATTTTTAGTAGAGATGGGGTTTCACCATGTTGGTCAGGCTGATCTCGAACTCCTGACCTCAAATTATCCACCTGCCTCAGCCTCCCAAAGTGCTGGGATTACAGGCGTGAGCCACCGCACCTGGCCAAAATAAAAACTTTATTCCCACTAAATACGAGTTACTCAGGGAGGAGTTGAAAAGAAATACAATGGAGAAAGAATTTAAGAGAGCTTTGTTTTGGTAAAGATTTGGGGAAATGTTCAGAAAATGGTTATAGAATGATACCGTGCTTAATAAATAACATTTTGAAATGGAAAAAACAAATACGCTGTAACATAAAGCTAGCTTATCTAGATTTGTTATTATATGGGTCACATATATATAGCATATATATAGTTTCTAATTTGAGAAAGGATTTTTAAAATCACAGAAAATGCCTGGCTGTTAAAACTAGAAAGCAAAGAAAAAATAACTTGAAAGTGGAAACACTAGCCATACAGTGTTAATATTTACTATATTTCCTTTCCATTTTTAATATGCTTTTGTGTATGTTTTCTTGTTACCTTATATATCCCCCCACCACTTTTTTTTTTTTTTTTTTTTTTTTTTTTTTTGAGACAGCATCTTACTCTGTCGCCCATACTGGAGTGCAGTGTCACGATCTTGACTCAGTGCAACCTCTGCCTCAAGTGATCCTGCCACCTCAGCCTCTTGAGTAGCTGGAAATACAGGCATGCGCTACCATACCTGGCTGATGTTTATTTTGTTTTGCTTTGTAGACATGGGTTTCACCATGTTGTCCAGGCTGGTGTCAAACTCTTGGGCTCAAGCCATCCACCTGGCTCAGCCTCCCAAAGTGCTGGGATTATAGGTGTGAGCCATGGCGCCTGGCCCATATATATCCTTTTATCCTGATTTTTCACTAAACATTTAAAATATGCACTTTTCATTATTATATGTCCTTTTTATTACTATAAACATTTTGGAGGCTGTATAATATTATATTCTGGATATCCCTTAATTTGCTTAACGTTCTTTTGTCATTTATAATTTTTCACTGTTAAAACCATGCTGTCAAATACCACATGTTCACACTTGTAAGTGGAAGCTAAACATTGGGTACTCGTAGACATAAAGATGGCAACAACAGAAACTCGGGACTATTAGATGGGGGAGAAAGGAAGGAGGGGAATGGTTGAAAACCTATTGGGTATTTTATTCAATACTTGGGTGATATGGGATCATTTGTACCCCAAATCTCAGCATTATACAATATACCCAAGTAGCAAACCTGCACATGTACTCCCTGTATCTAAAATAAAAGTTGGAAAAAGAAACAAAAATAGGTAAATAGGAAAGGAAATGAAAAAACATGCTGAACATCATCTTTTTGTACGTGAATTTTTTAGTTTTTTGGATTCTTTTTCACAGGGTAAAATCCCAAGGACGTAGGCTCTGGCTCTGATAAGGACTTTTTATTTATGAATGGACTGAGAAGCTTTTGTGTGCCTGTGGTGGGGGAGATTGTCTAAAAACTGATTCCCCTTCCCTTTGTTTTTATGCATTTGATTTTTTTCAAGAAACTGGGTTATTTTCTCTGTAGAATGTCCCATATTTTGGATTCTTTGTTTATCGTCTATTTCTTGGTGGTTAACTTGTTTCTCTATCTCCTGGATTTGTTAACACCTTTCCTCTAAAGTCTTTTGTGTGGGGGGTGGGGCGCGGAGTTTCACTCTTATTGCCCAGTTTGGAGTGCAATGGCTTGATCTCAGCTCACTGCAACCTCCGCCTCCCGGGTTCAAGTGATTCTCCTGCCTCAGCCTCCGAGTAGCTGGGATTACAGGTATGCGCCACCATGCCCAGCTAATTTTTGTATCTTTAGTAGAGACGGGGTTTCTTCTTGTTGGTCAGGCTCGTCTCGAACTCCCAACCTCAGGTGATCCACCCACCTCGGCCTCCCAAAGTGCTGGCATTACAGGCGTGAGCCACCACGCCCAGCCGTCTCTAAAGTCTTAATTAGATTCAGGTTCAACATTTTTTTGGGGAAAGAATGAATATTTTATTAGTGGTTTTATGTAATTCATAGTGCATCCTATCAGGAGGGCATAATGTCTGATTGTCTTAAGCTGTAGATATTTTCATTAGTTTATTCTTGGCCTTTCCACTTTTGGTAGTTTTCCTTTTCATGCATAGGATATTTAAATTTTTTTGTAATTGAATTAATATTTTCCTTTTTCTTTCATTGTAATTTCAGTTTCATTCTATTAATATTCATAGATTTGATAGTTATTGGCTCGGCATGGTGGTTCGCACTTCTAATCCCAACACTTTGGGAGGCTGAGGTGCGAGGATCACTTGAGCCCAGGACCTTGGGACCAGCCTGGGCAATGTAGGGAGACCCCGTCTCTACATATAAAATAATAAAAATTAGTTGGATGTGGAGGCACATGCCAGCAGTTCTATCTACTTAAAAGGCTGAGGCAGGAGGATTGCTTGAGCCTTGGAGGTTGAGACTACAGTGAGCTGTGCTTGCGCCACTGTACTGCAGCGTGGGTGACAGAGTGAAACCCTGTTTCAAAAATTAAAAAATAAAAATAAAAAATGTGATATAGTATCTTCTAAAATATTTTTATGTATCGACTTTTAAAATATATTTTAATGTGTATTAAAGTTACTTATTTAGTAATTCATTAATTTAGTTAATTCATTAATTTATTTTGAGATGGAGTCTGACTCTGTTGCCCAGGCTAGAGTGCAGTGGTGCAGTCTTGGCTCATTGCAACTTCTGCCTCCCAGGTTCAAGCGATTCTTGTACCTCAGCCTCCTGAATAGCTGGGAATACAGGCTTGTGCCACCATGCCTGACTAGTTTTTGTATTTTTAGTGGAGACAGGTTTTCACCATGTTGGCCAGGCTGGTCTCAAACTCCTGACCTCAAGTGATCTGGCTGGCCTCCCAAAGTGCTGGGATTACAGGCGTGAGCCATTGTGCCAGCCATATTTAGTAAATTTAAATCACTTTTTATATATTGTTTGTATCTTATGGATAGAGAGTAGATAGAGATGTGATATACTTGGAATTTATTTTGCTGTAGGGTAAGGATCTGAGTAGATTATTTTTCAAAAACCAGCCACATGTTCCAGTCCCTGTTTATTGAATAAACATTCCCTTTCTGTTTTCTGATTTTCCTTTTATTACATGCTAAATAATTACATATACTAGTGTCTGTGGGTTTTCTCTTTTTTTCCTAGCAACTTGTTTATTCCTGTGCTGCTGTTATACTTTTGATGATTGTCATAACATTGTAAGAGAACTTCTAATTGGACTAACCTTTTTCTAATTTCTCACCTGTTTCAAAAGGGTAGCATAGTATCTTTGATCTTAAACCTCCATGATAGCCTAGTGAGGTTTTTTCAGATAAAATTTTATAAGCCGCTTACCTTATACAAATTTTTACAAGGTATCTATGCTAACAAGCAAGGGACATAAATTACTTTTATAAAAAGTCAGATCTTAGTAGTAGGTACTGTGAAAGAAGCAAGCTAATGACTTGGAGTGTAAAGAGTGATACCACACACATCATCTTACCCCTAACATTTTCTGTTACAAAACATATGGAAACTTTACATAGCAGTTTTGCATCTTTATGAACCATTTGGTATTAAATCTCTCGTTTTTTGAGACAAAGTCTTACTTTGTCACCCAGACTGGAGTGCAGTGGCCCGATCAACGCTCACTGTAGCCTCAACCTCCTGGAGTCAAGGGATCATCCTGCCTTAGCTTACTGAGCCTCCCAAGTAGTTGGGACTACAGGCGTGGGCTACCATGCCTGGCTAATGTTTGTATTTTTTGTAGAGATTTAAATGTTGTGTACCAAAAAACCTTTTTTGTCTCACTACAAAAGTTTTTTCAATACTATTTACTTATTTGAGACAGGGTCTGGCTCTGTCGCCGAGGCTGGATTACGGTGGCACAGTCTTGGTTCCCTGCAACTTCCGCCTCCCAGGCTCAAGCCACCCTCCCACCTCAGCTTCCTGAGTTGCTGGGACTAAAGTTGCACACCCCCACACCCAGGTAATTTTTATATTTTTTCATAGAGATGGGATTTTGCTTTGTTGCCCTTGCTGATCTCAAAATCCTGGGCTCAAAGAATCTGCCTACCTTGGCCTCCCAGAGTGTTGGGATTACAGGTATAAGCCACTGTGCCCAACCCATTTTTAAAAAATTTTTAATTTTTGTGGATACGTAGCAGAAGTATTTATGGGTTACATGAGATATTTTGATACAAGCATTCAGTGCATAATAATCCCATCATGGAAGATGAGGTATCCATCCCCTCAAGCATTTACCATTTGTGTTACAAACAATCCAGTTATACTCTTAATTATTTTAAAATGTACTATTACATTATTTTTTACTATAGGCACCCTGTTGTGCTAGTAAATACTAGGTCTTATTCATTCTGTTTCTTTGTACCCATTAACCATCCCTACTTCCCCCCATCCTACCTCCTACCCTTCTCAGCCTCTGGTAACTATGCTTCTACTTTCTATGTTCATGAGTTTAATAGTTTTAATTTTTTTTTTTTTTTTGAGACGGCGTCTCACTCTGTTGCCCAGGCTGGAGTGCAGTGGCACGATCTTGGCTCACTGCAACCTCTGCCTCCCCGATTCAAGGGATTCTCCTGCCTTAGCCTTCTGAGTAGCTGGGACTACAGGCACCCACCACCATGTCTGGCTAATGTTTTTGTATTTTTAGTAGAGACAGGGTTTCACCATATTGACCAGGCTGGTCTTGAATTCCTGACCTTGTGATTCACTTGTCTCGGCCTCCCAAAGTGCTGGGGTTACAGGTGTGAGGCACTGTGCCTGCCAATTGCTTTAATTTTTAGCTCCCACAAATAAGTGAAGACATGTGAAGTTTGTCTTTCTGTGTCTGGCTTATTTCACTTAACATAATGACTTCCAGTTCCATCCATGGTGTTGCAAACAACAGGATCTCATTCTTCTTATGGCTGCATAGTGCTCCATTATGTATAAGTAGCACATTTTCTTTATCCATTCATCTGTTGATGGACACTTAGGTTGCTTCCAAATCTTGGCTATTGTGAATAGTGCTGTAATAAACATGGAAGTGCAGACATCTCTTTGATATACTGATTTCCTTTATTTTGGGTATATTTCTAGGAGTGGGATCACTGGATCATATAGTAGCTCTATTTTTAGTTTTTTGAGGAAACTCCAAACTGTTCTCCATATGTATTAATTTACATTTCCACCAGCCATCTACAAGGGTTCTCCTTCCTCCACATCCTCGCCTGCATTTGTTATTGCCTGACTTTGTATAAAAGCCATTTTAACTGTGATAAGATTATATCTCATTGTAGTTTTGATTTGCATTCCTCCGATAGTCAGTGATGTTGAGCAGCTTTTCATATACCTGTTTGCCATTTGTATGTCTTTTGAGAAATGTCTATTCAGATCTTTTGCCCAGTTTTGATTGGATTATTAGATTTTTTTTTCCTGTAGAGTTGTATGAGCTCCTTTTGTATTTGGGGTATTAATCCCTTGCCAGATGGGTAGTTTGAAAATATTTTCTCCCATTCTGTGGGTTGTCTTTTGTTGATTGTTTACTTTGCTATGCAGAAGGTTTTTCACTTGATGTGATCCCATTTGTCCATTTTTGCTTTGGTTGCCTGTGCTTGTGGGGTATTACTCAAGAAATCCTTGCCCACTCCAGTGTTCTGGAGAGGTTCCCCAATGTTTTCTTTTAGTAGTTTCATAGTTTAGGTCTTAAATTTAAGTTTTTAATCCATTTTCATTTGATTTTTTTATCAAATGAAAAAAGAGATAGGGGGTCAAGCTTCATTCTTCTGCATAAAGATATCTAGTTTTCCCAGCACCATTGATTGAAGAGACTGTCCTTTCTCCGTTGTATGTTCTCGGCACCTTTGTCTAAAGTGAGTTCACTGTAGATGTATGGATTCATTTCTGCATTCTTTATTAGACTGTTCCACTGGTCTAATGTGTCTATTTTTATGCCAGTGTCATGCCATTTTGGTTACTCTAACTGTAGTATAATTTGAAGTCAGGTAATGAAATTCTTCGTTTTGTTCTTTTTCCTTAGGATAGCTTTGGCTATTCTGGGTCTTTTGTGGTTCTGTGTAAATTTTAGGATCTTTTTCTTTTCTTTTCTTTTCTTTTCTTTTCTTTTCTTTTCTTTTCGAGGGAGGTTGGGGGGCGGGACAGAGTCTCACTGTGTCACCCAGGCTAGAGTGCAGTGACATAGTCTCCGCTCACTGCAACCTCTGCCTCCCAGGTTCAAGCGATTCTCGTACCTCAGCCTCCTGAATAGCTGGGATTACAGGTACCCGTCACCTTGCCTGGCTAATTTTTGTGTTTTTAGTAGAGACGATGTCTTGCCATGTTGGCCAGGCTGGTCTTGAACTCCTTGCCTCAAGTGATCTGCCCACCTCGGCCTCCTGAAGTACTGGGATTGCAGGCTTGAGTCATCACGCCTGGCCTAAGATTGTTTTTCCTACTTTTGTGAAGAACATTATTGGTATTTTTACAGGGATTGCATGAAATCTGCTTTGGGGAGAATGGGCATTTTAACAATATTGAGTCTTCCAACCCATGAATATAGACTATCTTTCCAGTTTTTTGTGTCCTCTTCAATTTCTTGCTCCAGTGTTTTAGTTTTCATTGTAGAGACTTTTCATTTATTTGGTTACTAGGTATTTAATTTTATTTGTAGTTATTGCAACTGGGATTACTTTCTTGATTTCTTTTTTAGATTGTTTGCTGTTGGCATATAGAAATGCTAGATTTTTGTAGGTTGATTTTGTATCTTGCAACTTTACTGATTTTGTATCAGTTCTAATAGTTTTTTGGTAGAGTCTTTAGGTTTTTCCAAATATGAGATCATATAATCTGCAAACAAGGATAACTTGACTCCTTCCTTTCCAATTTGGATGCGCGTTATATATTTCTCTTGTCTGATTGCTGTAGCTAGGACTTCTAGTACTGTGTTGAATAACAGTGGTGAAAGTGGATATTCTTGTTGTGTTCCAGATCTTAGAGGAAAGGCTTTTTTTTTTTCCTTATCAGTATGATACTAGCTGAGAGTCTGCCATATATAGTTTAATTATGTTAAGGTACATTTCTTCTATACCCAGTTTTTTTAAGGTTTTTATTATGAAGGGATGTCGAATGTTATCAAGTGGTTTTTCAGCATCAATTGAAATGATCATATGGTTTTCGTCCTTCGTTTTGTTGATATGAAGATATATCAGATGGATTGATTTGCATATGTTGAACCATCCTTGCATCCCTGGGATAAATCCTGTTTAGTCATGATGAATGATCTTTTTAATGTGTTGTTGAATTTGGTTTGTTAGTATTTTGTTGAGGATTTTTGCATTCATTTTCATCAGTGATATTGGTCTGTAGCTTTTTTTCTTTTAATATGTAATATGTCTTTGATTTTGGTATACAGGCCTCATAGAGTGAATTTGGAATTATTCCCTTCTCCTCTAGTTTTCAGAATAGTTTGAATAGGATTGGTATTTGTTCTTTAAATGTCTGGTTTTCTTCTGTAGTGAAGCCATCAGGTCCCAGCCTTTTCTTTTCTGGGAGATTTTTTATTATGGCATTGATGTTGTTGCTTATTATTGGTTTGTTCAGGTTTTGGATTTCTTCATGGCTCAATCTTGGTAGGTTGTATGTATCTAGGAATTTATCCATTTTCTCTAGATTTTCTCATTTATTGGCATATAGTTGGTCATAGCAGCCACTGATCATCCTTTGAATTTCTGTGGTATCAGTTGAATGTTTCCTTCTTAATCTCTGATTTTACTTAGTTGTGTCTTCTCTTTTTCTTAGTCTGTCTAGCAGTTTGTCAATTTTTTTTCCAAAAAAAAAAGCGTTTTGTTTCTTTGAAGTTTTGCAAATTTTTTTTTGTTTCAGTTTCACTTATTTCTGCTCTGATCTTTATTTTTTATTTTGTTTTGTTTTGTATTTTGAGATGAAATCTCGCTCTGTTACCCACCCTGGAGTGCAGTGGCATGATCTTGGCTCACTACAACCTCCGCTTCACAGGTTCAAGCTATCCTCCTGCCTCAGCCTTCCGAGTAACTGAGATTACAGGCGCACACCACCATGCTCGGCTAATTTTTTGAATTTTTAGTAGAGATGGGGTTTCACCAAGTTATCCAGGCTTGTCTTGAACTCCTGACATCAAGTGATCCACCTGCCTCAGCCTCCCAAAGTGCTGGGATTACAGGCGTGAGCCACCATGCCCGCCTGATCTTTATTATTTCTTCTACTAATTTGGGGTTTGGTTTGCTCTTGCTTTTCTAGTTCTTTAATGTGCATCGTTAAATGGTGGTTTATTTGAGGGTTTTTTTTCTTTTTTGATGTAGGCACTTACAGTTGTAAACTTGCGTCTTAGTACTGCTTTTGTTGTATCCCATCGATTTTTGTATGTTGTGTTTCCTTTATAATTTATTTCAATAAAATTTTCAATAATTCCACTTGTTACTGATTTCTAGTTTTATTCCATTGTGGTCAGAGAAGATGCTTGGTATTATTTCATTTTTTTTAATGTTTTAAGACTTGTTTTGTGACATAACATGTGGTCCGTCCTTGAGAATGATCCATGTGCTGAGGAAAAGAATGTGTACTCTGCAGCTTTGGGATGAAATATTATGTGTATATCTATTAGGTCCATTTGGTCTGTAGTGCAGATTAAGTCAGATGTTTGTTGATTTTCTCTCTGGAAGATCTGTCAAATGCTGAAAATGGGATGTTGAAGTTTCCAGCTATTATTATATTGGAGTCTGTCTCTCTTTTTAGCTGTAACAATATTTGCTTTTTGTATCTGGGTGCTCCAGTGTTGCCTCCATATACAATTACAATTGTTACATCTTCTTGCTGAATTGCCCCCTTTATCATTATATAGTGACCTTCTTTGTCTCTTCTTAGTTTTTGTCTTGAAATCTATTTCGTCTGATATGTGTGTAGCTGCTAGTCTTTTTTGATTTCCATTGTCATGGAATATGTTTTTCCATCCCTTTATTTTCAGTCTATGTGTGTCTTTGTAGGTGAAGTGTGCTTCTTGTAGGCAACAGACAACAGATCACTGAGTCTTGTGTTTTGTTTTGTTTTGTTTTGTTTTTTAATCCCTTTAGCCACTCTGTTTTTTTTACTGGGGAGCTTAGTCCATTTACATTCAGTGTTATTATTGATGAGCAAGGGCTTACTCCTTCCATTTTTTTTTTTTTTTGCTTGTTTTCTGGTTGTTTTGTGGGTCTTGTCTTCCATCCTTCCTTTCTGTCTTCCTTTTAGTGAAGGTGATCTTCTCTGGTGGTATGATTTTAATTTCCTATTTTTTATTTTCAGTATATCTGTTGTATGCTTTTTGATTTGAGGTTACCATGAGGCTTGCAAATACTATCTTACAACCTATTATTTTACACTAATAGCCTAACACTGTTTGCATAAACAAACAAGCAAAAAGAAAACTAATAAACACTTTACACCTAAACTTCATCCCCCTGCTTTTTAACTTTTTGTTTTTATTTATATCTTATTGTACTGTGTGTCTTGAAAAGTTGTTGTATTTTTTATTTGTTTATCTTTTAGTCTACTTAAAATAAGAGTAATTTACACACCACAGTTACAGTGTTATTCTGTGTTTCTCTGTGTAATTACTGTTACCAGTGAGTTTTGTACCTTGAGATAATTTCTTAATGCTCATTAATGTCCTTTTCTTTCTGATTGAACTATACCTGTTAGCATTTCTTCTAGGCTAGGTCTGGTGTTGATGAAATCCCTCAGTGTTTGTTTGTCTGGGAAAGTCTTTAGTTCTCTATGTTTGATATTTTAGTCAGATACATTATTCTGGGGTAAAAGTTTTTTTCCTTCAGCACTTAGGATTCTTTCTTTATCCTTGACCTTTGGGAATTTGATTATTAAATGCCTTGAGATAGCCTTTTTTGGGTTAAATCTGCTTGGTGTTCATTAATCTTCTTATATTTGGATATTGATGACCTTTTCTAGGTTTGGAAAGTTCTCTGCTATTATTTCTTTGAATAAACCTTTTTTTAAAAAATAAACCTTCTATTCCTATCTCTTTCTCTGCCTCCTGCTTAAGACCAATAACTCTTAGGTTTGTCCTTTTGAGGCTATTTTCTAGATCCTGTAGGTGCGCTTCATTCTTACTCTTTTTTCTTGTGTCCCATCTGACTGCATTTTTAAATAGTCTCAGGCTCACTAAATCTTTCTTCTGCTTGATCCTTCTGCTATTAAAAAACTCTGATGCATTCTTCAATGTCAGTTGCATATTTCAACTCCAGAATTTCTGCGTGGTTCTTTTTAATTATTTAAATCTCCTTGTTAAATTTATCTGATAGAATTCTGAACTCCTTCTCCGTGTTACCTTGAATTTTGTTGAGTTTTCTCAAAACAGCTATTTGAATTCTCTGTCTGAAAGGTCACTGTATTAGTCCATTCTCAAATTGCTATGAATACCTGAGACTGGGAAATTTAGAAATAAAAGATGTTAAATTGGCCCATGTTTCCACAGGCTGTACAGGAAACATGATTCTGACATCTGCTTGACTTCTGAGGGTGCCTCAGGAAACTTACAATCATGGTGGAAGTCAAAGTGGGAGCAAGGCGTCTCACATGGTCAGAAGCAGGAGGAAGAGGGGCAGAGAGCTGCCACACACTTTTAAACAACCAAATCTCACTGTCAGGAGAACAGTACTGAGGGGATGGTGCTAAACCATTCATTAAGGACCACCCCCATGATCCAGTCACCTCCCACCAGGCCACACCTCCAACACTGGAGATTATAATTTGACATGATATTTGGTGAGGATACAGATTCAAACCAGATCAGTCACATATCTCTGTTTCTCCAAGATTGGTCCTTGCTGCCTTATTTAGTTCATTTGGTGAGGTCATGTTTTCCTGGATGGTCTTGATACTTGCAGATGTTTGTTGGTGTCTGGGCATTGAAGAGTCAGGTATTTATTGTAGCCTTTGCAGTCTAGACTTTTTTTTACCTGTTCTTCTTAGGAAGCCTTTCCAGGTATTTGAACTTGGGTATTGTGATCTAAGTCGTATCTGCATTAGGGAGCACCCCAAACCTAGTAACCTGTGGTTCTTACGGATTTGTAGAGTTACCGCCTTGGTAGTTTTGGATAAGACCTGAATGAATTCTCTGGATTACCAGGCAGAGACTCTGGTTCTCTTCACTTACTTTCTCCCAAACAAACTGAGTCTGTGTGTTTGTGTGTGTGTGTATGTGTGTGTGTGTATGTGTGTCTATCTGTGCTAATCCACCTGGAGCTGGGGTAGGGTGACGGAGTCACTCCTGTGGCTACCACCACTGGGACTATGCTGGGTCAGACCTGAAGCCATGAGTATGTCTTTATCCTTAGTGTTCATTGAGCAGCCTACAGTGGACACTTAGGTCCCTGAGCTTATAGCATAAGGGGCAGATGTTCATGCAGTGATGGTGGATGGCTGGACACCCCTGCACAGTACTTGCAAGTGGTACCAGAGTGGCTTCTTTCTTACTTCAGCATGATGCAGATATCAATGCCCAAACAAAAGCCTTTTTTTGTTTTTTTTTTGATACAGGGTCTTGCTCTGTCACCCAGGCTGGGGTGCAATGGTACAATCTGCGCTCACTGCAACCTCCACCTCCCAGATTCAAGTGATCTTCCTGCCTCAGCCTCCCAAGTAGCTAGGACTACAGGCACACGCCACCACACCCAGTTAATCAAACCAAAGCCTCTTGACTGCCTTGCGTCTTGTGGCTGGGAAAGGAGATAGCACAGATAACCTAGAGCTCCTCCTGATGAACCATTACATCAAACCAGGGCTGAAAAACAGCTTCGAAGACACGGCATTTGATATTGCCAGGAGGACAAGTATATGTAGAAGGCTATACAAATTCTTTACCTCAGTCTTAATGGTTCTAGTAATTTTAAGTGTCTAAGTGCCAGTGGCTCCTTTGTGTAAGATGTAAAATATTCCCGTAAGACAAAGTTGACTTAAAACATCTTACTGCAAAAATTCAGTGGTAAGGTAGTTGTTATTATGTTCTTTCAAGTGAAATGCCTGACCTGATATCGGAATGTATTTGAAAGGTGTTTGGATATATTTTTAATGATTTTTGTGGAGCTTGTGATTTTTATGAGAAATAATTTTAACTCGCCTGAACTTAAACACTTGACATAACTTTGGGAGGCCAAGGCAGGCAGATCACTTGAGGTCAGGAGTTCGAGACCAGCCTGGCCAACGTGATGAAACCCTGTCTCTACTAAAAATACAAAATAAAAATAAAAAGCTGGGTATCGTGGCACATGCCTGTAATCCCAGCTACTTGGGAGGCTGAGGCGTGAGAATCACTTGAACCTGGAAGCCAGAGGTTGCAGTAAGCCAAGATTGCACCACTACACTCCAGCCTGGGCCACAAAGTGAGACACTCTGCCCCAAAAAACAAACAAAAAAACAAACTTGACGCAGGTTGAACAGAAACATTATTCTTGGTGCTGATCCAAGAGAAATGTATTTTTAAATATTGTACATCCTGGATCTTTGTTGAGTATTTAGTATATTGATATATATTTTTATAAGGTGAGGTAACTCAAAATTTAAGTCTTAAATATTCTGATGCAGTCATCTGCCTTCTCTACATTACCATAGCCAGTTACTTTCATTTTAAACCAGAAGAACTAACATATTAGTGACTTGAATCTTCGTAAGTTAAAGAAAAAAAAAAACATAAAAAAACCTAGATGTTTGTCTTTTAGACAATAGATAATTTTTAGGAAAGCAGTTAGCTAGGTGTTTCATCCATGAATGTTGTATACTGCCAACCCTACCACAGTTCACACAATTCTATGGATAGTCCTCCCTGGTCAACCTACATGTAATCTTTATTTTAATGGTGAATCAGTATGACCTTTTAGACATGCATACAACTACATTGTGGTCAAAGAGCTCATAGTGTATCTACTATCCAACTGGTTTTACCTGCGTAATCCTGCTGATTTGAGGACTGCCTATATAATCTCTTGAGTTCACAGAAAATGTTGATTTTCCAAGGTCTTCATTTTATAGAAACCATACAAAGGCAAAGTGATAAGGGAAAAGGAATTCTAAAAGTAGGGGATTATTATTATATTGAGGCTAAAACCACAAAGTGGCTCAGGCTTTAAAAAAAAAACAGTATAGATAGTGACAAAAAGCATAATATAAACATTCAAGAAAATAAAGTATAAGTTTTAACAACAAAAACCATTTCTAGATTACTTATAATATCTAATACAATGTAAATGCCATGTAAACAGTTGTACTGTATTTTTTATTTGTTGTACTATATTTTTTGTTGTTGTATTGGCTTTTTAAATTGTTTTTTTTTCTTCAAATATTTTCAATCCACAGTTGGTCATGTCTTCAGAAGCAGAACTGTAGATTTGGAAAGCCTACTGTAATAGGGCAAATTTAAGCATTCGTATTTTAACAATATTTAATAGCTCACAATATTTAATGTGAGCTTTTTTACATGTAGTTTCTTTAATCAGATCAAAAGGATGATTATCCAATGACTTGTGCAAGCTCTTAGTCTCCAAAGCTTAGGAAAGAACTGCAGGTGATGTAGTCCAAGTCAATGAAATAAGCCTCAGAAAACCGATGCCTACAAATTGTGACTTGTTAAAATCAGAGTCCTATTTGTAATGTCTGAACCCAGAACTTGATCCTCGGTCTTCTGGTCCCACGGTAAACTTTTCTCTCATTGTACAAAATATTCAGCCAGTGAAATAATCATCAACATATCTAAGATGGAACATGCTGTCTTTCATTGCAAACCAGATTCTCTTCCAGTCTTCCCTTTTGGAACAAGTTAGTACCACAATCTAACTAGTTGCTAAAGCCAGATACTTATAAGTTATCTGAATACCTCATTCTTCCCCATCCCCCATATCTGATTTTATCTTCAATAACTTATCAGGTGCCATCAGTTTTATCTCCTATATAGGTCTCAAATCTACCCGTTTCTCTATCATTCTCACACCTCCCTATTTCACTACAATATAACTCACTAATTTTCTCACAAGTCTATCCTGACCATTCTCCCATCTGTGTTCTCCATAGTGAAGCCAGAATGATC
This sequence comes from Macaca thibetana thibetana, assembly GCF_024542745.1. Taxonomy (NCBI): domain Eukaryota; kingdom Metazoa; phylum Chordata; class Mammalia; order Primates; family Cercopithecidae; genus Macaca; species Macaca thibetana. The sequence continues at coordinate 31,450,413 of NC_065588.1, read as the reverse complement.
TTTTTAAAGTGAGAATTTTTCCCCCTCCGTGCCTGGTCTCTTCTACACCACTTAAAACCACCTCAATGATTTTTCCATTGCTGTTATATTGAGATCTATGAGCCTAAACTTCTTAGCAAACCCTGCCCACCCTCTTGTCTTAAACCTCCCCTCTCTCCCTGTGTCTTTGCCCTCCAGACACATTGGGCTTATTTTGAGTTTGGAATGCTTCCTACCTATTCCCCCCATCCCCCAGTCTTTGCCTAATTAATGACTATTCTTTAAGTCCTAGGTCAGGCATCTGTCACTCAGGGAAGTCTCTGACATCCCAGAGTACTCCATGCCACCGCTTTATTTTAATCAACATTAAGTAAACTGTGCTTCTTTCTTTCAGAGAATTATCTCACTTTAGAGCCATATAGTCATAATTGCAATCCTTTGATTAATGTCAGTCTTCTCCCCAAACTGGAAATTCCACAAGAGCAGGCATTTGTTATTTTTTGTTCCCTAGTGTATTTTTTTATCCTGTATTGTATTTCCAGTACACAGCACAGTGAAATGGCTCCATAAACATTACCTGAGTAAGTGAAGTAATTCTCTGTAAGGTCTGGCTGAAGACCTTCATGTCTCCAAATAAGTAGCCTACAAGTATCTCTCTATTCTGATTTTACTTTTAGGCCAGTTCCAGCTTTTCTGATATAGTGAGTAGAATGGAGTTATAAGCTCAATTTCGCCCGGAGAGATCAAGGCAGTTGCAGGGTCCATCAGTGTTTAAGTGAATTTTGAACTTAATGAGATTCTTAAATTCATTCTGGAAGAAATGTAATTCTAGGTTGATTATAGCCACAATAGCATGATGCCAGGAATCAGGACTTAAAAGGCTTTTCTTGTGGAAGTAACTTCTGAATCAAACCCCAAAGTAAACCTATAGTACTTATTGTCAGTCCAAGGAATTCATCTCAGAAAAAAAAAAAAAAATCAGTTTACCATAGTATATGTGAATTAAATGAGTTAATACAAGTTAGTGCTGGCCGGCACAGTGGCTCACTCCTGTAATCCCAGCACTTTGGGAGGCTGAGGCAGATCCCTTGAGGTCAAGAGTTCGAGACCAGCCTGGCCAACATGGTGAAACATTGTCTGTACTAAAAATACAAAACTTAGCGGGGCTTAGTGGCACGCGCCTGTAATCCCAGCTACTCAGGAGGCTGAGGCAGGAGAATCGCTTGAACCCAGGAGGCGGAGATTGCAGTGAGCCCAGACTGCGCCATTGCACGCCAGCCTGGGCGACAGAGCGAGACTGCATCTCAAAGTAAAAAGGACAAAAAAAAAAAAAAAAAAAAAAAGGTTAGTTCTAAGCACAGTTATTAACTCATAGTAAGATATAAAAGTGTTAGGTAATGTGTGTAGAGCCAAAGAGACTTTGAGTCAACATTATGCCTAATGTTAAATGTATTAAGAACTTTTTAATTCAGGAAAGCATGCATTTCTTTGAACACTGCATAAACTGAACTGTGTTGAAAATAATTACTTAGCCAGTTTCTGCTTCCTTTTTGTGTTTAGGAGCTTTCTCAATTTTACCCATTCTTATCATTTAAAAGCCCTTTTTAGATCCCTAGAGTAAAATAGGAGATGAATCTTGGCTGAATTACTAGAAATAGGAAGATTTTAGCTGATTACCTCACTGGCAACTTTGATAGCAGCAACTTACACTTGAGATCCCAGGCTTGGGTTCCTCTAAGGCTTAAAGCTTTCAGAAGTAAATGTACTTATTTTGTTAAGGAAATTCTTTAGAGACTCTTTTCCTTCAATAATTTTCATTATGTCTGAACATGGCTTTAACTTGCCAAATTTCCCTTCTTTGTTTAGTATAATTATTTTTAAAGAGTGGGAAAATGTGTGTTCTATTTTTAATATTTAATTTTTTTCAATTCTGACATATTCAACTATGGTTTATTTTCATTTTCAGGTATTTAGCAATGTTAATTCAAACCTGAGAGTTTTAAACTATGTTGGAATAATGGATCCCATTGAGAATATAATAAAATGTTTTGAACCTTCTTTCTAGAAAAATGTTTGTATATTCAAAATATCGTACACAGTGTTTCACTTTTCACAAATAATCCTGAAACTGATTCATATATTGTTTTTATTTTTATTTTTTTTTGAGACGGAGTCTCGCTCTGTCACCCAGGCTGGAGTGCAATGGCACAATCTTGGCTCACTGCAACCTCCCCCTCCTGGGTTCAAGCCATTCTCCTGCCTCAGCCTCTCAAGTAGCTGGGACTGCAGTCGTGTGCCACCATGCCCAGCTAATTTTTGTATTTTTAGTAGTGACAGGGTTCACCATGTTGGCCAGGCTGGTCTCGAACTCCTGACCTCAAGTGATCCTCCTGCTTTAGCCTCCCAAAGTGCTGGGATTACAGGCATGAGCCACCGCGCCCAGCCGCATATATTGTTTTTGAAAAATGTTGCTCCTCTTTAGATATGTGACTAGTATATTGTCGTTTAGTTAACATGTCCAGTTGTATTCAGTTTCATTAAAATTGATCTATAGTGCTATAGTGTTTAATTTGTATAACCCAAAGTTTCTAGATCCTTCTAGAAGCCAGTAACAAAATAAAAAAATGCAGTTGTGCTAAGTGGGTTTTTGGGAGAATGCAGAATTTTAAGCAATGGCTATTTGTATGGCATTTATAGCAGTTTTTATCTATGTTTTAAAAATGTAAGAGATTCTTAATAAAATGATTTTGTTGGGCATTTTTTAAAGGATGTTTTCTTTTTTAAAAAAATTATTTTTAAATTTTTATTTATTTATTTTGAGACCGGGCTATGAGACTGGCCAATTTTTGTATTTTTGGTAGAGATGGGGTTTCACCATGTTGCCTAGGCTGGTTTCGAACTCCTGGGCTCAAGCCATCCACCCACCTTGGTCTTGCAAAGTGAGGTGTGAGCCACTGCGCCCAGCCTAAAGGATGTTTTCTTGAGTGATGGCTGTTGAATTATTTTGGTAGGACTTGAAATGCTTTTGTGGAATGTTTAAGTGGAATATTGGTTCTAAGTTTCCTATCTCAGGGATCCTGGACCTGCCATTTAATTAGCTGCATACATTTTTAAATTGAGGGGAACCAGAAAATCTTCCAAGATCTTTGAGTGCTGTGGACTCCTTTGGATGCAGTTTGCTTAAAGAACTGCTGGATCCATTCAGTCTTAGGATGACTGAGGTTATAAGATTTTCTCTAGTTTTTTTCTGCCCTGTCAGGCATCTTGTGATTTCATAGATTGGTGTCATTATCTCCCTTGGTTATCTCATCCAATACCTCATGACTTTTTTTTTTTTTTTTTGAGACAGGGTCTTGCTCTGTCACCCAGGCTGGAGTATAGTGGCGCGATCTCAGCTCACTGCAACCTCTGCCTCCTGGGTTCAAGCAATTCACCCTACCTTAGCTTCCTGAGTAGCTGGGATTACAGGCACCCGCTACCATGCCAGGCTGATTTTTGTATTTTTTAGTAGAGACAGGGTTTCGCCATGTTGGCCAGAGTGGCCTGACCTCAGGTGGTCGCCTGCCTCAGCCTCCTAAAGTGCTGGGATTACAGGTGTGAGCTACCGTGCCCAACCCCCGTGACTTTTTTTTTTTTTTTTTGAGATGGAGTCTTGCTCTGTTGCCCAGGCTGGAGTGCAGTGGCACAATCTCGGCTCACTGGCAACCTCCGCCTCCCGAGTTCTCGCCATTCTCCTGCCTCAGCCTCCCGAGTAGCAGGGACTACAGGCGCCCGCCACCACACCCAGCTAGTTTTTTGCATTTTTAGTAGAGACAGGGTTTCACTGTGTCAGCCAGGATGGTATCGATCTCCTGACCTCATGATCCACCCGCCTCAGCCTCCCAAAGTGCTGGGATGACAGGCGTGAGCCACCGCGCCCAACCCCCTCATGACTTTAATATGATCCAATATCATCTCTTTACAGATGAGTCCTAAATCTACCTCTCCAGCCCAGACTTCTCTCCTGAAATCCAGACTTAAATATATCTGACTGCTGTCTTAACATCTCCAGTTTGAATTGGCATCCCAAAATCAGTATGTTCAAAACTGGATTCCTGTTGTTTCCTCAGAAATGTAATCTTCCTCTTGTCAGTTGACAGTGCAGTCTCTGAAAAGCCTTGCACCCTTTCTTTATTCCTCTCTTTCTCTCTTACTTCATGTTTAGTCTGTTAGTATTGTTGCCTCACCCTTCCAAATATATCCAGAATTCAAATACATTCTCACTATCTCCACTGCTACCACTTTTACCTATTAGGTAGATTAAATGTTAGGTCCTAATACCTGGAACCTGAATGTTAATGTTATTTGGAAAACAGTATCTTTACAGATGTGATTCAGGATGTTGAGATGCAGAGATAATCCTGGTTGGCTCTAAATGCTATCATATGTACCATTCTAGAGAGAGGCAAAGAGAGATTTGACGCACACAGGAGGAGGTGACGTGAAGACAGAGGCAGAGTTTAGAGAGAGGCATCTGTAAGCCAAGGAATGCCCATAGCAACCAGAACTTGGAAGAAACAAGAAATGAATTTTCCCCTAGACCCTCTGGAGGGAGTTCGGCCTCTCTGACACCTTGATTTCAGACCAGTAATACTGATTTCTGACTTCTGACCTCCAGAACCTTGAAAGAATAAATTTCAAGCCATATCGTTTGAGGTCATTTGTTACAGCAGCCATTGGAAATTAATACATTCCCCTGTTTAGGATTTCAATCAAGGTTGTTCATTGTGTTTGGGTTTTATGACCTTGTTAATCTAAAATAATCCCCCTCACCTTTTTTGTTTTTCATGACACTGACTGTTTTTAATTTAAAGAGTTTGGGAATATTGTCTTGCAGACTATCCCATGTTGTGGAATTATCTGATTGTTTCCTCATAATTAGATTCATGTTAAACATTTTTTCCAAGAATACCATGTAGGTGATGTTGCATAAAGCATATTATTAATACAACTGCCAGAGTGATTTTTTTTTTCTTTTTCCCAGATGGAGTCTTGCTCTGTCACCCAGGCTAGAGTGCAGTGGCACGATCTCAGCTCACTGCAACTTCTACCTCTCGGGTTCAAGCAATTCTCCTGCCTCAGCCTCCCGAGTAGCTGGGATTACAGGCGCGGGCCACCACGCCCAGCTAATTTTTGTATTTTTAGGCCTGCCTCGGCCTCCCAGAGTGCTGGGCTTATAGGCTTGAGCCACTGCGCCCGGCCTGGAGTGATTCTTTTAAAGCATTAAGTCGAAGCATGGCATTCCTCTGTTCAAAAGTCTCCAGTGGCCTCCCATTTGTTCAGAGGAAAAGCCAGATCCCTCATATGATCTGACCACCCATAACCTCTGGAGCTTTCTCTCCCCTTCACTAATTGTATTGCTTTTGTCTTGCCATTTCCCAGTCTGAGCATGCTCCTGTCTTATGACCTTTGCCTTAGCTGTTCTGGTTGTCCGGAAAGCTCTTCCCCCCATGTATCTTTTGGCTCACTGTCTCACCTCCTTCATGTCTGCTTAAATGCCTTGTGTCAGTGAGTCCTTTCCAGATGACTATTTTTAAAATTGTGATTCTCCACCGGCTTCCCACTGCCGATCCCTCAATGCTGCTTTACTGTTGTGTTTTTCCATATTATCCTCTCTCATACCGTGTAACTTACTATGTTTATTATTTATTGCCTGCTTTCTCTACTGAATTATAAGCACCATGGTGGCAGGAATCTTTGTTTTGTTCCCAGAGTCATCCCATGATGTTATGTTCATAGCAGGCCCAAAATAATTTGTTGAATGGATGAATATGCAAATACTTCAGGATGAATATATCCTTCTTTGCCTTAATTCACAGTAGAGTCACAACTGTGTTTCAAAATAACTTTGGATGTGCAGAAGAGTTCCAAAGACGGTGTAGAATTCCTGTTTGCCCTTCACCCAGTTTGTCCAAGTGTTAACATTTCACATAACCAATGTACATTTATCAAAACTAAGAAATTAACATTGGAATAATACTACTAACTAAACTCCAGGCTTCACTTGGATTTCACGAATTTTTCCACTAATACCCTTTTGCTGTTCCACTGTCCAATCCAGGATCCCACATTGCATTTTTTTTTTGGGACGGAGTTTTGCTGTTGTTGCCCAGGCTAGAGTGCAATGGCACGATCTTGGCTCATCGAAACCTCCACCTCCCAGGTTCAAGTGAATCTCCTGCCTCAGCCTCCTTAGTAGCTGGGATTACAGGCATGTGCCACCACACCCAGCTAATTTTGTATTTTTAGTAGAGACAGGGTTTCTCCATGTTGTTCAGGCTGGTCTCGAACTCCCAACCTCAGTTGATCTGCCTGCCTCGGCCTCCCAAAGTGCTGGGATTACAGGCATGAGCCACCATGCCCGGCCCACATTGCATTTAGTTATGTCTCTTTAGTCTCCCCTAATCTGTGCAGAGACTATTTCTTGAAAGATTCTTGTGGATTATTTGCTTAAGTGAATATTTCTTTTGTTTATTTATGCCTCAGCATTCACATCATGTGAATATTTCTAAAGGAAAGAAAGGTAAAGCTTAGGAGCACTAGAATATATAGCCACAGGGCGTTGTTGAACTTTATATGTGATCACAGGATTTGACATATTTTCTGGGTCAAATGCAGAGTTTATCTAGTCTCTTCTCTTCTGCCATCAGAGCTTCCCAATCCTGTTCATGTTGTCATTTGAAGAAGTGAATCCTAGCATAACCATTAACTGTTTGTGACATTTTAATGGGTAAATGTAATTATTTCTGTAGCAAAATCAAGATGTGTTAGGTACCTACCCTGTGTAATGAACTGTATGGAACTCCTCCTTGTGAAGGGGGATGTAAAGAAATTTGAATAAGTTTTTTACTAGCCTGGGTTCTAATATAGGTAATATATAACTAACAGATTATAATAACAACTGGTTAGATAGCACAGATGAAATTATTAATGTTAACTGAGTGAGGTGAGAAATAGGGAGAAGATCACATTTAAACTTGCCCTTCAAGTATTAATAGAATTTTTAAAAAATTTTATTTGAAATCTCCTCAAGCTGATAAGCAACTTCAGCAAAGTCTCAGGATACAAAATCAATGTGCAAAAATCACAAGCATTCTTATACACCAGTAACAGACAGAGCCAAATCATGAATGAACTCCCATTCACAATTGCTTCAAAGAGAATAAAATACCTAGGAATCCAACTTATAAGGGATGTGAAGGACCTCTTCAAGGAGAACTACAAACCACTGCTTAGTGAAATAAAAGAGGACACAAACACATGGAAGAACATTCATGCTCATGGATAGGAAGAGTCAATATCGTGAAAATGGCCATACTGCCCAAGGTAATTTATAGATGCAGTGCCATCCCCGTTAAGCTACCAATGACTTTTTTCACAGAATTGGAAAAAACTACTTTAAAGTTCATATGGAACCAAAAAAGAGCCTGCATTGCCAAGACAATCCTAAGTCAAAAGAACAAAGCTGGAGGCATCACGCTACCTGACTTCAAACTACACTACAAGGCTACAGTAACCAAAACAGCATGATACTGGTACCAAAACAGAGATATAGACCAATGGAACAGAACAGAGCCCTCAGAAATAATACCACACATCTACAACCATCCGATCTTTGACAAACCTGACAAAAACAGGAAATGGGAAAAGGATTCCCTATTTAATAAATGGTGCTGGGAAAATTGGCTAGCCATAAGTAGAAAGCTGAAACTGGATCCCTTCCTTACTCCTTATACGAAAATTAATTCAAGATGGATTAGAGACTTAAATGTTAGACCTAAAACCATAAAAACCCTAGAAGAAAACCTAGGCAATACCATTCAGGACATAGGCATGGGCGAGGACTTTATGTCTAAAACACCAAAAGCAATGGCAACAAAAGCCAAAATTGACAAATGGGATCTAATTAAACTAAAGAGCTTCTGCACAACAAAAGAAACTACCATCAGAGTGAACAGGCAACCTACAGAATGGGAGAAAAATTTTGCAATCTACTCATCTGACAAAGGGCTAATATCCAGAACCTACAAAGAACTCAAACAAATTTACAAGAAAAAAACAACCCCATCAAAAAGTGGGCAAAGGATATGAACAGACACTTCTCAAAAGAAGACATTTATGCAGCCAACAGACACATGAAAAATGCTCATCATCACTAGCCATCAGAGAAATGCAAATCAAAACCACAATGAGATACCATCTCACACCAGTTAGAATGGCAATCATTAAAAGTCAGGAAATAACAGGTGCTGGAGAGGATGTGGAGAAATAGGGACACTTTTACACTGTTGGTGGGACTGTAAACTAGTTCAACCATTGTGGAAGACAGTGTGGTGATTCCTCAAGGATCTAGAACTAGAAATACTATTTGACCCAGCCCTCCCATTACTGGGTATATACCCAAAGGATTATAAATCATGCTGCTATAAAGACACATGCACATGTATGTTTATTGCGGCACTATTCACAATAGCAAAGACTTGGAACCAACCCAAATGTCCATCAGTGACAGACTGGATTAAGAAAATGTGGCACATACACACTATGGAATACTATGCAGCCATAAAAAAGGATGAGTTCGTGTCCTTTGTAGGGACATGGATGCAGCTGGAAACTATCATTCTCAGCAAACTTTCGCAAGAACAGAAAACCAAATACCACGTGTTCTCACTCATAGGTGGGAATTGAGCAATGAGATCACTTGTACACAGGAAGGGGAACATCACACACCGGGGCCTGTTGTGGGGTGAGGGGAGGGGGGAGGGATAGCATTAGGAGATATACCTAATGTAAATGACAAGTTAATGGGTGCAGCACACCAACATGGCACATATATACATATGTAACAAACCTGCACATTGTGCACATGTACCCTAGAACATAAAGTATAATTAAAAAAAAAAAAGAAAAGAAAAAGAAATTTATTTGAGACAGGGTTTCACTTCCACTGCCCAGACTGGAGTGCAGTGGTACAATCTCAGCTCACTGCAACCTCTGCCTCCTGGGCTTAAGTGATTCTCCCACCTCAGCCTCCAGAGTAGCTGGGACCACAGACACTTGCTACCACACCTGGCTATTTTTTTTTTTTTTTTTTTTTCCTGTGGAGAAGGGGTTTCTCCAAGCTGCCCAGGCTGGTCTTGAGCTCCTGAGCTCAAGCCAATCCACCCATCTTGGCCTCCGAAAGTTCTGGGATTATAGTGTGAGCCACCATGCCTGACCTCATATAATTTTTTAAAATGGCTTTACTGAGATACTATTAACGTATACATATCAAGTGCACCATTTAAAACAAACAACTCAATTGCCTATGCATATATTCACAGAGTTGTGCAACCATCCCACAATAAATTTTAGAACATCTTCATCAGCCACAAAAGAAACACCATACCTGTGTTCACTCATTCTCCCCTTCACTCAGCTCCTGGCAACAAATATTCTTTATATCTCTGTAAACTTGCCTATTCTTGTATTTCATATAATTAGAATTGTACAGTATGTGTCTGACATCTTTCACTTTGCATAACATTTTCAAGATTCATCCACATTGTAGCACCTATCAGTACTTCATTCCTATTTATTGCCAGATATTCTATTTTATAGAATTATGTTTTGGTTTTTCATTCATCAGTTGATGGAGATTTAGGTTGTTTCTGCTTTTGGGCTATTATGAATAATGCTGCTATGAACATTCAGATTTCTGCATGGACAGACATATGTTTTCATTAATGTTGGGTATATACTATGTTTAACCACTTGAAGAATTAGCAGATTATTTTTCAAAGTAGTTATTCTTTTACATTTCCGCCAGCAATGGATGAGGTTTCCAATTTCGTTACATCCAAGCCAACATGTGTTAATGTCTGTCTTTTCTATTTTAGTCATGCAAGTGGGTGTGAAGTGGAATTGTGGTTTCAGTTTGTATTTCCCTAATGACTAATGATGTTGCATCTTTTCATGTGCCTATTGGTCATTTGTAGATGTTATCTTGAGCATATAATTTTAGTAGAGGAAGAATGGGGAATGGAAGGGAGCAAGAGAACAGGGACAAAGGCCTGAGAAATGGTGAGAGAATCAGTAAAAGAGAGAGTAGGGTTCTCAGATAATGGGAATTAAGAGAGTGCTATAGAAAACTGGGTCTCTAAGTTGATGTGTCAAGTCACACTGTCCTCTGCTTATCCTAAGCTTACCTTGCTCAAATTTCTTTCTTTCTTTCTTTTTCTTTTTTTTTTTTGTTGTTGTTTTTGTTTTTCTTTGCTTTTGGGTTTTCTTTTGTTTTTGTTTTTTCTTAATTTTCAAGGATATTCCTTCCTTTGTAAATGTCAGAGAGTATCGTGGCTAGGTCATTCAATTGATTCTTTCAACTTTTAAATAATTATTTAGGGTCTTTATTTATTCCAGGCCTTCTAGGCCCTGTTAGTGAGAGGAACAGATCAGTGAGCAAAAATAGACAAAGTCCTTGCTTTTCATAGAGCTTATTTTCTAGTAAGGATGATTTTGTACCAGTAAAAACCTGTCTTATGGTGCAGCATGGTGGCTCATTCCTGTAATGCCAGCACTTTGGGAGGCCAAAGCAGGTGTATTACTTGAGGTCAGGGGTTTGAAACCAGCCTGGCCAACATGGTGAAACCCCGTCTCTACTAAAAATATAAAAAAACTAGCCAGGTGTGGTGGTGCACACCTGTAGTCCCAGCTGTGGATGTGGAGGGTTTGGGGAGATTGGTGGCGGATAGGCTGAGGCAGGAGAATCGCTTGAACCGGGAGGTTGCAGTGAGCCAAGATTGTGCCACTGCATCCCAGCTTGGGCAACAGAGCAAGACTCTGTTTCAAAAAAAAAAAACAAAACAAAAAAAACCTGCCTTGTTAAAGGCTGCCTTTATTCCAGCCTTTTAGCATTTGATAAACAAATCCGGGTCTACTTTGTTTATGCTATTGATGATTTTACTGGATTGGGTCATAGTCCTTTTCAGCTTCCATCTTTTTAGATACGTTTTATTTATTTATTTTCAGTTTTACTTATTTTTTGAGACAGTCTCACTCTGTCGCCCAGGCTGGAGTGCAGTGGCACAGTCTCGGGTGACTGCAACCTCTGCCTCCCAGGTTCAAGCGATTCTCCTTCCTCAGCCCCCCAAGTAGCTGGGACTACAGGCATGTGTACCACACATAGCTAATTTTTATATTTTTAGTAGAGACTGGGTTTAACCATGTTGCCCAGGCTGGTCTCCAGCTCCTGGCCTCAAGTGATCCTCCCTCCTCATCCTTCCAAAGTGCTGAGATTACAGGCATGAGCCACCACACAGGCCAAGACTTATGTTTTGATCATTGGTCATCCCTCATACAACAGCAGTCTGAATTTCCCCCCTGGCATTCTTATTTCTCTCTTCCGAGACTGTTGCAGTTGAAGTGTATTTTTCCACTGTAGTCCATACCAACTAATGAAAAGCCTGATAAACTATAAAGAAAAGGTCGCATGCATATTTTAAACATTCTTACCATGTATGTGTGTTTTCATCAACCTTTTGTTTTAGGACCAAGGCTTTTTCTTTTTGGAGTAGGAGGTGGGACTTGTGAACCCTGCATCACTTTGAGTAAGAATTTACTGACTAGTATTTTGTGGTCTTTCTTAGAAAAACCCCACCTTGACCTCCCAAAGTGCTAGGATTATAGTCAGGAGCCACCACATCCAGCCTCATAGGTTTACTTAAAATTAATTAAGTTATTAATTCAGTATCATGTACAACTGCTTAAACAGGTTAGGAGTGGCTCTTGGTAAGCAAATCCAAGTAGAGGAAGCGGAAGTTCACTGCCATGAGCATTTGGTCCACTGTGGACACCAGCTATTATGTATTATAAGGGAAACAAAGCAGTTGTTGAGTCCATGTTGTTGTGGGGGATTGGTTAGGAAAGCTTCTATATATTCCAGGTTAAGTACTCTTCTGCTATGTTGTGTCATCACACTGTAGATGCCTCTTTCAGAAAACTTATTTCACTATTCTAGTTGTTTATTTGTTTGTCTTCCTCATGGAATTTCATAGTCTTTGAGGGCAGCAGTATACTCATTGTATTTCTAGTTCCTAGTATATACTTGGCATATAGTTATATATTGGCTTTAAAATGAATTAATTGACTCCAAGCTCAGTATAATTCAATAATATGACTAGGCTGACAAAAATGAAAAAGTTTGGCTGGGCGCGGTGGCTCGGGCCTGTAATCCTAGCATTTTGGGAGGCTGAGGCATGCAGAATGCCTGAGCTCAGGAGTTTGAGACCAGCCTGGGCAGCAACATGATGAAACCCCATCTCTACTAAAATACAAAATAAATTAGCCAGATGCGGCAGCATGCGCCTGTAATCCCAGCTACTCAGGAGACTGAGACAGAAGAATTGTGACAGGAGAATCGCTTGAACCCAGGAGGCGGAGGTTGCAGTGAGCTGAGATTGTGCCACTGCGGTCTAGTCTGGGAGACAGCGCAAGACTCCGTTTCAGAAAAAAAAAAAAAAAGATTCTTTGGGATCAGAGTGATCGTCAGTTTAACTAGCAGAGATACAATTCTAATTCTAAATCTATGGTTCTACTTGAAAATTGGTTAAGAAATGTGTGGGATAGATCAGTTATCTGTTGAGGTTTCACTGATTACTCCAAACAGTGGCTTAAATCACCAGTGAGATTCTATTTCTTAAAATTCTGATTTATCAAATGCAAATTCTCATGACGTTCTGCTTCACATGGTGTCAGCTGGGGTAACTAATGTGGCTGGATTTTCACAATATCTTCTGTCGTTTGACTTGAGTGACTGTAATGTCTGGGGCCCAGGCAGGCCTCTCCCCACTTCTACATGTCATTCTTATTATTCTAGGTTAGCCCAGGCTTCTGTATTTTTTTTTTCTTCTTTTTTTTTTTTGTTGAGACAGAGTCTCGCCCTGTCACCCAGGCTGGAGTGCAATGACATGATCTTGGCTCACTACAACCTCCGCCTCCTGGGTTCAAGCGATTCTCCTGCCTCAGTCTCCCGAGTAGTTGGGATTACAGGTGTGTGCCACCACACCCAGCTAATTTTTTGTATATTTAGTAGAGAGGGGGTTTCACCATGTTGGCCAGACTAGTCTTGAACTCCTGACCTGTGATCTGCCCACCTGCACCTCCCAAGGTGCTGGAATTACAGGTGTGAACCACCATGCCCGTCCCAACCAGGCTTCTTAAATGAATTATAAGATAGAAACAATAGGAGCTGCCAGGACTTTCTTAAGGGCTGGACCTAGGACTGTCACAGTGACATTTCTGCCATATTCTGCTGGTCACAAGGCAAGCCCAAATTCAAAAGGAGAGAAATAGACCTCTTAGAGTTTCCTAATAAAAGGTAATTTCATTAAAAATATGATAATTCATAAATTAGCCCTATGTTTACTACTGTCTTTTCAGCTCTTTTTTTATTCCATGCATTAATTGATTCCTCACCACTTGAATTGTACCACCAATGTTTCTATGACATGATCCAAAAACAAAGGGGCTCAGTAGTTTTCACTTAAAAGACAAAGAGGCCCACTGAGCTATTACAGATGTTAATTAGGATTCATTTCCTTTACTATGGTAGAAAGAATGCTATGATACCACTTTAGTGATGAACCAAATAAACTTAATCACATCCTAGGAGCTAAGTATTCTGACATTATAATCTCTTCTCTCAGAGCCCCATCGCAGCAGTCTTAGGATTCAAGATCTATTCTTGGGCAACATTATAGAACCAGTGTGTCATGTACATACAAATGAGGGAAAATGTAATGGCTTTGGTAATCCTATAGTAACCCTTCTTGTCATATACTCTTTTTTCATTTTTAAAAATCGAGGCAAAATTTGTATAACATAAAATTAACCATTCTGAAGTGTACAATTTAATGGCATTTAATACATTCACAGTGTTGTACAACTCTTTTTTTTTTTTTTTTTTTGAGGAGAAGCTTATTTTTAGGATAATGTCAAAGCAGATTAATAAGATGCTACTAAGATGGCCAGACATTCACTCAGAAATGTTTTTTGTGTTTTGTTTTGTTTTGGTGAAATGGTTGAGAGATATGTTGCCTTACACTTAGGCCACTGCATTCCCATTTAAGTGCCGGGGTTGTGTCAGCAACAGCATGGCCTAAACAATCTCAGTCTTATCTCCTGCCAGCCCCCTAAATCTTCCAAAATTGCAAGAATAGGCCAGGTGTGGTGGCTCACACCTGTAATCCCAACACTTTGGAAGGCCAAGGCAGGCAGATCACTTGAGGCCAGGAGTTTGAGACCAGCCTGGACAACATGGCAAAACCCCATCTCTACTAAAAATACAAAAATTAACCAGGTGTGGTGGTGCATGCCTGTAATCTCAGTTTCTTGGGAAGTTCGGGCGGGATGATTGCTTCAAACTGGGAGGCGAAGGGCGCAGTGAGCTGAGATCACGCCGCTGCACTTCAGCTTGGGTGAGAGTGAAGCTTTTTCTTTTAAAAAAAAAAAAAAAGGCACATTTATCTCACCTTCCCTCCTATTCTGGGGATGCTAACATCCTCAGGGAATGTCCCAAATTGGTCCCCTATAACCCAATGCTTGGGAGTTTCACAGCACCACTGTAGGTCTGAGAACAACAACAAAGCTGTTCTAAGGGATGAAGCCACCCTCAATAAAACTGGAAGTCAAAGCCTGCATATAAGCCCCTCTCCCTCCTGCCTAAAAAAGGAAAGGTATTTAGATGTTTTTGTCATGGATACTTTACTGGGATCAGGTAAGAACTGAACAAATGCAGTAAGCTATTGGAGAGTTAAAGAGTAAAAAAGGCCGTATGCAGTGGCTCACCTGTAATCCCAGGATGAGGCCAGGCAGGTGTGTCGCTTGAGCTCACGAGTAATGAGACCAGCGAGGGTAGAATGGTGAAACCTCATCTCGACAAAAAATACAAAGTTAGCCAGGCATGGTGGTGTGTGCCTGTAGTCCCAACTGCTTGGGACCCTGAACTGGGGAGGATGGCTTGAGCCCAGGAGGCAGAGGTTGCAGTGAGCTAAATCGTGCCACTGCTCTTCAGCCAGGGTGATAGAGCCAGACCTTGTCTCAAAACAATAATAATAATAGCAATTTTAGTAGTTTTTAAATTTTGAACTAGTTAGAACCTCTTTGGTATTTGCCTGACCTATGAAATTGGGATCAGTCTAGCTTTCAAAGGGAGGTACATGAATTTAGGAAGGACTGCAGAGTACAGCAAATTTTAGTTCCTGATATGGCCATGCTTTCCTAAGAAATTTCCAAAGGTAATTGACTCTCAGTTTAGCCTTTTCTACTGCACAATGTGATAGATGCTGTAAATCGGAGTTTAGAGGTGTTTATCTAACTTTTCCTAGTGGGAGATGGGGAAAGTTTCACTGAGAATGTAACTGCACCAGGAGCAGATGTTTGCTAAGTGGGCAGGGATTGAAGGGGAATGTCTTAAACTGAGGGAAAACATTTGTAAAAGCAGAAAGGGGTGAGTATATGACAGCAAATAATTTACTACAGCTAACATGAGAGAGAAGGGGAAGGGTAATAAATAGAATTGAAGAGGTAGCCAAGGGCCAAATATAAATTTATATTACAAGCTAAGGAAATTTTATCCAATCATAAAGAGCCACTGAAAGATTTTATGCAGGGGATTGTAATGATCAGATTAGCGTGTTAAGAAGATGATTTTGGCAATAGTATGGAGTCTGGTCGATAGGGAGACCAGGTAGGAGGTTCCTGAAGTAGTCTGGACTAGAGATGATGTGGACCTAAACTAAGGCATGGGGATGGAGAGGAACTTAGCATCACAGGCAATTATTTAAATGGGCTAGGGGAAGCAGGAGGAAGCAAGAATCATTCCTTGGTTTAATGGTTTGAATGGATGGTAGTGGTCTTTACTGACACTAGATATACAGGAGTAGAAAAGCCACTAAAAAAAACCCACACACGTTTCTGTTTTATGTAGGCATCTTGTATAGGACAGACAAAAATGAAACTGTTTCTTAAATTTAATTGAAATACAATCACCGACTTTCTAATTATAATTTTACTTAACCCTGTACAGTTCAGTCTACAAAAATAAGTATTGGTAGAATAGCCAGGTGCAGTGGTGTATGCCTGTATTTCCAAGCTACTCTGGAGGCTGAGGCAGGTGGATCACTTGAACCCGGGAGTTTGAGTGCAGCCAGAGCAGCACAGTGAGACCCTGTCTCTAAGTATTAAAAAACAGAAAGAATTTTATCTGCACACCCCACAGAATGTACAGTGGAATTCTAATGCCTTATCTCTCAACTTACTATACATAACAGTGATATAACCTTTTCTATTGTTTTTGACACCTATTTTATTCAATTAGCGTTATTTTCCTTGGCATCCTTATAGCCAGGCAATCCCTTATGAGTAATTGGGAAAAAAAAAAAAAAAAAACCTGTAATGATCTAAGGCTCTGCTGCTATTTGATATGAGAGCCACTTAGCCACATGTGACTTGAGTATTTGAAATTTGACTAGTTCAAAATGAGATGAGTGGAGATGTAATATACTCACTAGATTTCAAAGACTTAATCTCACTAAAATTTTTGTATATTTATTACATGTTGGAGCATTATTTTGGCTACAAGAAGTAAAATTTATTGTCATAATGAAATTTTCCTGTTTTGTTTTTGTTTTTAACTATTTTTTAAATGTAGCTACACCTGTAATCCCAGCACTTTGGGAGGCCAAGGTGGGCGGATCATGAGGTCAGGAGACCGAGACCATCCTGGCTAACACAGTGAAACCCCGTCTCTATTAAAAATACCAAAAATTAGCCGGGCGTAGTGGCACACGCCTGTAGTGCCAGCCACTCAGGAGGCTGAGGCAGGAGAATCACTTGAACCCAGGAGGCGGAGGTTGCAGTAAGCCGAGATCGCACCCCTGTACTCCAGCCTGGAAGACAAAGCGAGACTCAGTCTCAAAAAAAAAAGTAGCTACTAGAAAAATGTAAGTTATTTATATGGCTCACATTATCTTTTTATTGCTTTCTTTGCTAAGTTTATTTCAGTTCCATTATCTGCCTAGTTTCTATGCTAGCTGCCTAACTTCTATGCTAGCTAGTGATTTGCTGCATATGATTAACAACTGTTTCATTTTAATTCATTATAAGTGCCTGGAAACTGCAATAATGCTAAATTGTCTTCCCGTATTTTGGAAACAAGGTTAAAAAGTTCTGTAGCACCCTATAGTTGATTTTATTAGTAAGAACTTCAGTGCAGACTATCTACAGGAAACTGATTTTTGTAGATGTTATCACAATTCATTTTGAAATCTGTAAGTTGGATAGTGTTTGTTAACTCTTCTACAGATCAATTATTTCTACAATGAAAATCTCCAAGCTGGTACATGAATAAGATTGGACTAGAGAAAAAGCTTATTTGAAAAACATTTTATGAGGGTTTTCATTTATTGTCTAAACACTAAAATTTTTTTGCAGTGTTCCAATTGACACAGGCCAAGAAATGCCTGTACCGGTAACAAACACACCTAGGAAACAGGGCTGGCTGCCATATCAAAAAGTCTCTCTGCTAAGGTGAGGTGCAGGGTTTCTTTTTGGGGTGATGAAAATGTTCTAAAATTAGATAGTAGTGATGCTTGCACAACTCTATAAATATACTAAAACCACTGAATTGTATACTTTAAAAGGGTGAGTGTGGCCGGGCGCGGTGGCTCACACCTGTAACCCCAGCACTTTGGGAGGCCAAGGCGGGTGGATCATGAGGTCAGGAGATTGAGACCATCCTGGCTAACACGGTGAAACCCCGTCTCTACTAAAAATACAAAAAATTAGCTGGGCATGGTGGCGGGTGCCCGTATTCCCAGCTACTCGGGAGACTGAGGCAGGAGAATGGCATGAACCTGGGAGGCAGAGCTTGCAGTGAGCCGAGACTGAGCCACTGCATTCCAGCCTGGGCGACAGAGACTCCATCTCAAAAAAAAAAAAAAAGGGTGGGTGTTAGGGTATGTGCAATATAGCTCAATAAAGCTGTTATTAAAAAAACAATCTGAACATGCTTAACTCTTGGAGTTACTGACTTACTAGTCATTTAATGAGAGTTAAGTGAGCAGACAGAAAGCAACCATATGTTCAAGAACTACGGTGATCAGACAAAAATGGACTGTCCTTTTTTGACTTCTATGTGAGCCCCACAGATCTGGTGGCATTTAGGGAAGCGTAGTGGCCTTCTTTTGAGTAGAAAGAAAACCACTCCAATATTTAATCATTTGTTGTTGAGAAATTTATCCATTAACAGTTTTTAGACAGAGTTGTTTATATCTACTCAAGGTGTTATGCACATCTGTTTCTTGTACCTCAGGTTCATCTTACAGAAAATCATGCTAACTCACAAGAATATCCGAAGACGAGTCATGCAGTATTTTCAACTTCAGAGAGTAGCAGAGGATGCACATTTAATTTCTTTACCATTTGCTACCATCTGAAGTTAGTAACATTTTCTGGTTAATCACCAAGCACTCAGAAAGAAAGAAATAGAGCAAATTTGGTGCATCGTTTTCTTCCATATCTCCTTTCGAAGTCATTTCCACAGGATAAGTGCTAAAGCACAGAAAAGAAGCTAGGCTCCACTTTTACTCTCATGAACAAAAGTCTTCCCATAGATTTCTACACAGCTGCTGCATTTGTCTTCATCCCTTTCCTGAAGAGTCTTGTTGCTGTGGTCTTGCTCTAGGGCTGCTTTCAGCAACCTTTCTGAAGCAGGTTTAATGCTGATTAGCCCTAAAACAATTCTAGGGCAGGGCTCCCTGCCAGGATAAAGAATGAACAAAATTGGTTTGCATATAGGCCAGCTGCAGTTGCTGCAGCTAGAGTCTGTCAAACAAGGACCATTTTCTTGTTTACCAAAATGAGGTTAAATTAGCACAGCATGAGGCAAAAGAAAGATTTAAAAAGAAAAGAAAAGAAAATTAGCAATGCTTTTGAGTATGATGCAGTGAGTGTGGAATTAAAGTGAGTTTAAGTTAGTTTGAGAAGGGAAGGTAATATACAGTACTAAAAGCTTGATTAAAAGCTGCTTGAAGATATTTGCTTGCTAACGATCTTAGTTAAAAAAAAAAAAAAAAAGGTATATTTGAATAGGGCTTCAAAGCCCACAGATTACATTTAGACAAGTCAGTTGATTCATTTATATTGAGTATGTGCCTCATGCTTAGCCCTGGTCCGGCACAAGGGTATAGAGGTGGACATTTAATAGAGGAGGACACTGTCTTTGAGACTGGGTTTCTGGAGACTCTTAATTCAAGCCTCAGCTCTGTCTTTAATTCTCACCTTAGGCAAACGATGTTAACTGAGCATCTGTGTTCTCCTAATGTAAACAGTGAGAGAGTGAGAGGGACTGCTCGGGCTTTTAAAGATAATTCAAGTCTAATATCTTTTGAATTATTTGTGTAGTGTTATTTCCTAAAATATTTCAATCAAGTTTTATGTGTTCATTGTCTCTGACAGTGGGACATCCAGTCTAGATGAGGAGGAAAGATGAGCTATGTAATCAGAGAAGCTGAACGTGAGAGGTTTCTGACTTCCAGAGCTTCAGTTTACAAAGCTCTTTTTCCCTACCTCTCCACTTTGCACTGCTCCCATTGCAGAGATTGCCCATGGATCCACCTTTGGGAACTCAGGCTTTTTATTCCAGCAATGCAAGGCTGGGTTGAGGGAAGGAGCCCCCACTTTCTCATCCACCTGCAAAGGCAGAGTACATAGCTGCAGGTAACAAGTTATAGGAAGGGACAGTGTGAGGCAGAAAGGCACAGTAAAGGATCAACTTCATAGTGATTGATGATCCCCAAAGTGTCATTTGACTTCTCAGACTCCCAGAACCCCTGTGCTTCACCTCCCAGCCTTTCATCAACTCTGGATTCAAGGACTTCTGAACTTGATCTCTGTCACTTTCTCCTCTCTGACTTTCCCACATCCCAGTCTTCAATCATTAAAAGCATCCCTACTAGGTTAGGGCTGGGAAATGAGGAGACTTAATCATCTTGTAACATTGTTCCTATGGGAGGTGAATTATTTTATAGACTAATGTCCAAATACAATCATTAGTAAAACTAAGGCTACAACTGTTAATTTAACTGAAGCTTGTATAGTTATGGAGAGATCCTTTCTTTTATCAATTCATATTTCTATGTACTTCTCATTCAGTACCGTGCTATACTTTTCACTGCCCTTCACCTCAGCTAAGATGGTTTTCACCTTAAGTCTCTAGACAAAGGCAGCAAACAGCCAATACAGAATTAGGGCATAGAGCAGTGTGTGATCAGGGTGCTAACTACTCATAGTCCGCTTTAAGCTCAGGATAGGGGAAATTCTCACAGAAAAAAACCAAACATTACCTATATTAGATAATCAAGTAGGTAGGGCTTAGAGAAAAAAGGAATCACCATGGGTTGTAGTGGGGTAGTTTATACATGTAGGAAACAGTCCTGAAAGATACGGATGTGCAGAATGGAGGCTGATGTTCTGAGCTCCAGCTGAGGGAATTTTCATTCATCTAAAGTTTTATTTCTGTTTTTTTTTCCCAGCTGAATTTAAGATTCATATTTCTGTTTTGAAAAGTTGTGAAATGCATATAGCAAAGTGTTAACATCTGTTGAATTTAGGAGGAAGGTATCTACACACAGTGTTCATTATTTCTGTTTTACTTCTCTATATGCTTGAATTTCTTCTTTTTAATTTTTTTGAGATAGAATCTCACTCTGTTGCCCAGTCTGGAGTGCAGTGGCACGATCAGGACTCACTGCAGCCTCAACCTCCTGGGCTCAAGCAGCTCTCCTGCCTCAGCCTCCCAAAGTGTTGGGATTAGAAGATGTGAGCCACAGGACCCAGCCTGAAATATTTTAAAATTACAGACAGGAAAATAAATTGCATTAAAGTCGAGCAACTCAGGAGACAAAGGAGAGAGCTTGAATAATATATAGATCAGATGGTCAGCTCTTGAAAAGGTAGGTGTTAATGGCAGTCAGTTATTCTATCAGTCTTGAAGGAGCACATAAATAGTATATTGTTCTGCAACCAAGAATGGAAAAATGACTACGATCATCAATGATGAAAGCTCAAATGTGGTGAAGAAATGGAAAAAATAAATAATGGGCCAAGGTTTCTTCATGGCTTGGAGTTAACTTTTTTTTTTTTTTTTTTTGAGACAATTTCTCACTCTTGTTGTCCAGGCAGGAGAGCAGTGGTGTGATCACAGCTCACTGCAGCCTCACCATCCCTAGACTCAGGTGATCCTTCCAGCTCAGCCTCCCAAGTAGCTGTCTGGGACTATAGGCATGCACCACCACACCTGGCTAATTTTTATATTTTTTTTTGTGGAGACAAGGTTTTGCCCTGTTCCCCAGGCTCTCTCAAATTCGTGGGCTCAGGTGATCTGTCCACCTTAGCCTCTCAAAGTGCTGGGATAACAGATGCGAGCCACCGTGCCCACCCATGCTTAATTTGTTTAGGTGTGAGATATACTAACACAGAGAATATGCTGTACATCATTAGAGAAAATGAATATAAATAAATGACATACTTTAGTAATTATCAAAAGGAGCAAGTTCAGCCAATACATCTACATGAAAAATAAGTGTAATCACATTTTTCTGAAAGAGTAGCTTTTAATGCATATATTTAAATTATTTAAAAATATGCTCTAAAGTCTGTCTATTGTGCTGTAATTGTCTCTTAACAGTTGAATTTTTGCCTTTTCAAGAATTTCTTCTGTAAGTACTGAGGGAAGAACCATTACTGGTAAATTTTCTATATTCCCCATATGCTTGGCTAAGCTTATAGCAAGACTTAATATATTTGTTGGTTGGCAGTACAGAATTTTGAGTAGTCTGTTTATACCAGTAATATTGTGTTGCTAGTGAATAGATGAGTTTAATCTTAGTGCAAAAAGCATATCTATGTAACAGTTTTTCTACTGATTAATTGTATATAATTGAACAAATCTCAAGTTCATTGCTTTTTTTGTTCATTCATTCATACAAAATGGGAGGTTGTTTAGAACTCATCCTGAAAGGAATTAACATACTGTAGTCTCTCACAGAAGTACAACTTAATAAACATTTATGGCAATAAAATTTACCCAGCATGTAAGTATATCTACAAAACTGTAAGTATGTGGAATGGTCTTACAGAAGCACAAAATTAATAATGTAGTTTCCCAGGTTATTTCTCATCTATTTCTCTATCATACTATAAAAGAATCAAATACTGTTACAGTAATCATAATGATAATTTAAACTTATAATTTCAGTATAATTATTATCACAATTTTTAAAAATATATGTGTATATATTTAGAGATGGGGTCTCACTCTGTCACCCAAGCTGAAGTCCAGTGGCACAATCATAGCTCCCTGCAGCCTTGAACTCGGGTTCATGTGATCCTTCCACTTCAGCATCCCAAATAGCTCAGACTGCAGGCACGCACCACCACACTCGGCTTATAATTGCAAATCTTTTTTTTTTTTTTTTTTTTTTTTTTGAGACAGAGTCTCGCTCTGTCGCCCAGGCTGGAGTGCAGTGGCCGGATCTCAGCTCACTGCAAGCTCTGCCTCCCGGGTTTACGCCATTCTCCTGCCTCAGCCTCCTGAGTAGCTGGGACTACAGGCGCCCGCCACCTCGCCCGGCTAGTTTTTTGTATTTTTAGTAGAGACGGGGTTTCACCATGTTAGCCAGGATGGTCTCGATCTCCTGACCTTGTGATCCGCCCGTCTCGGCCTCCCAAAGTGCTGGGATTACAGGCTTGAGCCACCGCGCCCGGCCTATAATCGCAAATCTTATGTTCTGTTTTCTTTTTAGAGACAGGGTCTCACTCTGTTGCCCAGGCTGGAGTACAGTGGCACTATCGTAGCTGACTGCAGCCTTGAACTCCTGGGCTCAAGTAATCCTATCACCTCAGTCTCTTGAGTAGCTAGGACTGCAGCTACTCAATTTAAACTCTTTTAAAACTTTTTTTGATAGAGAAAAAGGTCCTGATATGTTGCCCAGTCTGGTCCAAAGTGATTCTCCTGCTTCAACCTCCCAAAGTGTTGGGATTACAGGCGTGAGCCATTGCACCCAGTGTCACAAATCTTAAATTTTTTTTTTTTTTTTTTTTTTTTTTGAGACAGAGTCTCTCTGTGTCACCCAGACAGAGTGCAGTGGTACAGTCTCAGCTCACTGCAACCTTTGCCTTCCTGAATCAGATTCAAGTGATTCTCCTGCCTCAGCCTCTTGAGTAGCTGGAATTACAGGCACACGCCACCATGCCCAGCTAATTTTTTTGTATTTTTAGTAGAGACGGATTTTTACCATGTTGGCTAGGCTGGTCTCGAACTCCTGATGTCAAGTGATCCACCCACCTTGGCCTCCCACAGTGTTGTGATTACAGGCATGAGCTACTGCGTCCAGCCTTAAATTTTTATTAAATAACCTTCATAGTCCTATAAAACCATTATTCTAGAATTTGTACAAACAAGGTAAAAATATTTACACAAAGTCGGTAGTATTCCTGTGTTCTTTCAACTAGCCCATGTTCATAATTATTCATTTATTCTCATATGCCTAATGATGAGGATACATTCTGAGAAAAGCACTATTAAGAGATACTGTTATTGTACAGACATCATAGAGTGTACTTACATAAAACTAGATAGCATAGCCTACTACAAACCTTGACTATATGATACAACCTATTGCTCTTATTGTTATAAAAGATTTAAACATTTTATTTATAAACTGGTATTGCCAACCTTCCCCTATTTCTGCATATTTAGGTAAGAAGTAAAAATAAGTTATCCTGGCTTTGTGTAGTGGCTCATACCTGTAATCACAGCACTTTGGGAGGCTGAGGTGGGAGGATGGCTTGAGCTCAGGAGTTTGAGACCAGCTTGGGCAACACAGTGACACTCTGTGTCGCTCTACAAAATTTTTTTTAAAAGATTAGCCAGGTGTGGTGGTACATTCCTATAATCCTAGCTACTTGGGATGCAGAGACAGGAGGATTGATTAAGCCCAGGAGTTCAAGGTTACCATGGACAATGATTGTGCTACTGCATTCCAGCCTGGATGACAGAGTGAGATGCTGTCTCTTAAAAAAAAAAAAAAAAAAAAAAAAAAAAATGTTATCCAAGGGGCTTACAAGCAATGACACCCCAGAGATCTTAATTTCTAATACCATTTTGCAATTAAAGGAGCAGGGGGTCCTTGGAGAAATGACTGATTTCTAGAAATGGGCCAAGAAATATGAGCCTTATACTGCTGGCAATTAAGGAAGTGCTCAAAAACCTAAAAAAGAACAAAGAAGCCACACAACACATAGATGGGGGTGCATCAAACGGGCATAGGAGCCAAATAAAAGAGTTGTTAATGGCCAAAACTGGAACATACTGAGCAGAAAAATAAAAGTCTGTCATGACTCAAAATATAAAATAAATATGTATGAGTCCATACTGATGTAAATAAATGATCAGATAAATTAGAAAATGGGGGGAGAAGAGACAAGTCTCCCTTACAGAAGAATTCCAAATGATTGAAGTAGATACATACTTTACCCTCAAGAGGTGAAGTATAACTCTCTATTCCTAAAATGTGGGTTGGGTAGAGTGACTTCCATCTGAAGAATGCAATATAGAAAAGGAGAGAAAAAAACTTTACTGTGGAGAAGCCTGAAAAACACTGTCTTAGCCAAGTGATGAAGGTTAACATCAACCGTGATGTCACATTGACAGTATGAACCATTGATATTAAGTGATGAAAATGGCACTTGACCTGTGTGGTCTTCCCCAAACCTATAAACCCAGTGTAATCGTGAGAAAAACATCAGACAAATCCCAGTTGAGGGACCTTCTACAAAATACCTGACCAATACTACTCAAAACTATCAAGGTCATCTAAAACAAGGAATATCTGAGAAACTGTCATAGCCAAGAGGAACTTAGGGAGGCCTAACTGCTAAATGTAATGTGGTAGTTTGGATGAGATTCTTGAATACAAAAAGGATCTTAGGTAAAAACTCAGAAAATCTAGATAAAGTTTCGACTTTTGCTAATAATGTACCAAATACTAGTCATTAATTTTAATAAATGTATTATACTTATGTAAGATGTTACTATTAGGAGAAACTGGTTTAGGGTATATGGGAACTCTACTCTTTTCCCTATTTTTCTGTAAATCTAAAACCATTCTAAAAATTAAATTTGCTTTTTAAAAAGTTTTTTAAAACAATGAAATGAGTTTGACCAATACAAAGCTGAAGAAAAAAGATAACCATGAAATCTAGGATTCAAAGCAAAGGTTAATGAAATTTTGATTATGTGACACCATGATGCATATACAGTACAATAATAATATCTCTATGTTTGAAATAAGGTAGGTATCAAATTTTAATTTACAAATCAACACATTATTAAAGGACTAAAATGTTCTAAAGAAAATGGGCTGAGTGCAGTGGCTCATGCCTCTAATCCCAGCACTTTGAGAGGCCAAGGCAGGAGGATCCCTTGAGCCCAAGAGTTTGAGACCAGCCTGGGCAACATAGCAAGACCTTATCTCTATTAAAAATTAAAATAATAATAATAATAATAACCAGGGAGTGTGTTGGTGTGTGCCTGTAATCCCAGCTACTCTGGAAGCTGAGGTGCAAGGGTCGCTTAACAAGCCCTTGAGGTCCAAGCTACAGTGAACCGTGGTTGTACCACCACACGCCAGCCTGGGTCACAGATCAAGACCTATGTCAAAGAAAAGGGCAGTGGAGGCTGGTGCGGTGGCTCACGCCTGTAATCCCAACACTTTGGGAGGCCAAGGCGGGCAGATCATGAGATTAGGAGTTCGAGACCAGCCTGATTAACATGGTGAAACCCCGTCTCCACTAAAAATACAAAAATTAGCTGGGCGTGGTGGCACGTGCCTGTAATCCCTGCTACTCAGGAGACTGAGGCAGGAGAATCGCTTGAACCCAGGAGGCAGAGGTTGCAGTGAGCCGAGCACTGTACTCCAACCTGGGCAACAGAGCAAGTCTCTGTCTCAAAACAAACAAACAAAAAGATAGTGGAGGGGATGTTTTTATTTCTTAAATTATATTTT
This sequence comes from Macaca thibetana thibetana, assembly GCF_024542745.1. Taxonomy (NCBI): domain Eukaryota; kingdom Metazoa; phylum Chordata; class Mammalia; order Primates; family Cercopithecidae; genus Macaca; species Macaca thibetana. The sequence goes on along the minus strand of NC_065588.1, from coordinate 31,424,290 downwards.
AGTTTATGTAGTCAAGGCTTTGAAATGAATCATTTTTAAAGCTACCAATATTTTAAATAAGTGTCTTAAAAATTTTGGAGTATATAATTCAGACCTAAGAGTACAATTTTTATTCATCTATCCATCTACTCAACAAACATTTTTACTGCCAGGCACAATATTAAGTAGGTGTTGAGGATGTAAGGGTGAGTAATATGTTGAAGAGCTTAATTTCTAAAGGGGAAGATAGAATTTAACAGTGTTAATGTAATATGGTAAGCAGACAGCAATATGCCATAGCAATTATGAGAACAAAGTTCTAAGAACTTCACAGTGCTGTCTCCCAAAAAACCAAACAAACCAAAAAAAAGAGACATCATATTCACGTATTATAAGATAACCAAGAAAGGAAGATAAATGCTTTATCTCGAACCTTACTGTTGAGAAAAATTTTTATTTTAACACATCAATTAATATTTGTTTAGTACAGTGTTTGTACGATAGTGGTTCATTTAAAAATTAAGATACGGAATTTTTAAAATATTGGACCATAAAAATCTGTTCTAATTTGTAGATTTTGTAGTGTTACAGAAGAAACTCCTTTCTTCTGGACGGGTCAAGAAAGGTTTCCCCAGGAGGGCTTTTCTGAATAGAATCTTTTTTTTTTTTTTTTTTGAGACAGGGTCTGCCTGCAGGCTGGAGTACAGTGGTGCAGTCACAGCTCACTGCAGCCTCGAACTCCAGGGCTCAAGAGATCCTCCTACCTCAGCCTCCTGAGTAGCTGGGACTACAGGTGCTTGCCACCATGCTGAGCTAATTTTTTTTTTTAAGTTTGCAGAGATGGGGTCTCACTGTGTTGACCAGGCTGGTCTCATACTCCTGGGCTCAAGTGATTACCCCTGTCTTGACCTCCCAAAGCGTTAGGATTACAGGCATGAGCCACCGCGCCTGGCCAAAACATCAAGGAAGCCCCGAGTAGAATTCTTAAAGATGTGCAGGAGCCTAATAGGCAGACATGGAAGGAGGGGTGTGGTAGGCAGAATTTTAAAAGTATTCCCAAACATTGTCTTCTGGGTATTCAGTTAAAGAGCAGTCTAGGTTCTGCTGTTAAGGAATTTTACAGATTTAATTAAGGTTACTAATTAGCCGACCCTAAAATAGGGAGAGTTGCTTGAATTATCCACGTGTGTCCAGTATAATCACGAGTCCTTAAAAGCAGAAAACTCAGCTAGCTGCTGCAGAAGAGAGAAAAAATTAGATTTCAAGTACAAGATAGTTCGATCTGAGATGTTGGGTGTCACATGCAAGGACCAAAGAGAGATTTTAGGTGCTAAGGGCACCTGGCTAACAGCTTGCAAGAAAATGGGGACCTTAGCTCTACAACCACAAGGAACTGAATTCCGCCCATAACCTCAGTGTGTTTGAAAATGGATTCTTTAGCTGGGTGTGGTGGTGGGCGCCTGTAGTCCCAGCTCCCGGGGAGGCTGAGGCAGGAGAATTGCTTGAACCCGGGAGGCAGAGGTTGCACTGAGCTGAGATTGTGCCATTGTACTCCAGCCTGGGTGACAGAGCGAGACTCCATCTCAAAAAAAAAAAAAGAATAAAGAAAGTGGATTCTTCTTCAAAGCCTCCAGAAAGGAATGCAGCCCTATCAACAGGATGGTGTCAGTATTGTCAGACTTAGAGTAAAGGAATCAGCTGAGCCACGCTGTGCCAGACTTCTGGCTCATGGAAAATGTGAAATAATAAATGTGGGTGTGTTAAGCTGCTAAATTTGGCATAATAACTTGAGACAACAGAATATTACAGGGGAGAAGATGTTTCAGACACATGAATTCTAGCAAGGACCCATAGGATATCGTACTTAAAAGGGAACCCTGCGTCATTTGGCATAGCTCAAGTGCAGGAGCCTCAGAAACTAAAGCTGGAAAAGTAGGTTCGGCTAGATCATGGTGGTCCTCAAATGCTGTCTAAGGAATCTGGACCTTAGTTGGCAGGGACTGAATTTGTGAGACTGGTATCTTAGTTCACGTTGATTTTCCCAAGGAGGTAAGATTAATTCTCTATCTCCAAGTTTGCTCAAACATCATCTTCTCAATGAGGGCCAACTTGATCGTCCTACTTAATACTGCAACTTGTACTGTGTACTGCCAGCTTTCCTCACTTTATTCTTTTTTAACTTTCTACCGCACTTTTCTTCTTCCAGCAATACTATATAATTTATTATACTTATTGTCTCCCTTCTCACAATGTAAACTGTGAGAGCAAGGATTTTTTTGGATATTTTGTTCACTATTTTTTCCAGTTATTTATTGTTACATAATAAACCATCTCAAAATTTAGCCACTTAAAACAACAATAGTTTTTTAAAATTATTTTTATTTATTTATTTATTTATTTTGAGAAAGGGTCTTGGCTGTGTCACCTAGGCTGCAATTCAGTGGCACAATCATAACTCACTGTAACCTCTTAACTCCTGGGCTCAAGCGGTCCTCCTGCCTCAGCCTCCCAAGTAGCTAGGCCTATAGGCATGCAAAACTATGGGTCTCTCCCCTTAGAATGCCTCAGCCTGCCAAAGTGTTGGGATTATAGGTGTGAGCCGCCACACTTGGCCAAATCAACTCCTCTTTAGGGATGAATAAGTGGATAATAATGCTTAGATGGCTACATGAATTGTGGCACTGTCAACAGAGGAAAAGCTTTGAGGGGAAAAATGAGCTCAGTTGTGGAAACATTGATGTTGAGACTGCTGAGTCTGAGACAGCAAGTGGAGATTCTTGCTGTATAGTAAAAGTCATGAATTGAAACTCAGGTCTGGGGATCATCTTGAGGATTTTTTTTTTTTTTTTTTTTTTTTTTTTTTTTTTTGAGACGGAGTCTCGCTCTGTCACCCAGGCTGGAGTGCAGTGGCGCGATCTCAGCTCACTGCAAGCTCCACCTCCCGGGTTCCCGCCATTCTCCTGGCTCAGCCTCCCCAGTAGCTGGGACTACAGGCGCCCACAACCTCGCCCGGCTAGTTTTTTGTATTTTTAGTAGAGACGGGGTTTCACCGTGGTCTCGATCTCCTGACCTTGTGATCCGTCCGCCTCGGCCTCCCAAAGTGCTGGGATTACAGGCGTGAGCCACTGCGCCCGGCCTGAGGATTTTCTTTTTGTTTTTCTGATGGAGGGAGGAAGGAAGACTTTGTTTTTCCCACGGAGAAGAGGAAAATTCTGCTCCCTTCACCTCACTTTTTTTCTTTTTGGTTGCTTTGTTTTATGTTAATTTTGCGAACTTCAAAAAGTGGTTAAAATGGCTCACACCTCGCCCCCCGCCCCAAAGGTGACTTGACTTTTTTCTTTCTATTTCAAAAAAGTACATTGGGTAGTAGCTTTGAGAATCACAGTCTCTTATAGAACTGGGAGGGTCTTTGTCATCTTGCAGGTCATTGTTCTCCTCCTGATATATGTGATGCATGATTTTCAGTCTGTGCAGAACCTCAATACTATTTTAAAATCTGGATCTTCTAACACCAAACATAGTAGGGGAGGGCCTTGAAGGCCTTTAGATAAAAGGCCACACACTAATGCAGAGACTCAGATAACTGTTTCTGTTTAGCAAAAATCACATCAACTGAACCATTTTAAGCTACTAACAACTTCAGTTAATTGTTAGAATAATGAGACTTCTGTTTGATTCTTGCAGGAAGATTATCTTTTCCAGTGAGTCTTGTTTCTAACATATTTAGCTCAGTTTGCTCATGTTAGGATAATTTCATAGACCATGAAACAGGATAGTCTATTTACTAAAAGACTGCATTGACTAATGTGATGTTTTACATTAGTAGAACAAATGTACCCCCTTCTCTACCTTGTAATTTATATCTTTCTTTTAGAGAACTGTTGATTTCTAATGTAGGAGGAAGAAAGTGGTATTTTTGTGTAAATCACTGATATCCCTATGTAAGCTTAACTGAGTTCCTTGTGTTTTTGACTTCTTATAGAAATTTTTTTGGTGATAGCATGTATTGGCAACAAAAGTAGTTAATGGAAATGGAGGGAAAGGTCTGCTTTACCTCTGACCAGATGACTGCTTCTTTGAGACATACCTCAGGAAAGTTTGTTTGAATCACCTTAGCAGTGTTGCTCCATAGTGTTACTTGTCAGCCATAAGTTTTTTAATGTTGAGTTACTTTGTTTTGTTCTGGAAGGCAAAGTGTGGCTGTGTTAGAGTCTCTTTAGCAAAGAATATGTTCTTTAGTAACGGGGAAAGATTTGTTTTATACTGTATAATAAAATGTGACATGGATAATAATATGCTTTCCCAGAAATACATTGGATAAAAAATTTCCGTAGAAGGTAGATACTTAAGAATAATTAATAATGTGTTTCTAATTTAGTAATAAAATAATGTTTTATATAAGAGAAAACCCTTGCTAAAAGACATTGTGATTTGCACTAGGCTACTAGACCAGCGTATTCAGCCAGAACTAGAACCTTGTTTTCTTGGCTGTATGTATTATTTGCAAATCACTTAGATGTTCTTCAGAATAATAAAAATTATTTACTAAGCACTGGCAAGCACATGACATTTATTAATCTAAAAATTATGGACTCTTTCCTCTTAGAGTTTCATGATAGCAGTTACAATACTTAAATTACTTTTTAAAATTGTTTTCTCACTTCAGATTTTATTATTAGTATGACAGATATGGGGTAGGATCAAAAACTTTGTTTATTCCTTATCAGAGAACTCTAGATCTTTAATTTATTGCTAAGGTTATTTTTGCAAGTATATAATCTACTGTCATGTTCTTTGATTGGTGGTAAGCTGCGCAGTGCCTAAAACTGTTGTATAATAATTTGGCCAGGTGCAGTGGCAAATTATTTTAATGCCAGTGCTTTGGGAGGCCCAGGCAGGATCACTTGAGGCCAGGAGTGAGGCCAAGAAACACTTTTATTTTTCTGTCTCCATGAAAAATAAAAATAACTCGTCTGGGTATGGTGGCGTGCACCTGTAGTCCTAGCTACAAGGAAGGCTGAGGCGGGAGTTTGAGGCTGCTAAGCTATGATCGCACTACTGCTCTGCAGCCTGTCTTTAAAAAAAAAGAGAATTTGTCTGATCTTTGTCCATGTTTCCTGAACTTCTCAAACCCTTGGAATTTCCTGAGTGACCATGGGATTGTTATGCTAATCAGGTAACTAATGATGGGCCTCTGGATAGCTTCAGGATAGGAGCTGTCTCTGGAAGGACCAACTGTGTGGTTGGGACTCTGAACCAACCTGGCCTCTGGAGAGGGAAAAGAGTTGGAGATTCAGCTTAGTCATGTAGCCAATGATTTAATCAGTCGTGCGTATGTAGTAAAGCCAGCAAAAACTCTGGACATTGAGATTTGGTGGAGCTTCCTGGTTGGTGAACACATTGATGTATGCGCAGGGGAAAGCAGGTGACATGCCCTTTTTCCACAAGAAGAAGGCATGGAAACTCTGCATTCTCTTCTTGATCTCACCCTATATATCTCTTCATTTGATTGGTCCTTCTGATTTGTGTCCTTTGTAAGAAAACTAATTGTAAATGTAGCACTGTCCTGAGTTCTGCAAGCTCTAGTGAATTTAGCATACCTGAGGGGCTTGTGGAAACTCAAATTTATAGCCAGCCTGTTAGAAGTGCAGGTAGCCTGGGACTCCCAAAGTGTGACTGGTGTCTGAAATAAGGGCACTCTTATTTGAGAGCATACCCTTTTACTTGTGGGGTCTGTGCTAACTTTGGGTGGCTAATGAGAGAATCGGATTGCAGTATACTCAGTTGAGATTGAAACAGAATAACTGTGTTGTGAACTTTTGGTTTTCAGTGAATAAATTTTAGTAATTGCAAGTGTATTTAGGCTAGTCCGAGTGCAGAGGTGTTGATAACTAATTCATCACAATCAGTTACAGATTTCTTTGTTCCTTCTCCACTCACACTGCTTCACTTGACTAGCCTTTAAAAAATAATAATAATAATAATAAATTAAAAAGAGAAAGTATATTTAGTGTTAGCTAAATATAACATGGCTCTTTAATTTTGATGTAATCAAGAGGAAAGATATTGTGAATGTCTTAAAAATTCAAAGCTTACTGGATTGATGTTGATGTACTCTTACTGAAATCTTAACTAAGGCTAGGCAAGGTGGCTCATGCCTATAATTCCAGCACTTTGGGAGGCTGAGGTGGGCAGATCACTTGAGCCCAGTGGTTCAAGACCAGCATGGGCAATGTGGCGAAACCCTGCCTCTACAAAAATGTTTTAAAAATTAATCAGGCATGAGGGTATATGCCTGTAGTCTCAGCCATGTGGGAGGCTGAGGTGGGAGAATCACTTGAGCCTGGGAGGTCCAAGCCACAGTAAGCAATGATCATGCCACTGAACTCCAGCCTGGACAACAACAGAGTGAGACCGTGTCTCAAAAAAAAAAAAAAATTAATTAAACTTTAATATTACCAGGATTTAAGTTTCTGTATTGTTGAATTCCTCAGTCGGGTCAATGAATTTGCAGAGACCCCTCCAAGATTCTTTTGTTTGATTCCTTACGTGACTATCACCCTAGACCTTCAACTTTGCTGACTAGATTTGGGGGTTGTGTGTTTAGAAAGGATAACAAGCTTGTCATGGGCTAGAACCTGTGGTCTTCATAAGTAGCTTAGTAGGATATATGGCTTTTTCTATGAAAAGTAGAGAACATGCATTAAAAATGGGCAAATTCTGGGCTGGGCATGGTAGCTCATGCCTGTAATCCCAGCACTTTGGGGGGCTGAGGTGGGCAGATCACCTGAGGTCAGGAGTTTGAGACCAGCCTGGTCTCAAAAATTAGCTGGGCATGGTAGCGTGCCTGTAGTCCCAACTGCTTGGGAGACTGAGGCAGGAGAATCTCTTGAACCCAGGAGGCAGAGGTTGCAATGAGCCAAGATCTCAACCTTACACTCTAGCCTGGGTGACAGAGTAAGACTCTGTCTTAAAAAAAAAAAAAAAAGGTAGAACCTACAAAGAACTCAAACAAATTTACAAGAAAAAAACAACCCCATCAAAAAGTGGGCAAAGGATATGAACAGACATTTCTCAAAAGAAGACATTCATACAGCCAACAGACACATGAAAAAATGCTCATCATCACTGGCCATCAGAGAAATGCAAATCAAAACCACAATGAGATACCATCTCACACCAGTTAGAATGGCGATCATTAAAAAGTCAGGAAACAACAGGTGCTGGAGAGGATGTGGAGAAATAGGAACACTTTTACACTGTTGGTGGGATTGTAAACTAGTTCAACCATTATGGAAAACAGTATGGCGATTCCTCAAGGATCTAGAACTAGATGTACCATATGACCCAGCCATCCCATTACTGGGTATATACCCAAAGGATTATAAATTATGCTGCTCTAAAGACACATGCACACGTATGTTTATTGCAGCACTATTCACAATAGCAAAGACTTGGAATCAACCCAAATGTCCATCAGTGACAGATTGGATTAAGAAAATGTGGCACATATACACCATGGAATACTATGCAGCCATCAAAAAGGATGAGTTTGTGTCCTTTGTAGGGACATGGATGCAGCTGGAAACCATCATTCTTAGCAAACTGTCACAAGAACAGAAAACCAAACACCGCATGTTCTCACTCATAGGTGGGAACTGAACAATGAGATCACTTGGACTCAGGAAGGGGAACATCACACACCGGGGCCTATCATGGGGAGGGGGGAGGGGGGAGGGATTGCATTGGGAGTTATACCCGATGTAAATGACGAGTTGATGGGTGCAGCACACCAACATGGCACAAGTATACATATGTAACAAACCTGCACGTTATGCACATGTACCCATAACTTAAAGTATAATAATAATAAAAAAATAAAAAAAATAAAAATAAAAAAAAGGCAAATTCTGTCCTTATACTTGGAGAACTGTACTCATGTATTTAAACATGTAACAAGCCATGTAGAGAAGTTACCAATAGAAGGTATGATATAGTCAGGGGTTAGTATTATAGACAGAAGGTCAAAACTAACACGAATAAAAACTCAGGCTAATAAACACATAAATAGCTAACTGCTGTAATAACAACCCCATAATGCTTCAGTGGCATGAGGCAATACAAGTTTTTCTCATTCACGTTTAGTGTAATGTAGGCCAAGGTGGGAGGCCCTCTACTTCACAGAGACATTTAGTGACTCAACTTTCTTCCACTTCGGGAACTTTCCATCTTTTAAGGCCTCCTTTGCGTTTAGCTGATAGATGGCTGGGGAAATATAGATTGTGTGCCTTGACCTGGAAATGATGTCATTGCTGCCCACATTTCACTGGCAAGAACTAGTCATTTGACCCCCACCCAGAAGCAGATTTTCTTTAAGACTTCTAGGCTCCTGGGGTTACCTGTCAGGGCAGGAAGAGAGGGAAATAGTGTGAGGCTTAGCTTTGTTTTTGGAGAAAGTCTCTGGTTACAAACAGGCTATGATGGAAGTGGATAGTGCAGGAGGGAACTGGGGCCCTCCTAGTGGGAAGGTTTAGGGAGGAAAGTGAGTGAAGAAATATTTAACCGTGATGATCAGGCTGAAAAATAGCCCCCAAGGTTCATAAATCTCGAAATTTCCTCTTCACTTACAACCCCACAAACATGCTACAGAACTCTCTGCCAGTAGCTTTGAGCTGGGGATGGGGTCCCTATTTCCACTGCCAACTGAGAGGAAGCCTGAAGCAGCCGGAAGGCCAGATCTCATGTTTCTGTAGTGAAGAGACGTGTGTTCTTGGCATTCTAACATCACCCACATTCATAGTAGCAGACCTTTTGTGCTATGATATATTTCATGTATTTTATGGAGAGTGAGAAATTTTGGGAGTTCAGTATTTCCACAGCTGCCCATGTACATTCTAGTATGTTAAGTTAAAAAATTAGTCACACTTCTTTTTTAATTATACATTATCTTTTAAAATATATGTCCTATAAAGTAGACTTTAAAGTCCAAACTTTATATAAATGGTGATTTACATTATAGTGTTCTTGAATCAAATGCACTTATTTCACCGGAAATTCTCTGAATTATTTAAACTGAAGTTAATTGGACTTTGGTAATCTAGAGGCAAGGATGAAATATTTGAATATGTAAATCTATTAAAATGATTTTTGCTTATGTGTCGTTCTTTATATAACTGGTTAAAGTGACCTGGAATAGCTTTCATGTCTCATTTTATTAATGATTTTCTTTAAAACTAGGCTTCTGGGGTTACCTGTCAGGACAGGAAGAGAGGGAAATAGTGTGAGACTTAGCTTTGTTTTGTGGAGAGTCTCTGGTTAGAAACAGACTATGATTTTATCAATGAAACATGAAAGCAAACATGATAAACTTCTCTGGTAAAACTAGAAACGAGGGCTATATGAAGTAATTGGAACTATTGGTAAATATTCCTAGTGATAACCTGAACATAGCCAAGAGTTTCTACCTTAATCAGGGGAAAATCTAGGCTTAAGATAGGAGCTGGGCAAAATTGTTAGAGCAGTTAATGGATTTGTTTCCCTACTTTGCATCTCATTTTGTGGAAGTGATTTTCAGTGTCAATTGTTTGTTTTGACACAGAGTTTGGCCCTGTTGCGCAGGCTGGAGTGGATCACAGCTCACTGCAGCCTCCACTTCCTGGGTTCAAGCCAGCCTGCTACCTCAGCCTTCTGAGTAGCCGGGACTACAGGTGCTTGCCACCATGCCCAGCTAATTTTTATGGTTTTTGTAGAGACAGGGTTTTACCATGTTGCCTAGGCTGTTCTCAAACTCCTGAACTCAAGCGATCTGCCCACCTCCACCTCCCAAAGTGCTAGGATTACAGGCGTGAGCCACTGCACCCAGCCTTCACTGTCAGTTGTAAAGCTCATGCTTGCTTTTCCTAATGGGAAGATTTTTGTGTCATGATATAATTCCCCTCTCTCCTCCTCTAATGAGTAGCTGTTATCCCTGTAAACTAAAGAGAAGAGAAATACCTGCAGTATGTATTTAATTATTGAGGTCTACTTCTTGAATTCTTTCATGCTAGTCCCATTTGTAACAATTGTTTGCCTCCCAGAAGTGTGTCTCTGGAGGAGGGTGCTGACTTCTGTGCCCTCTGGGGCACCCTTAACCAAGGACTTAGATGTTTGTCTGCTCAGAGGTCTTTCAGCTATCTATCCATGACCATGGACGTCAGTTCACAGCCCTGGCTGTTCCTCAGAGATCTAAGTAACCACTTTGATGATTTCAGGATTCTCTTAGATATTTGTAATAAATCGGTTCCTTTTTTATTCCAGTTCAGGAGTTCTGTAGGCAGCTTTCTCAGCCCTTTGTTGTTGTTTTTGTTGAGGGGAGAGCATGGAAAGTTTCTGTAAACCTTGTTTGGGATATTCAATTCTCACAGTATCTGTGGGTAAGTAGCCCCCCAGCATAGAAGCTTAGTATTTGTTGCTGTCCTTGGATCATCAAACGTTGAGGTGTGGATAGCAAGCTCTCTTGGCCATTGGTACCCTACATTATCATTATTGACTATTTAAAAGAAAGACTCTGACATCTCTTTAAAGATGTCTGAAAGTTGTAGACATCTGACTACAATAAAAGACATTCAGAAGTTTTAACACCCTTCAAAGCTGCTAAGTTACAGCCTGTGTCATTACAGTAATAAACTTTCCTCCAAGAGTTGACATTTCATAATTATGCTTAGGAATATTATTGATTAAATGGGATATCAGTATAAAGCAAATTTCAGCTTATGTTTGCATTGATAAACATGATTTATAAAAGGTAGATTACTTATAAGATTGGATATAATGTTGCTGGTGTTTTTACTTTAAATATTGGAATGTAATTTCTAAAATAAAGTTGTTTTTATATTTACAGAAAAATTAAGAATAGAGTTCCCATATACTTGCCTCACTCCACACACACAATTTCACCTATCATTAACCTCTTGTAGTAGTATGGTACATTAGTTATAATTAGTGAATAAATATTGATACATTATTGCTGACTAAAGTCTACAGTCTATTTAGATTTCTTTTTTTCTTTTTTTTTTTTTGAGATGGAGTTTTGCTCTTGTCGCCCAAGCTGGAGTGCAATGGCGCGATCTCGGCTCACTGCAACCTCCGCCTCCTGGGTTCAGGCGATTCTCCTGCCTCAGCCTCCCAAGTAGCTGGGACTACAGGCATGCACCACCATGCCTGGCTAATTTTGTATTTTTAGTGGAGATGGGGTTTTGCCATGTTGGCCAGGCTGGTCTTGAACTCCTGACCTCAGGTGATTCATCCGCCTCGGCCTCCCAAAGTGTTGGGATTACAGGCGTGAGCCATTGCACCCGGCCTCTATTTAGATTTCTTTAGTTTTTACTTAATGTTCTTGTATTAGTCTGTTCTCATGCTGCTGATAAAGATATACTTACTTGAGACTGGGCAATTTATAAAAGAAAGAGGTTGAATTGACTCACAGTTCCATAGGGCTGGGGAGACCTCAGGAAACTTACAATTGTGGTGGAAGAGGAAGGAAACACATCCTTCTTCATATGGCAGCAGCAAGGAGAAGTGCAGAGTGAAGTGGGGGAAAGCCCCTTATAAAACCATCAGATTTTTTGAGAACTCACTGTCCCAAGAACAGCCACCCCCATGATGCAATTACTTCTCACTGGGTCTCTCCCACGATGTGTTGCGATTATGGGAACTACAATTCAAGATGAGATTTGTATGAAGACACAGCCAAATCATATCAGTCTTCTTTCTGCTGAAGTATCCGATCCACATAAATTGTCATGTCTACTTAGGCTCCTTTTGGCTATGACAGAATCTCAGACTTTCATTGCTTTTGTTGTCCTTGATAGTTTTGATGAGTACTTAACAGATATACTATAGGTTACTCCTCTTGGAATTTGTTGTTTTTCTCATGATTAGACTGGAGTTGTGGGATTATGTGATAAGACTGTTTAACTTTGTAAGGAATTGCCAAACTCTCTTCCAAAGTGGCCGTACAATTTTACATTCTCATCAGCAGTGAATGAGAATTACTGACACTTCATATCCTTGTCAATATTTGGTAGAGTCAGCTTTTGGGACTTAAGCCATTCTAGTCAATATGCAGTGGTTGGGATGTAATTTTTTTTTTTTTTTTTTTTTTTTTTTTTTTTGAGACAGTCTCACTGTCACCCAGGCTGGAGTGCGAGTGGCATGATCTCAGCTCACTACAACCTCCGCCTCTTGGGTTCAAGTAATCCTCCTGCCTGGCCTTCCTGAGTAGCTGGGATTATGGGCACCCACCACCATGCCCAGCTAATTTTTGTATTTTTAGTAGAGATGAGGTTTCACCATGTTGATCAGGCTGGTCTCAAACTCCTGACCTCAAGCAATCCACCTGCCTCAGCTTCCCAAAGTACTGAGATTACAGTTGTGAGCCAACATGCCCAACCAGGATGTAATTTTTAAAGTTGGTCATTTAGTCTTACTGTCATACTTTTTATGTTGAGCATTCCTAATCCAAAAATCTGAGATCTAAAATGCTCAAAAATTTGATCTTTTTGAGTGCCAGTATTCCGATTTTCGAATCAAGGATGCTCAACCTGTAAATATAATGCAAATGTTTCAAAATCTGATACAATCAGAAATTCAAAACCCTTCTTGGTCCTAAGCATTTTGGATAAGGGATATTCAACTTGTGTGATAACTGACTATAGAAGCATTAGCTTTCTCCTAATATTCCTCTTTAAATAAGCATTAAGAAGAGAATGTGTTAACAGATATTTAATAGCATTTCACTTATTTTGTTAAAATTACCTGTTCTCTTTGCTTTCATTACTAACCCCTTATCAGCTACATTCCATTGGTGTTAAGCTACACTCTGATGTTAATGTCTCCTGTTTAACTGCTTTTGGTTAATTATTTATTCTCATTTTCCATTCTTCAAAGTCATTTTTGCTTTTTGTTTGTTTGTTTTTATTTGTTCATAAAGCTTTTTTGTTTCTGTTACATTATGTAGTTTTGTACCAATGGCTAGAAGCAGATCGTCATGGCAAGAGCCAAGATGCTGCAAATACGACTTCAGGTAAAAATAAAATTAAAAACAAGGATGGGCTGTTATAAATCATTGTTTTAAGTGACCCCAAGCCCATTGTAAATGTTTCTTTATTCAGTTTTGCTTGGTCAGACTTACAGCTGTTATTTTATGTTTCTCTTCTCTCATCTGCATCTTAATTTTCATAAAGACCTCATTTGCTTCAAGCCTTGAAAACATGTATTCAGTAGCCTTTAAGCTCTCTTGGCAGATATTTCCTACTTTCTTAGGAGGAAAAGCTTCAATTTAGTAGGAGGTTATTTGGCAGTATTACTTGGAGTTAAGCTGATATGTAGCTGTGGTAGTTGTACAAATTTATAGTCCTTGTTTGTTTTAAGATAATATTTAAAAGGTAAATTTTAAGTACAGGATGCATATGTAATTTTCATTTCCTGGGAATCCAAATTCTTAGACTGAGTTATTCTCCTGTGTGTGTGTTCCCCCCACCCCAGCAGTAAATTCTAAGTTAGAGCTTTATGAAACATGTGTTTAAAATGAGAAGTATAGGTTGTTCCCCCATCTCTCATCCCCAAAAGTCATCACCAAGATTCTCTTATTTTGGCTGGTGCTGGTAGGAATAGCTGCATCCAGTCATTTCTAAATTCTTTTTTTGGGGGGGATGGAGTCTCACTGTGTCACCCAGGCTGGAGTGCAGTGGTGTGATCTTGGCTCACTGCAACCCCCACCTCCCGGATTCAACTGATTCTCCTGCCTCAGCCTCCTGAGTAGCTGGGATTACAGTTGCATGCCACTATGCTTGGCTAATTTTTGTATTTTTAGTAGAGACAGGATTTTGGCACATTGGCCAGGCTGGTTTCGAACTCCTGACCTCAAGTGATTCACCCGCCTCAGCCTCCCAAAGTGCTAGGATTACAGGCATGAGCCCCTGTGGCCGGACCATTTCTAAATTCTTAACAGTGATACCAGAATTCCAAAATAATTGGTTCTTCCTCTAATATCCTTCCAAATCATATTTGCCAAGACAGCTGTGTATATATAGCAATGATCTTTCCTGTTATCCCTTTTTTAAGCAATCTAATAAGTGGAGTGGTGGTGGTTTTGCTTTTCTTTTGTTACATTTGTTACTGTTTTGTGGCTTTTTTTGTTTTTGTAACATTATTTCTTTCTGGAAGTGGTTTCCTTCTAGTGGATTATTTGTGCCTCAAGAAGGTGCAATGTTCCTTAGTTAATAGAACAATTATATTGAGAATGGCACTTTCATGACCTTTCTGATATAGCTCCTGTTCCATTACTAACTTGATACATGAATGAAGATAATGTTATTTTAACTATACACAGGCAGAACTGAATTAAAAGGTAAGTGTTACAAGGAGTTATATGATAGGTTATGTCATGTTTCTTCTGCTTCTGCAGTATTTCATATTTTATTTACATTTATGGATAATAAAAGCAAGTATTTCTGGTGTTAGAGGGTAGGTGAAGGAGAGGGTTTCTCGATGGTTGTATACCATGAAGATACGCTGTTGCTTTGTCAGTGCACAATCAGCAGCATAGACTTTATAACTAGGAAGAATTTTGTTTGTTTATTTCTCTAAAGTAAATGAAAAGTAACTTTTAAAAATCTTTCTTTTCTTTTCCTTTCTTTACTCTCTCTCTCTTTCTCCCTTTTCCCTTCCCTTCCCCTCCCTCCCTCCCTCTGTCCTCTCTCCCTCTGTCCATCCTTCCTCGCTCCCTCGCTCCCTCCCTCCCTCCCTCCCTCCCTTCCTCCCTTCCTCCCTTCCTCCCTTCCTTCCTTCCTTCCTTCCTTCCTTCTCACCCTCCAGCCTCCACCCTCCCCCTTACTTTCCTTTCTTTCGAGATGAGGTTTCACTGTGTTGCCCAGGCTGGTCTCAAATTCCTGGGCTCAAGTGATCTGCCCACCTCAGCCTCCCAAAGTGCTGGGATTACAGGCATGAGCCACCATATTCTGGCCAAGTAACTTTTTTACTGAAGAAGTGAGTAATTTAAAATTTCTTAGTGTTCACAGGAAAATGTAGCATCAGCTTAAAAACATCATGGACTCTTCCTAAAATCAGTTCTGAGCCCTGAATCTGTTCTTTGGCCACATTGACTCTCATGGACAGTTTCACATTCCTCTGCTGACTTTTTGATGCTTACATACTCTAGAAGCATGGTGCAAAAATTGATAAACTCTACTTAGGGATATCTTTGACAATTTCTCTTCTAGAAATGAGTGCTCTCAACTCTTAGAAGATGGAAGTATAGAGTAGAAAAATACAGAGATGAAATGTTTGCCTAAATAAGTCAGAGGAATCTAAATAAAATAATCATCATTAGCCAAGGACTTCAATTAGAAATAGTAGTTTAGTTGCCTCAGCAAATACTTAAATTATGTGTCCTCGTTCAAAAAAGTTCCTATGTATTTTATATTGTAGTCTCCAGCAAGATTTTTGAGTGCGACTTTTTCTTCCTTCTATGATCTGTTTTGCATTCCAAGGTGTTTTTTCTTTCTTTTCTTTTTTTTTTTTTTTTCATATTTTTACCCAAAATAGAAACTGAGTCTAACTGGAAGTCAAATACAACTCATAAATCAAATTGCTTTGTGATATTTTTAATAGTATAAATACTGTTAAGTGACATTTATCTTTTGCTGTAACAGCTAGTATTTTGTACTTAATTAGAACTCTAAAAGTAGGAAAACACAGAACACAATAAAATTGCTGCAAGGTCTTCTAGTTCCTTGATCCCAGATTTTTGACATTGAGAATTTCAGATCCATCTATCTTAAAATATTTCATGAAACATTTAGGGATAATAGGTCTTAAGGGAATTACTCTGGTTGAGGAGGTTAAAAAAACTAATCTGATAGCTATTATTGAATTTTCAATTTTTTACTTTTCAAAAATTTATTTTTTTTAAAAAAAGAAAAGAAACAGTGTCTCACCATGTTGCCCAGGCTGGTTTCAAATTCCTAGGCTCAAGCAGTCCTCCTACCTCAGCCTCCCAAAGTTCTGGGATTACAGACGTGAGCTACTGTGCCTGGCCTGAATTTTCTTATATGTAATTAAAATGTAGCCTACTTTTATCTTTCCAGAATTTTGCCAGATAATGAATTTAACTTAGGATAGCTCATTTATTTTAAAAGGTTAGTATGTTTAATGTGTTCTGTCTACTAAACAGGATGACTCAGCAATGATGTTTGTAATTCTGTTAGTTTTGTTCCTTAACATCCTGGATATGCAGTCACATTTCTCAGAGATTTTTGTGGAAACTCAAGCCAAATTGCCTCCTTTGAGCACTATAGCATGGGGGTCTAAGTGTGTATAAAATTTTAGGATCATAAGACATATGATTCGTTTAATACAAGACATTTATTTTCTGAAGTAAATGTTTTCATATAGTTTTTTTATTACCACACACTGAAATGTGGACCATAATTAGGTTACAGCAATGATTATATTACCATATTTTGATTTTTAGTATCAGTTGAGTGACCAGGATTTTAAAATTCAGATTCTGAAGTTTTAAATGCTGCTCTGTTGTTAAGTTTTTCAGTTGTCCACTGGGATTTTACAAGTCAGATGGTTAGAGGCAGAAATTGTATCAGATCTCAACATTATCAGTCAGTAGTAGGTCTATAAAATAAATATAAAACTATGACATGCTTTTGGAAAAGTTCTAGATATTAACTATGTATTAATTATTTGTTGTAGGTGAAAATTTTGACCAGAGTCCTTTGAGAAGAACATTCAAATCCAAAGTTCTCGCCCATTATCCTCAGAATATAGAATGGAATCCTTTTGATCAAGATGCGGTTAACATGGTATGTGTTTTTTCTCCCTCATTTTCTCTTTAGCCTTGTTTTTACTTTATTAAGATGAAGGTAGTGACTGTATTTTGAATTTATTCTTTATTTCATTTATTCTTTAAGTGATTTTATAAGAAATGTGAGGCCGGGTGCAGTGGCTCACACCTGTAATCCCAGCACTTTGGGAGGCTGAGGCGGGTGGATCACCTGAGGTCAGGAGTTCAAGACCAGCCTGACAAACATAGTGAAACCCCGTCTCTACTGAAAATACAAAATTAGCCAGGTGTGGTGGCACATGCCTGTAATCCCAGCTACTCGGGAGGCTGAGGCAGGAGAATTGCTTGAATCCAGGAGGTGGAGGTTGTGTGATCACACCACTGCACTCCAGCCTGGGCGACAGAGTGAGACTCTGTCTCAAAAAAAAAAAGAAATGTGATATTGTCCTCAGTTTAAAGATCTGGAAGCAGAAGCTCAGAGAAGCAAGTTACTTGCCCAGAGTTTCCATAGCTAATAAGTTTATACAGTAGATCCTAAAAGCCCATTTTAGTTTCCTACTATTAAAATGTGTTGTGCATTTGTATTAATACATAGAAGCTTTGATAAACAGTGATACTACTTTATTGGCCTAAGAGGAGCCTGATGGTAAGAGCCTGATACAGTTTTCATATTTCAAGGAAAGTTGTATGGTAGTCCTGTGATTTGTCATTTTTTGCAGACAATGTAAAGATGAAAAGCAACTTAATTGTATTATTTAGATATAGTAGAAATCTGAATTTGTATAATTGTTATCGGTGAATGACATCCAGCTTCTTGGCGTCTTGAACAAAAAATTGGACAAAACGTACAAACCAAGGAAAGAATGAAGCAACAAAAGCAGGGATTTATTCAAAATGAAGGTACAATCCACAGGGTGGGAGCAGGCCCGAGCAAGCAGCTCAAGAGCCCATTACAGATTTTTCTGAGGTTTAAGTACCCTCTAGAGGTTTTCTATTGGTTACTTGGTGTACACTCTGTGTAAATGAAGTAATGGCCCACGATCAATCTGTTTGGTTGTGGGAGGATACCAGTCAGAGGCTGAAGCAAAGCTACACCCTACATAAACATACAACCAATCAGAGACTGAAGTGAAGTTACAAAGTTATACTCTTGTGCAAATGAAGATTTGGCCCCCGACCATCCTGATTGGTTGTGCGAGGGGAACGATCAGAGGTACTTTCAATTTTTTTTTTTTTTTTTTTTTGAGACGGCGTCTCGCTCTGTTGCTCAGGCTGGAGTGCAGTGGCGCGATCTCGGCTCACTGCAAGCTCCGCCTCCAGGGTTTACGCCATTCTCCCGCCTCAGCCTCCTGAGTAGCTGGGACTACAGGCGCCTGCCACCACGCCTGGCTGTTATTTTGTATTTTTAGTAGAGACGGGGTTTCACCATTCACAGGATGGTCTCGATCTCCTGACCTCGTGATCCACCTGCCTCGGCCCCCCAAAGTGCTGGGATTACAGCCGTGAGCCACCGCGCCCGGTACTTTCAATTTTTAGTCTGCCATGCAGAAAAAGGGTGGGGGGAGAGTACAAAGGGAGTAGCCACTGGTCCTTTTGCTACTTGGGCATGGGAAGTCGGGGTTTTCCTTTTGATTTAGTTCTAGAAAGTCAGCATGAATCGGCCTTAGGTTCCCTGCCTCCAGACCCTGTTCTCCTGCCTCATAATGAGTTACCAGTGCTGATTAAATGTCTCTTTTATCCCTGCATGATGGTGTGCATCTATAATCGCAGCTACTCAGGAGGTTGAGGCAGTGTGATTGCTTGAGCCCAAGAGTTTGAGACCAGAATGGGCACCATAGCAAGACCCTGCCTCAAAATAGGTACGTAGGTAGGTAGGTAGGTAGGTAGGTAGATAGATAGATAGATAGATAGATAGATAGATAGAGAGAGAGAGAGAGAGAGAGACAGTCAGTCTCCTTGAGAGGTTCTTAGAAATAAAGTAGGTCATAGTTTTCAGATTATTTAGAAAGGGCTCTTCTTAGAAGCCTGAATAATATTTTGGATGTCCATAAACTCTATGATTATATAATTCAGGGGGCCCCAAAGTAAGGAGATACCAGGCATGATAGATACAGAAATGAATTGGGTGTATACATAAGAATGGAAAAAAAAAAAAACAAACCAGAAATGGTTAAAGGTGAACTGAGACACAGTGATAGCCATTGCTCTTTTTGAGGTGTTTTGTTTTGTTTTGTTTTGTTTTTGTTTTTGAGATAGTCTCACTCTGTTGCCCAGGCTGGAGTGCAGTGGCACAATCTTGGCTCACTGCAACCTCCACCTCCTGGGTTCAGGCAATTCTCCTGCCTCAGCCTCCTGAGTAGCTGGGATTACAGGCACATACCACTATGCCCAGCTATTCTTTTGTATTTTTTTTTTTTTTTTTTTTTTTTTTTGAGACAGAGTCCCACTCTGTTGCCCAGGCTGGAGTGCAGTGGCGCGATCTCGGCTCACTGCAAGCTCCGCCTCCTGGGTTTACGCCATTCTCCTGCCTCAGCCTCCCGAGTAGCTGGGACTACAGGCGCCCGCCACCTCGCCCGGCTAGTTTTTTGTACTTTTTAGTAGAGACGGGGTTTCACCGTGTTAGCCAGGATGGTCTCGATCTCCTGACCTCGTGATCCGCCCGTCTCGGCCTCCCAAAGTGCTGGGATTACAGGCTTGAGCCACCGCGCCCGGCCTCTTTTGTATTTTTACTAGAGACGGGGTTTTACCATGTTGGCCAGGCTAGTCTCGAACTCTTGGCCTCAAATTATATGCCCTCCTTCAGCCTCCCAGAATGCTGGTATTGTGAGCACATGCCACCACACGTGGCTCATTTTTGCATTTTTAGTAGAGACAGGGTTTTGCTATGTTGGCCAGGCTGGTCTTGTACTCCTGACCTCTAGTGATCCACCCGCTTCAGCCTCCCAAAGCACTGAGATTACAGGCATGAGCCACTGTGCCCGGCGTCTTTTTGAGTATTTTAAAGATAGTGTTAAAAGATTCCATTATAACCTGCTAATCTAACAGAAGGAAATTAATATTGACTAGATGTCTGCTAGGGTACATTATGTATGTTATTTTCACATACATGTTTACATGTACCCAGTGAGAATTCTGATATTTTCAAAGGTTAAGTAATTTGCCCAAAGTTAGGCAGAACTCAGAAGTTAAATCCAGATCATTTTTACTCTCTAGCTCACTTTTTTTCTCATCTGCCTTGCTGCCTTCCCAAAAGAAAAACTATATAACTTAGTTTTGATCTGCACTAGAAATGTTATGGGTCACACTGGACCCTTTGTGATATTTTCGTATCACAGTAAACTCTTTCTAGCCTGGGCTCGCTCTAGGGAGGGGATAGCATGGTGCTTTTTGTAAGGACAAATGCCTAAAGCACTTGGCACTTTGACTTTGATTCCTTACAGAGTACAATGTGGTTATTTTCCCAAACTGTTACCCAATACTAAAATAATCAGAGATGCCATTTTGCTGGAAGTTAATATTGTAGATGCTTAGCATCATCTTTGGTGAAGACTCTACTATAGATATTAAGTAGAACACAACTGTTAGTTATCTTCATAAGACTTGGAAGAGTCCAGACAAGATCTGACTAAAATAGTCGAACAGCAGTGACAAAAAAATAACTTATGAGCTGCTTATGTAGCAAATTAATAGAAAGGCATTTAGGAAAAGAATGTTTAAATCAAGCAGTAGAAAACTGGGTAAGAATGTGAATAGATCACAATACTTAATCTTCTTAAATTAGTAAGATATTTCAAAATATAACTTACTCTGTGAGAAATCAGAATGGTGTTCAAAATGAGTTTCTAGCCTAAGCAACATAGGGAGACTCTCTCTCTACAAAGAAAAAAAGAAATAGCTGAATGTGGTGGAAACATGCCTGTGGTCCTAGCTACTCTGGAGGCTGAGGTGGGAAGATCACTGGGGCCTGGGTACAAGTACTTTCTTACTATATGAATCCACAGTCATTTGGAGCAAAATGCCACCCTTGATGTGTTTTCTTTCTTTTAATCATTTGAGTGAATTAATAGTGAGATATCCATGGTAGCTTTTGCCTCTCTCTGCAAAACAATAATCTTTAAAGTAATTATCAGCTTCCTTGATCTGTCTTTGATATTTTCTTTACTCCTTGCCCCTGAGGTTGTTCTATGTAAGCAGCAAAAGTTTTCCCCTGAAGAATAATTGCAAAGACTGTGTTCGATTGTTAAGCACCACGTAGCGTTTTTTTTTTATTGCTGCAAATCTAAAAGGATTTGCTTGTACTCCTGGAAAATCTCTGAAAAGCATCCCATTAGTTTGCATTCGGGTCATAGATTTACTGCCTTTAATTTCCTCTTTGATTTACTAGTAAGTGCGTTTGTATGAAGCTGTAATTTATCCCCACCTAAAGGTATAAAGCTTTGTCTTGCCTTTAGCAAAATTCCACTGCAGTGAGTCATCACCTTCTGTAATATTAGTCCTTCCTCTAACAAACAACAGTAGTGCTTTGAATAAAAGGTCATTAATTTCATACATAAATTAAGTACCCAAAGCAATGAACTTTGTTAAGTAAAATGTTTAATGTGTATGAGTGCAGTGCAAATAAAATAAAAAATAAATACAAGTGACAGGTGAAATAATCCTGAATTAGTTTTTTTCCCTCAGTTGCTGATTCAGAGATTTTTATGAAAAGAATATAAATATCACAGAACAGAAAGAACAATACAATAAACAGTCATGTATGTAAATCACCTAGAATTAACATATGCCAACATTGACATGTTTGCTTCAGATCTCTTCCTTTCCTGTCCTGTCCTGTCCTATCCTGTCCTGTCTTCCTGTCTTTCCCTCCCTCCCTCCCTTCCTTTCTTTCCTTTCTTTCCCTTGTTTCCACAGTCTTGCTCTGTCTCCCAGGCTGGAGTGCAGTACATTTGATTAAATTAATTTATTTATTTGAGACAGTCTCACTCTGTCACCCAGGCAGTTCGGTGGTGCAATCTCAGCTTGCTTACAACCTCTGCCTCCCGGGTTCAAGTGATTCTCATGCTGCAGCCTCTCGAGTAACTGGTATTATAGTCACTCACCATCATGCCTGGCTAATTTTTGTATTTTTAGTAGAGACGGGGTCTCCCTATGTTGGCCAGGCTGGTCTCAAACTCCTGGCCTCAAGTGATCTGCCCACCTCAACCTCTGTGAGCCACCGTTGCCAGGTCTGCATTTCATTTTAAATGAAATAAAGCATTGCAAACAGAGCTGAAGGTCCCCTACCCCACTTTAACATCTCTTTGAGGTAATTTGCTTTGGCATCCATGGCTATGTAATATTCTAGTTGATAGATCTTATCTTTAAGCCTGTGTTGTACCTAAGAATTCATAGGAAGAAAACAGAGTTAATAACTTTTAAGCAAACTGCATGGAAATATAAAGATTCTATTTTATATGTCTGTCCTAAATGAAACATCATAAATATGCTATTTTAGGTAACTAAACAGTAATAACTATTATAAGTCTTGCTTTACAATTTGCTGTTTACTTTGATCACAGAGAAGGATATAGTGGAAAGAAGTGCAAAGAATAAATGGTGAAAGGTTGGCTGAAGAAACCTATTCAGATGCTTATCTTGTAAGATTAAAAGGAAAAAGGGCTGCACATACTTTTTGTAGACTTAGCAATTACTTGAATTTGAAATGGATAACCCCAAATTACATTCATAGGTTTGACATTAGAATGAAGGTAAGCCCTCATTTTGAGCCAAGTTTAGGTTCATAGCTCACAATAAAAAATTTTTTTTTTTCTTGAGACAGGCTCTGGCTCTGTCGTCCAGACTGGAGTGCACTGGTGCAATCTTGGCTCGCTGCAGC
Source organism: Macaca thibetana thibetana (assembly GCF_024542745.1). Classification (NCBI taxonomy): domain Eukaryota; kingdom Metazoa; phylum Chordata; class Mammalia; order Primates; family Cercopithecidae; genus Macaca; species Macaca thibetana. Next base: position 31,401,599 of record NC_065588.1, on the reverse strand, counting down.
CTTGACCTCTCCCGTGCTCTAGCGATCCTTCCACCTCAGCCCCCCAAGTAGCTGAGACTACCACGCCTGGCTAATTTTTGTACTTTTTGTGGAGACGGGGTTTGGCTATGTTGCCTAGGCTACTTTCGAACTCCTGGACTCAAGCAATCCACCCACCTCGGCCTCCCAGAGTGCTAGGATTACAGGTGTGATCCACCACGCCTAGCCATATCTCACAGTAAAATTATAGGAATGGGGCTTTCATTGCTGGAGGACCATTGCCGGAGGACCCTTCTGCCCCCGCCAGCCCCATCCTCTCCCCTGTTTCCTTCACATTGCAGCTACAATATTTCGCTGGCATCTCAAACACAACATATCCGAAACTGAATTCATTATTCTTCCCAGCAATCTTTGTCAGTGAATGGTACAACCATCCACTGTTTGCCAAGTCTAGCAATGTACACATCACCCTGAAAGTTCTCACTTACTCACCCTCTCCCATATAGAATCAGTTACCTGTCTACTTCTCTCTGTTTCCATATACTCACTTTGGTCCAAACCATCAAGATCTCTTACCTGGACTCCTGCAGTAACCTGTCCATTTCATTCCTCATACTATAGCTTCTTCTGCTGTTCTTTCTCTCTGGAAGGCTCTTCCACCTCTCCTTCACCTAGTGAATTCTTACTGTTCCTTCAGACTTCACTGTAACCATTTATGTAGAGAAGCCGCTCCTGACCACCACCTTCCACCATCTTCGCAGCACTCAGGTCACCTTAGGTTCTCTTAGTACCTTGTACCTTTTTGTAGCACCTATCTCAGTTGCAATTAACCAATTACATAGCTAGTAGTCAACTGTGTATCTCCTGCTGTAATGTAAGCACCATGAGAACAGGAACAGTTTCTCTTTTTCATTGCTGTATCCCTAGCTTTGCACATAGTAGATGTTCAAATTGTTGAATAAATGAAGTGATACTTACTTGCTTACAATACTTCTCTTCCCTGTCCTTGACTAGGTGTGACCTCCACTTATAAAACCATATCTTAAGCAGAAGCAGTTACTCTGTCTTTTCTTATGATATCTTGAACAGAGTCCATAGCAACACTGATCACATTTTTTTGGTAACTGGTTTCCATGTCTGTCTTTCCTACTAGATTGTGAACTCCCTAAAGGAAAGGATTATTTTTGTCTTTGTCTTTTGAGTTACCAAGATCTAATGCAAAACATGGGACAAAATAAGTGTTTGTAGAAGGAGAGAGGGGAGAGAGGTAGGGAGGGAGGCATTCTGAGAAATGTGTTGTTAGGTGATTTTATTGTTGTGCGAACATCAGAGTGTATATACATACACAGACCTAGGTGGTATAGCCTACTATACTTCTAAGCTATATGGTATAACATATTGCTCCAGCCATCGTCCTATATGCAGTCCATTGTTGACCAGAACATGGTTATACAGTATATGACTGTGTTTGCATAATGAGGGAGAGGCCATGTAAGTCATAGAACTACAAAATGTGGAAAAAGGATTTTTAAAACTCTAGCCAAACTGCCTGAAACCAGTCTAGGGAAATATAAGAACATTTGCTGACTCAAACTGGGAAAGTTACACACTTGTCATTATAAGCCTGCTTTGACTAAAGTAACCTGGTTACTAGTAGTAATCTGATCATCAGTGACACCTCTAATTTTTAGTTGTTTTATTGTGGGATGGTGAAGGGGTATTGTTAGTAGATAGCAGTGTTATGGGTTAATTAGATATATTTAATACCATGACAAATCTTGATTTATATTTCAGGTTTTCTGAGATTTCTTGCAGTTCCTGACAATTTAACAATTGTGACGAAACTCAGATTTTCTGAGAAAGTATCTTGTAGTTCCTGATATAAAACAATACTGTATATCTTTTAAAAATGGAAAAATAATAGCATTTTGTAGTTAATGTTTCCCGATTAGAAATATAATTCTTACTCTTTTTGATTTGTTGGAAGAGCATTTAGGAAAATTTCTTACATCTGTTGTCTGTAGCATAGAAAGCCATTCTTCACTTTGAGTACAACTTTTGGCAAGCTTTTTCTATAAATGTTTGAATGTGTGCTCAAGAAAGCTACAAACCCGTAAGGGAATATTTGGCAGCTGTTCAACAGCAGTTGAGCTATGATTTTGTGATTTAGGATGACAGGAACGCCTATCAATTAAGTTAAATCTTTATGTTGACTTTGGAGGTCACTATGTTTCTGTATTGCCTACTTGAGGGAAAAACAATTACAAACTGAAGGCCATGGGCTGTGTCTCATGCCTGTAATCCCAGCACTTTGGGAGGCAAGGCGAGTGGATCACTTGAGACCAGGAGTTCGAGACCAGCCTGGCCAACATGGTGAAACCTCGTCTCTACTAATAAAGTACAAAAAAAAAAAAAAAATTAGCCGGGTATGCATGCCTATAATCGCGCACACTTGTAATCCCAGCTACTTGGGAGGCTGAGGCAGGAGAATCCATTGAACTCAAGAGGTGGAGGTTGCAATAGGCCGACATCACACCACCGCATACCAGAGTGGGTGACAGAGCGAGACTCCGTCTCAAAAAAAAAAAGTGAATTACAGACCAGATCAAGAGGTGAACTAAGCCTGGTGCTTTACCCCTAGATGTTGTTTTTGTTTGTTTTCTTGTTCATTCATTTATTCATTCAGCCAATTGTTATATGCCATGCACTGTGCTAAACAAGTTTGAGTTTAGCCTGGAGCAAGAATAATTCAAATCATCCCTTCTACAATCTTTATTGACTACAGTAAATGTGTCGAATGAGGTTTTTGGGTTTTTGGGGTTTTTTGTTGTTATTTGTTTGTTTGTTTGTTTGAGACAGTCTCATTCTGTCATCTAGGCTGGAGTGCAGCGGCGCAGTCTTGGCTCACTGCAACCTCTGCCTCCTGGATTCATGCGATTCTCCTGCCTCAGCCTTCCAGGGAGCTGGGGCTACAGGTGTGCACCACTACACCCGGCTAATTTTTTGTATTTTTGGTAGAGGCAGGGTTTCATCATGTTACTTAGGCTGGTGGTCTTGAACTCCTGAACTCAGGCAATCCACCCGCCTCAGCCTCCCGAAGTACTGGGATTGTGGTTGTGAGCCACTGCACCCGGCCACATGAGTTTTTTATTCATGCTATCAGCAGAACAACTCATTAACTTGCTATGATGAAATCAGCCTTAATTTGAAGGTAGAATTATTAAAAGATTCTGCCATAGCCTTTCCTTATACAGTTATTCCTAAGACTAGGAATAAGTGGTCTTTACCCCTTACCAAATCCAGGTATTCATAGCTTTTACCTAAGTCTGTATCTCATTCTATCCAAATATACATAGTAATTTAATATGTAAAAGTATTGAGTAAATCTGCCTTAGTCCTTTCCACATCTTGTATTCGGTGATATGAAATATGAAGACATTTCACTGGTGCACTAATGCTGAGCTTCACAATTTTTTCTTTTTACCCTTGTTATCAGTCACCACCTGTTATGGCCCCAAATAGTATATTATTCCATTGCAATTCCCTTGAATGTTTAAAGTTATTGAAATACAGTACTAGCCCTTGAGTAGCTGGCAATCTAGAGATCAAACAGAATTATGCAATACTAGTAATGTGTATGTTTATGTAATGTACATATGTTTACAGTGGTGCAAGACTTTAATTGCTTCTCCACAATAAATACTTTCTAGAGGAGTAACATTTTATGGCGTGCAAAAGATGAGGAGAACACTATTTTTTATGGAAAGGTAAAGGAAGACCTCTCTAAGGTAGTATTTATGCAGAGACTTAAGGGAAGTAAGGAAGTGTTTTGATTATCTGTCGCTGCATGACAATCCATCCCCCTACCAGTTAATGGCTTAAAATAGGGCAGTTTTTTTTCATGACGTTTTTTTCATGAAGAACCAAATAGTAAGTAGTTGAGGTATTGTGGGCATACAGTTTCTGCCACAGTCACTCAGCTCTGCTGTTGTAGTGTGAAGGCATCCATAGACAGTACATAAATGGATGGATGTGACTGAGTCCCGGTGAAACTTTATTTACGAATCAGGTGGCAGATTGTATTTGACCTAAGGGTTTTTCTTAGTCCATACCTACCGCTAAAACAAAATACTTTAGACTGAGTAACTTACAAGGAATAGGAATTTATTTCTCATAGTTCTAGAGGCTGAAAGTACAAGATCAAGGTGTCTGTAGGTTTAGGGTCTGATGATGGCCTAGTCTCTGCTTCTAAGATGGTACTTTGTTATTGTGTACTCAAGAGAGGACAAATGCTGTGCCCTCACATGGCAGAAAGGATGGAAGCAGAGAAAAGGCCCTAGGGTGCTGCTCCCTTCAACCTTTTATAAGAGGGACTAATCCTTTCATGAGGGCAGAGCCTGCATGACTTAATCACTTCCCAAAAGTCCCCACCTTTTAATACCATCACCCTGAAGTGATGTTCCAACGTATGAATTTTGGAGGCACACATACATTTAAACCCATAGCAGGGCTGTTGTTTGTTGACCCTTAATTTAAAGCAACAAAATCATTACTTAGCCTACATATCTGCAACGTAGGTAGCTTTTGGTTGGCCGCGCCTGTGTTCTAATCCATGTCAGTTTGGGAGGTTTGAAGGCTGAGGACTGAAATCTCTGAAAGCTCACCCATTCACAGACCTGTCTCCTCGACCAGGCATATAGCTGGGGCTCCTTCTGTCTCTGTGTGGTATTTCATTTGGTCTCACCAGTCAGGCAGCTTCAGGCTAGCTAAACTCTTTATATGTTGTCTCAGGGCTCCCAGAGTGTGTTACCAGGTTACCAGAGAGAGAGAGAGAGAGAGAGAGAGGAGGTGGAAGCTGTATTGCCTTTTTTAGCCTCTGCTCAAAAGTCACTCTGTCACTTGTCACTGCTGTTGCATTTTGACTAGGCCAGGGGTGGGCATACATGACCCCCAGGCCAAATCTGTCCAGCTGACTGTTTTTACAAATAAAAATTGTGTTGGAACAAAGCCATACCTATGTGTTTAAAGGTTGGTGCAAAAGTAATTGTGGTTTTGGACTGAATTTTAAATCATAACTAGGCTCAAACACATCTTTATTAATCAAAATAAGAACCATTACAGTCAACACATTTTTGCTGATGAGAGCTAAGTTTGTTTATTCCTGTAACATAAAAAATCTGTGCTTTGGGATTTGGTGAACTCTTGGAAAGCATTTTCTGCATCCTGCTGGTTGTTGAAGCGTTTTCCCTGCAAAAAGTTGTCGAGATGCTTGAAGAAGTGGTCGTCGGTTGGCAAGAGGTCAGGTAAACATGGTGGATGAGGCATAACTTCGTAGCCCAATTCGTTGAACTTTTGAAGCGTTTGTTGTGCGATGTGTGGTTGGGCTTTGTCGTGGAAAAGAATCGGGCCCTTTCTGTTGACGAGTGCCTGCTGCATGCTTTGCAGTTTTTGGTGCATCTCATCGATTTCCTGAGCATACTTCTCAGATGTAATGATTTCGCCAGGATTCAGAAAGCTGTAGTGCATCAGACCAGCAGCAGACCACCAAACAGTGACCATGACCTTTTTTTTGGAGCGAGTTTGGCTTTGGAAAGTACTTTAGAGCTTCTTCGTGGTTCAGCCACTAAGCTGGTCATTGCCGGTTCTCTAATGAAATCCACTTTTTGTTGCACATGGCAAGTCGATTGAGAAATGTTTCGTTGTTGCTGTGTAGGATAAGAGAAGATGACACTTGAAAATGATGATTTTATTTTGTTTTGTTTTGTTTTGTTTGAGATGGAGTCTCGCTGTGTTGCCCAGGCTGGAGTGCAGTGGCACAATCTTGGCTCACTGCAACCTCCACCTCCCTGGTTCAAGCAATTCTCCTGCCTCAGCCTCCTGAGTAGCTGGGACTACAGGCACATGCCACCATGCCCGGCTAATTTTTTGTATTTTAGTAGAGACAGGATTTCACCATGTCGCCCAGGCTGGTTTCGAACTGAGCTCAGGCAGTCCGCCAGCTTCAGCCTTCCAAAGTGCTAGGATTACAGGCATGAGCCACCGCACCTGGCTGAAAATGATGATTTTTTAAAATTTCCACTCAGCTCATGAGGCACCCACTTACCGAGTTTTTCTACCTTTCCAGTTTGCTTCAAATGCCAAACGTCCGTAGAATGGTGGACATTGAGTTCTTCAACACCTTTTCATGTAGTTCTAAGAGGATCAGCTTTGATGATTGCTCTCAATTGATCATTGTCAACTTCCGATGGCCGGCCACTATGCTCCTTATCTCCAAGGCTGTCATCTCCTTTGCAAAACTTCTTGAACCACTACTGCACTGTGCATTAGTTAGCAGTTCCTGGGCCAAATGCATTGTCGATGTTGTGGGTTGTCTCCACTGCTTTACTACCCATTTTGAACTTGAATAAGAAAATTGCTTGGGGCTGGATGGGGTGGCTCACACCTGTAATCCCAGCACTTTGGAAGGCCAAGGTGGGCAGATCACTTGAGGTCAGGAGTTTGAGACCAGCCTGGCCAACATGGTAAAACTCCGTCTCTGCTAAAAATGCAAAATTAGCTGGGCATGGTGATGCAGGCCTGTAGTCCCAGCTACTCGGGAGGCTGAGGCACGAGAATCACTTGAACCTGGGAGGCGGAGGTTGCAGTGAGCTGAGATTGCGCCACTGCACTCCAGCCTGAGTGACGGAGTGAGACTCCATCTCAAAAAAAAAAAAAAAAAAAAAGAAAAGAAAGAAAGAAAACTGCTCTAATTGCTTTTTAACATTTTTATAGTCTAAAATAAACCTAAAATACACAGCAAGTAATGAGTCATTAGCAGAAAAACATAAAGCAAGAAATGCCTGTTAAAATGATGGGCCAGGCTCAGTGGCTCATGCCTGTAATCCCAGCACTTTGGGAGGATGAGGCAGGCAGATCACGAGGTCAGGAATTTGAGACCAGCCTGGCCAACATAGTGAAACCCCCTCTCTACTAAAAATACAAAAATTAGCCAGGTGTGGTGGCAGGCGCCTGTCGTCCCAGCTACTTGGGAGGCTGAGGCAGGAGAATTGCTTGAACCTGCAAGGTGGAGGTTGCAGTGAGCTGAGATTGCGCCACTGTACTCCAGCCTGGGTGACAGAGCAAGACTCCGTCTCGGAAAAAGAAAAAAAAAAAAGATGTATAACATAACCACATTTATTTAAACATGTATTCTAATATCAGATGGCAAATTCCAACAATGCAAAAACCACAATTGCTTTTGCACTCACCTAATACAGTGTGGAATAGAGTAGTTGTGGCAAAGACTGTACGGCCTCCAGAGCCTGAAATACTTATCTGTCTATTTATAGAAAAAGTTTCCCAGATCCTGGTATAGGCATTCTCAGCAGCCCACCTAGGTTCAAGGAGAGTGAGCTTCACTTCCTAATGTGGAAGTGTCAAGGTTTGGAAGAGTGTGTGAAAGTAGAAATATTATTGGAGCTATATCTGCCACAAGGAATGAGTCATGTGGATACCGAGGGGAAGAGAGTTGCTGGGAAAGGGAAGAGCAGATCTTGATGGGAGCACGTGGGGTGTGTTTGTAGAATAGTAACATGCCATTGTTGCTAGAGCAGAGTGGGTGAGTTAGAGAGTACAAGATGAGGGCAGAGAGGTTGCTGGGGGCTGAGTCATGCAGGGCTTCCTTGTAGGGCATTATAAGGACATGAGCTTTTAGTGAGATGAGAGTCCATTGGAGAATTTTGGGAAGAGTGACAAGATCTAACATTTTCTAAGGATTGCTTTGGCTCTTTTTTTTTTTTTTTTTTTTTTTTTTTTTTGAGACGGAGTCTCACTCTGTCGCCTAGGCTGGAGTGCAGTGGCCGAATCGCAGCTCACTGTAAGCTCCTTCTCCCGGGTTCACGCCATTCTTCTGCCTCAGCCTCCCGAGTAGCTGGGACTACAGGCACCCGCCACCTCGCCCGGCTAGTTTTTTTGTATTTTTTAGTAGAGACGGGGTTTCACCATGTTAGCTAGGATGGTCTCGATCTCCTGACCTCGTGATCCACCCGTCTCGGCCTCCCAAAGTGCTGGGATTACAGGCTTGAGCCACCGCACCAGGCCATGCTTTGGCTCTTATAAGGGAAGTAGATTATGGGAAACAAGGGCAGAAGCAGGGAGATTGGTAAGCAGGCTGTTACATCCAGACAAGAGAAGAGGGTGGCTTAGATTAGAGTGGTAAGAGTAAAGATCAAAACAATTACTTTCTGACTCAGGAGGCTGAGGCGGGAGGATTGCTTTTACCCAGGAGTTTGAGGCTGCAGTAAATTGTGATTATATCACTGCACTTCATCCTGAGTGATAGAGCAAGACCCCATCTCTAAAAAAGAAAAACAAAAAAGAAGCAACAGCAATTAGTTTCTGCATATATTTTTGAAGATAGAATTGATAGTATTTGCTGATGGATTGGATAATGGGGTAAGTGAGAAAGAGAGGAAGAAGTTAAAGATGACTCCAAGGTTTTTATCCTGGGCAAATTAGATGGATGGAATTACAGAAAAGACTGATATAAGGAGAAACAGATTTGGAGGAGGAAGAAATCAGAACTTCAGTTTGGAACGCACTGAGTTTGAATTGCCTATTACACATCTTGATGGGATTGTCAAGTAGTTATTTAAGAGTCAGGTTCACGAGATTGTAGATTTGGGAGTTGACGGAGTATATTTAAAATCATGGAAGAAGTTGCTCCGGAAATGAACTTGGATAGAAAAGAAACACAAAATGTGGTGGCACAATTATGACATGAGCTTCAATGCCAAGAGTTTTTAGGGTGAAAGGAAGGACCATGATCTGAAATGGCTGTGAGGAGCAGTTTGGACACCCACCCACCTTCATGCTTAATGACAATTGTGTTGCATTAATCCTATCCCACCATCAAGATTTTGTTTTTAAGCAGTGGGAACCTGGAAATCTTAACACCGAAAGAATTCTACTCTACAAAATAAAAGAAAGTGGAATGTTCATAGGGGAAGGAGGGACACTGGCCCTCTCAACTTCTTCCTCTAGCCTCTCACTCCCTTCCAAGGCCCTGAGACATTCCTGCTGCCTCCTTGGAACCCCTTTGAAAACCACTCCCCTTAGTGTTCCAAGATGCATGTGCTAAGAGACACATCTAATTCTGTCCCTCTCCTAAAAACCCTTCAGAGGTTTCCCATTGTCCTCCCCACAGTTTTATCATGGCCTACCAAGACCCTTCATGGGCTAGCCCCTAATTATTTCTCTTACTTTCTCTCACGTCCTCCCACCTTGCATTCTGTGCCCCACCCACACTGACCTGTTTCAGTTCCTCAAACTCTTCTGGGCTTTTGCACATGTCCTCTCTGACTAGAATCTTCTTTATCCACTAAGACCTATACTTGTCTTGAGGTTTCTGTTGGGCTTCATTTTTTCCTGGTAGCTCCTTCTTTTCTAATGTATGTCTTCCTACTATTACATATTTTTCCCCTAGCAACCCTTATTTACCCTACCATAGCATTTCCCTTACTTTATAGTTTATGATTTTTAAAACTCATCTGTTATCCTTACTGGACTGGAAATACCATAGGAGCATGGGCCATGACTGTCCTTCCCACCGTTGTATCACAGGGCCCCTCTCATAAAACGCACTTAATAAATGCTTTTTGATGGTTTGAATGAAGGAATAAAGGAACTGTGTTTTTCTTGGTAATGTGGGGATGTGGGAGATAGTCTAACTTTTGTACCATATCAGTTATTAAATGTAGAAAAAACTAGAAAGTAGTAATATATGGTTAAATTATTTCTATGTGAAAAGCATATTGCAATACAAAAATAGAAATATCTAAATATGAATAATGATTATTAGGGTGGTTGAATTACAAGTTCTGTTTTCCTTAGTATATTTCAATTTTTCTGTAATTTCATTTCTTTTATTTAAAATGTTTTAAAGAATCAATTCTAATTTTCTGTGCATTTTAAGTATCTTAAATATAGCATCTTTAGCTCCTCTGGGTACTTTTGTTCTCAAGTTTGACTCAATCCTGGGTAGTTCCCAAGAACTAGAGCATAATGTCTACTAGAAGTAATCTGAAATGCCTTGTTTCTGTGCTTCTGCTTTAGTGGATCAAAAAGCTTTCAATTTCCAAAGTGTCTTTTTCTTGCATAAAATACCATACTATTCAAAATAGCAAAGATGATACTGTTGTTTTTATTATTATTTAACTTTTTTCCACTTCCTAAATGAGCCTTTTCCTATTTCCCTGCTCCCCTGAAACATTTTCATCATTAATACAAAAATAGTACTTAAGTAAGTACTTAAGTACTATTTTTGTAAAGTGCTTTTTAATATTTGTGAAGTGCTTTTGCTCTGTCTTCAAGTCATTGATATAGCAGCTATTGTAGATAAAGGAACTGAGGCTCATAGAAGTTATATGGCTTGCTAAAGGCCACAAGCTTGGTTAGAGGTTTACTCTGGGACTAAATCAGTGATAGTCTTGTTCTTAGTAAAGCCCTCTGCATGTAACATCACACAATAAAAGTTTTTCCCTTGTATATATTCCTTTTAAGAATAATTTTATATGTATATATATGAGGAACTTATAATGTATTTCTAATTTAAGGCTATTGCCAGTGTTAAATCTGGATAAAACCTGTCCTTTTGAATCCTGTTATGTTAAAAAACAACATTTGTTTCTGGCTTGAAGTTATTTGTGTACTGCATTCTGATCCTTTTTTTTCTTTCTTTCACAGTTGTGCATGCCTAAAGGGCTATCTTTCAGGACACAAACTGACAATAAAGACCCCCAGTTTCACTCATTTATAATTACCAGGGAAGATGGTTCTCGCACCTATGGTTTTGTTCTCACTTTTTATGAAGAAGTTACAAGTAAGCAAATCTGCACAGCCATGCAGACACTCTACCAGATGCACAACGCTGAGCATTATAGCAGTGTGTATGCTTCATCTTCCTGCAGCATGGACTCATTGGCAAGTAGTCTTGATGAAGGAGATACAACTTCCCTTTTGAAACTCCAGCGGTACAACTCCTATGATATTAGCAGAGACACCCTGTATGTTTCAAAAAGTATATGCTTGATCACACCATTACCATTCATGCAGGCCTGCAAGAAATTCCTTATCCAGCTTTACAAGGCCGTTACCTCACAGCAGCCACCACCCTTGCCACTTGAAAGCTATATCCACAATATTCTTTATGAAGTACCCCTTCCACCTCCAGGGAGGTCACTGAAATTTTATGGTGTTTATGAACCTGTCATCTGCCAGAGGCCTGGGCCCAGTGAACTCCCCCTCTCTGATTATCCCCTTCGGGAGGCATTTGAGCTCCTGGGATTAGAGAACCTGGTGCAGGTGTTTACCTGTGTTCTTTTAGAGATGCAAATCCTTCTCTACTCACAAGGTAGGTTTTCCTTGGATTTTACATTTTCCAAAAACAAGTACTTATGCTCCCAACTACTGTGTTTCCATGGGGTGTATTATTAGAACCAAATAAATAATGATCACAGTCTTTTCTGTTTTGTATAAAGGGAGCAGGTATGGTGGGGCCAAAGGCTGAGATGTGACTGTGCTGTTTCTCTTTGAGGTGGCAGTCAGTGACTGCAGAGAGAAGTAGGAAGGAATACATGCGTTAACTTCGCTGATTTGGGCATATTTAGTTCTTAATGGAAATAGCTCTTTTTTCCTGATAATATATAATCGTCATTAAGAAAACATTTTTTCTTCTTCATAATGAGAGTGAGAGAATTCTGTTACTACTAGAAACGTGTAGACTTCCCATTCTTTGTAGATTGGTAAAGGTTCACATCAAAATTCAGCAAACATTGAAAAAGGATAAATGAAATCATTGACTCTGCAGCTTCCTGAGGCAATCAACTTTGGATCTTTGCCTGGGGGAGCATTCCATCTGAGTGAGAGAAAAGGTGAGCAGGCATGAGACAGATGACTTTCCCAGGTCTAACAATTCTGCCAGAGTTGTGTGTGTGTGGTTTTTTTGTTTTTTTGTTTTTGTTTTTTACTCTCAGAAGGAAGTTATCTTTGTGGTATCTTTCATTCAGAGTTCTTCCAACACATATTAAGAAACTTACAAACTATGGATTTTATTTTACCAGTACATTTGTGATGACTAATGTTGAGCCTAGACTAGGATACTAGTTCTCATCTGAATATGAATATGTAGAGAAAATAGAGATGCTATGTCATAATGGATAGTGAATTGAAGGAAATTATAAAATAGTACCTGTGCACTGATAGATTCTTCAAAAAAAATGTTGCACAAATGTTTGGATTTTTTTTTTTTTTTTTTTTTTAGACAAGTTCTCACTCTGTCACCCAGGCTGGAGTGCAGTAGTGCAATTATGGGTCACTGCAACCTCAACCTCCTGTGCTCAAGCTGTCTTCCCACCTCACCCTCCTGAGTAGCTGGTACTATAGAAATGTGCCACCACATCAGCTAATTTTTTTATTTTTTGTAGAGATGGACTCTCACTGTGTTGCCCCGGCTGGTCTCAAAATCCTGGGCTCAAATGATCCTCCCGCCTTGGCCTCCCAAAGTGCTGGAATTACAGGCATGAAGCATTGCACCCGGCTGGGGTTAGCATTTTGCTAGCTTGTATTTAAGCTGGCGGAATTGTAGTGCAGTCGTGACTGGTGCCGTGAAGTTTATTTTACCACTTTCCTTTTTTTATTTTTCTATTTTAAATTATAAGTGGGGCTGAGCCAAGTAGACTATATTTGTACTTCCCCATCTTGTGTGTATGTTGACACTATTTGTGTGTTGACAGCCCTTCACAAGGTTGTATTTTCTTCAGTTTATCCAACATAATGTTCTTTGATAATGTGTTCCATGTCTCAATTTTTGTTGTCAGGAAGTTATTCTCTAATGACCAATCTAAATTTCTTCTTTCGCCCACTTTCTTTTTTTATATATATTTAACATATGTTTTAATGAAACACTTTCTCATCATCTTTAAATAAAAAAAAATTTTTCCATTTTTTAATCTGAAGCTCCTCGGGCATTAGGACTTAATTGCTTTCTGCTCCACAGATTTCAGATGCCACTGCACTAATTCCCCAGTGCTCTTGAGGCAGAGCTTAGACATGTCCTCCTCAGTTGGAAGTCCTTGTGGCAACTTCAGGGGCTTGATTCTTACTGTTTAACCACTTTCAGTTTTGCACTCACTTAAGAGATATGCTTGTGAACTTGAGGGGTATGTGTGTTTTCTAATCTGAGCATCTTTATTATATATTTTTCCCAATATATGGACACCTTTTTGTACTTTTTATTCTGGTAACAACATGCAGTTTCTGAAGATTCTGTGGATCTCCATCATATTTTTCATGATCTGCAAGTGAAGGCTGAAACACTTGATATGGAAATCTTGACCTGGTAAATTTGTGATGAATCCAATCTATGTAAATGAGAGACTTCACACCTTTTGTCCCAGTCTGTAGTTCATTTTGCCTCTTGAGCTACTGAGAGCAAAATCCCTGCCATAAGTGTAGTGATTGTTCTCTTTAGAGGCAGCATCTGCTAAATATTCAGCACGAAGAAGCTGAGGACTTCCCAGCAGCAGAAGCTGAGGACTCACTCCTTCCATCATTACTTACAGATCACCTTTTTGTATCTGAAAAATTTTACTTTAAGTAATTCTCTCTTCCTTTCTTCCTTTTTTTCCCCTTGAATAGGGTAGGGATTAGAGAATAACTAGAAGGGGCAGGCTTGGAGCTTAATACCTTCTGATGTTTTAGCCCATTAGAAAAAAAGAACTTCCTTTTTTTTTTTTTTTTTTTTTTTTTTTTAAAGACAGAGTCTCGCCCTGTCACCCAGGCTGGAGTGCAGTGGCACGATCTTGGCTCACTGCAACCTACACCTCCCAGGTTCAAACGATTCTCCTGCCTCAGCCTCCCAAGTAGCTGGGACTACAGGTGTGTACCACCACACCCAGCTCATTTTTGTGTTTTTAATAGAGACAGGGTTTTCACCATGTTGGTCAGGCTGGTCTTGAACTCCTGACCTCATGATCCACTCACCTCAGTCTCCCAAAGTGCTGGGATTACAGGTGTGAGCCACTGTGCCAGGCCGAAAAAAAAACTTTATATTCTAGACTTAGAAGAAATCTTAAAGGCCATTTTCTTAAATCTTAAAGTTCAATTTATTTATGTTCTGCCTAGAGAAGCAATTTGGGTTAGAAAGAATATTGGGGGTGGGTGGGTTCTTTGGTTTTGCCTTTAATTTTTAGAGATGGGGTCTCACTGTGTTGCCCAGAATGGAGTACAGCATATTCACAGGCACAGTCATAGCACACTGCAGCCCAAAACTCCTCCGCTCACAGCATCCTCCCACCTCAGCCTCCCGAGTAGTTGAGACTGCAGGCACATATCACCATGCCTGGTTTAGAGTATTGGTTTTTGAAGTCATAACAATCCGGGGTTCAAATATCTACTCTTATCATTCATTAACTATACCCGTGAGTGTGTTAGGTAATCCTCCTGTGTGACAGTTGCCTCATCTCTATAGGGATAATAGTTTGGGTTTTTTTTTTCTCCTTTCTCACTGATTTATTATGACAATTAAATAAGAAAACCTGTATAAAATACTTAGGGTATAATTGACACTGACTAAATTATAGCTGATGCTGTTATAATAATTACTAGTTTTATTAGTCCCATATAATCTTCTATAAATTATACTTATCTCTGAGTTGTGAAGGTTCAACATATTACTACATTTAACATAAAACCTTTTTAAATGATATAGTCAAGAGTTTATTCCAAAGAACCTAACATATGTTCCTTTATATTGTGTACCATGCTTTTTTTAGAAGTCAAAAAACAAACCAAAAAAAACCCAAAACCTTCCATTATCACACTTCCTCTTTTATTTTTTATTTTTATTTTATTTTTTATTGAGATAGAGTCTCACTCTGTTGCCCAGGCTGGAGTGCAGTGGCGTTATCTCGGCTCATTGCAACTTCTACCTCCTGGGTTCAAGCGATTCTCGTGCCTCAGCCTCCCAAGTACCTGGGAGTACAGGCACGCACCACCATGCCTGGCTAATTTTGTATTTTTAGTAGAGATGAGGTTTTGCCATGTTGACTAGGCTGGTCTCGAACTCCTGACCCTAGGTAATCTGCCTGCCTCAGTCTCCCGAAGTTCTGGGATTATAGGCATAAGCCACCGCACCCGGCCCACACTTCCTCTTTTGAATAGCACTTTATGTCTCACCGTTTGTGATCTGTCCTGAGCTCTCCTATTTCTGCTCTTTTTTTGTTTGTTTGTTTTGAGACAGGGTCTCACTCTGGTGCCCAGGCTGGAATGCAGCAACATGATCGTAGCTCACTGCAACCTCAAACTCCAGGGCTCAAGCAACCTTCACCCCTTAGCCTCCTGAGTAGCTGGGACTGCAGGCATGCATTACCACACCTGACTAATTTTTTTTATTTTTAGTAGAGATGAAGTCTCACTACACTGCCCAGGCTTGTTTGAAACTCCTGGGCTCAGGTGATCCTTCTGCCTCAGCTTCCCAAAATTCAGGGTTTACAGGTGTGAGCCACTGCTTAGCTTGTCCCATTTGGTTTATCGAGTCTATTCAGGGGTTTTAGTTCATTAATATCTACTAATTTATTTCAGTTTCAAATGAAGAAGAATAAGCATTTATGGATATGGTTTTATACTCTGAGTATATTTTTGTAATCTGTATGCTGCGAACAACAGAGTGAATCCCTAGAATATAGAACTGGGTTTTTTAAAAATTTAAAGTGTCATACCCCAAAAAATTCCCATACAGTGAATTTATAACCATTCACTAAAATCATTCTATGTTAGGAATTGTGCTACAAAAAGGCATTGTATATTTTGGATCTTTTCCCTACATTTAATCCTCTCAACAGTGAGTTAGTACTGTTCTGCATTTTTTGTTGAGGAAGAGATTGAGGCTTGGGGAAACTAAGTAATCTGCCCAAGATGATACAGCTAGTAAGTAGTATGGTACTACTAAGAATTGGGTTTCATCAGTCTTTTTTCAGATGCTTAACCACTGTGTTAACTGTATAGGGCACTACACTTAACCTCTCCTTATCCATCTCAATATTTATTTTTAAATGATTAACTCATTCTGTGGGTCTATTGTAAAGGTGTCATGTGAAATAATTGTAGAGTATAAAATGAAAGCTCTGTGTAAATCTAGATTTTAATAGCCAATGTCTCTTTTATTAGAGAGAAATATTTCATTTAAATGAATGAAATAAGAGTGCTTATGTTGATTTGTACTTGGGTGCCCTCCTTTACTCTTCTTAACTGTGTTAAGGGAGTTCTAATAACATGTGATACTTCATTTCTTACTCACTGATAAAGCTATGCCATAAATTTGAAAACATTGCATGTGCTGAAGAATTACCATGAAAACCCAAAGTGAATCAAAGTACATGGATTTCAGTAATGAAAATGTCCTTCTAGACTGATTTGAAATTCCGATCCACAGCCCATTTAAACCAATTCAATCTGTTATTTAGGAAGTGTGTATATCACTGTCACTTTGCAGTGATAACTAGCTAGAAATTCTAAGCAGAGAAAACGTACCCAGGATGTGAAGGCTCTTTTCTAGGACCCCAGATCAGAAATGGGCACTTTGTTCTGCAATTGGGAAATACCTGGAGCAGCTCAGTATGAAAATCAGAGTATGATACTTTTTACAAAGAACTAGTGGAAGAATAAAAGGGGAATTTAAACACCAATGTCTAGCTTTTGATACCGGTACAAAAGTCTAAGGAACATTTTTGGGCCTTGCTTACCTCCTTTGGTTCTTCATAGTTGAAATAAACCACTACCCACCGCCCACACCACACTGCATGCCTGTGTGCCTTTGCAGTGCTCCTCTGCCATCCCTCTGTTCTTTCATCCCTCTGAGTCGTATGTGAATTAACCTTGTCAGAAAGTGGAAGCTACTTGAAGTTTTCTTGAAAAAGTTGGGAGCTTTCTCATCACAAATTGCTAGGCATGCTCAAGCGAACATCATCATTCTCCTTGGAACTGCCATCCATAAACCAAGCAGTACTTTGTTGGTCAACTGAGAGGTGTTTATAGTGCATTGTCCAAGTGACAATTAAATGTAGAAGCTTCTCTTACAGTTCCAAAGTCAGTCCTAGGGAAAAAGAGGCTCCCTATATGTGAGAATCTCTTCCTTGCATTCCTCTGGTAACAAGATCCAGTATAAACCATTTCTTTTTCATTAGGGAACTCTTTTGGGCAGTGTCCTCTCCCATTTGAGTGTTTTTCCAAAATCCCCCTAGATACCATGGATATTTCAAGTTTCAGCATTATTTTATGTCCTTCAGCCATAGGGGCACTTTAAATCAATATCCAATAGCATACTTAGTAATTGCCCCTCAAATGGAAATTCTGTAGTCCAGCACCCTGATAGTTGTCACTGGGAGGCACTCACAGGCTTTTGACATAGCCCTAGCCCACACTCCACATACAGAGAATTTGTACCAGTGCTCCAGCTTCTCTGTTCTACACTGTGTGAGCTCAGGCAATCTAATTCATTCCCATTTAGCATGTCCAATTAATATTGCTTGAAAGGTAGATTGACACTGTGTCCTCTTTTTTACTGTACTAGGTAGGAGAAATGGGGTGAAACAGTCAAACGTAAGATCCACTCCCATGAAACATTTAGGTAAAGTCTGTTTAAATGTTCCAATTTCATTCAGACTTCCTCCTTAATCCTGTCAACTTTAACACTTTAATATATTATCATTCTAATTGTAGTCTGCACTAAGGCTGCAAGCCACTGTATTGAGGCAGTGGCTCGTGCCTGTAATCCCAACACTTTGGGAGTTTGAGGCGGGAGGATCACTTGAGCCCAGGAGTTTGAGACCAGTCTGGGCAACATGGCAAAACCCCATCTCTACTAAAATACAAAAATTAGGCAGGCATAGTGGTGTGCACCTGTAGTCTCAGCTACTACAGGGGCTGAGGTGGGAGGATCGCTTGAGCCTGGGTGATGGAGGTTGCAGTAACCTGAGATTGTGCTACTGCACTCCAGCCTGGGTGACAGAGTAAGACCCTATCTTTTTTTTTTTTTTAAAAAAAAAGACTTCACCAAAAGATTTTGGTGTAACAGCGTATAAGGCTCTCAAATGAGTCCCCAGAAACTTCTCCAACCCTTGATTATTTGACCCACTCCTGTGCATTAGGTTTTGGTAGTTCAGCAAGGTATCCTGGCCCTTTTGTCAGTCTTTATTTTGATTAATTTGCCTTACTATATCCCGAAGCAATTCCAGATCATGTTTCTAACTATAATCTTTGCCTTCTTACATTTAAAATTTCTCTATGCTGGGGCAAATAGAGCAGATTTGTTTTGGCCCTTTAATGTTGGGAAACCATCTGAGGGTCCTTATAGTCCATGCAACCTTTGTTAATGCTATATTAAGACTTTCGTAGGCCAGGCGCGGTGGCTCAAGCCTGTAATCCCAGCACTTTGGGAGGCCGAGACGGGCGGATCACGAGGTCAGGAGATCGAGACCATCCTGGCTACCACGGTGAAACCCCGTCTCTACTAAAAAATACAAAAAAGCTAGCCGGGCAAGGTGGCGGGCACCTGTAGTCCCAGCTGCTCGGGAGGCTGAGGCAGGAGAATGGCGTAAACCCGGGAGGCGGAGCTTGCAGTGAGCTGAGATCCGGCCACCGCACTCCAGCCTGGGCGACAGAGTGAGACTCCGTCTCAAAAAAAAAAAAAAAAGACTTTCGTTTCAGGCTGGGTGCCGTGGCTCATGTCTGTAAATCCCAACACTTTGGGAGGCTGAGGTGGGTGGATCACCTGAGGTTGTGAGTTCAAGACCAGCCTGACCAACATGGAGAAACCCCATCTCTACTGAAAATACAAAGTTAGCCAGGCATGGTGGTGCATGCCTGTAATCCCAGCTACTCAGGAGGCTGAGGCAGGAGAATCGCTTGAACCCTGGGGGCAGAGATTGCATTGTGAGCCGAGATCGCGCCAATGCACTCCAGCCTGGGCAACAAGAGTGAAACTCCATCTCAAAAATAATAATAATAATAATAAATTAGCCAGGCATGGTAGTGTTTGCCTGTAGTCCCGGCTACTTGGGAGGCTGAGGTGGAGGATCACCTGAGCCCAGGAGTTAGAGGCTGCAGTGAGCCATGGTTATGTCACTGTACTACAGCCTCATGACAGAGCGAGACCCTGTCTCAAAGAAAAAAGAAAAGAGGTTTATTTGGCTCACAGTTCTATGCATGTGCTAGAATCTGCTTCTGATGAGGGCCTTGGGAAGCATCTACTCATGGCAGGAGGTGAAGGGGAGCCAGAATCACATGGCAAGAGAGAGGAAGGAAGCAAGAGAGAGGAGGGAGATGCCAGACTATTTTCAATAACCAATTTTCACGGAAAGTAAGAGTGAAAACTACTCGCTCACAACCATGAGAATGGCACAAAGCCATTCATGAGAGATGCCCCCCCAGGACCCAAATACCTCACCTCCAACATTGGGGACAAACTACCATGTCCAAACCATGTCCACAAACCAGGGGTTCTCCACCACCATCCCCCAACCCCTCAAGCTATAAATTCCCAGAATGATTCACAGCTCAAGAAAAGTTTACTTACTGTAACTGGTTTATTGTTTTACAACTTGGAAGAGGGTGACTGCAAAATCAGGGACTTATCCAGCACCATGCCAGTCCAGAAGCGCCCTGTATTTCCTTCTTTCTTTCTTTTTTTTTTCACTGCGAACCTCTGCCTGTCACCCAGGGGTTCAGGTCATTGTCCTGCTCCGGGTTCAGGTCATTGTCCTGCCTCAGCCTCCTGAGTAGCTGGGATTATAGGCACATGCCACCACAGCTAGCTAATTTTTGTATTTTTAGTAGAGACAGGTTTCACCACGTTGGCCAGGCTGGTCTTGAACTCCTGACCTCCAGTGATCCACCTGCCTCGGCCTCCCAAAGTGCTGGGATTACAGGCCTGAGGCAGTGCGCCTGGCCACCTCTATTTTTTTCTTGAATAAATTTTTGTCCTTACTATTTTCTCTAAGAAAATTTTTATTAAGCTTTCAATTTATTAGTAAAATGTCTTAATATTTCCTTATTTTCTTGACCCCTGTTATATCTGTAGTTTTGTCCTCCTTTTCATTCCTAATACTGTTTGTGCAGTCTCTTTTTCCCCAGTTATTTTTACCTGAAGTTTGTCAATTATATTACTTCTTTTTGTTTGTTTGGTTTCTTGAGACAGGGCCTCACACTGTTGCCCATCCTGGAGTGCAATAGCATGATCAAGGCTCACTGCAGTCTTGACCTCCCTGGGCTCAGGCAATCCTCCTGCCTTAGCCTCCCAAGTAGCTGGAACTACAGGTGCATGCCACCATGCCTGGCTAATTTTTTTTATTTTTTGAAATGACAAGGTCTCACTGTGTTGGCCAGACTAGTCCCAAACTCCTGGGCTCAAGCGATCCTCCTGTGTTGGCCTCCCAAAGTGCTGGGATCACAGGCATGAGCCATTGTGCCCAGCCCTATTACTCTTTTTAAAGAACCAGCTTTTACTTTCATTGGTATCCTCTATTGTACCTTTGTTTTATGTTTTATTAATTTATGGTTTTATTTTTATTATTCACTTCTTTCTGCTACTTTCTTTGGGCTTACTAAACCTTTCTTTCTCCCCACCTGCCCACCAAAATCAGCATCTTAAGCAGTTGAGTCCTGTGTTAGGTGCATCCCACAAGTCTTAGTATCTGATATTTTCATTATCATTGAATTCTAAAAATATATATATATATATTTTTGAGACAGGGTCTTTCTCTGTCACCCAGACTGGAATGCAGTGGTGTGATCACAGCTCACTGTAGCCTCAACTTCTCAGGCTCAAGCCATCCTCCTACCTCAACCTCCCTTGTAGCTGGGACTACAGGTGCATGCCACCATACCTGGCCAATTTTTAATTTTTTTTAAAGGTGGGGGTCTCCGTATGTTGCCCAGGCTGTTCTGGAACTCCTAGGCTCAAGCAATCCTTTCACCTCAGCCTCTCAAAGTTCTGGAATTAGAGGTGTGAGCCACCATACCTGGCTCATTCTAAGAATTTTTAAATTTTCATTTATTTTGGCCATTTGTCTTGCTTTTCTCTCTCTCTCTCTCTCTCTTTGTTTTTGATGTTTTGAATTGATTTAAATTTTTTTCTCATTGTAGTTTTTTCTGTTTAGATGTTATATGCTCTTAATGGTAAATTTTGAGATTTCAACATGAACAGTTACTCTTATGTTATAGAATCTTTACAGATACTATAAAATGCTTTAACTCCATGCTCATCGTGGCTTACTTGTTATGATTGTTCAGTTTTAGTAATCCCTCAAATTAGACATTTTTATTCTATACACTTGGTTTTGTTTAAATTTACTCATAGTGACCTTATTTTGTTTTTCTTTGAAACAAGGTCTCACTCTATTACCTAGGCTGGAGTGCAGTGATGCAGCCATAACTCATTGCATCCTTGAACTCCTGGACTCAAGCGATCCTACTGCCTCAGCCTCCTGATAGCTGGGACTACAGGCACACGCCACCAAGCTGGGCTAATTTTTTTTTTTTTTTGGTAGAGATGGGGGTCTCACTATCTTGTCCAGGCTGCTCACGAAGTCCTAGGCTCAAGCAGTCCTCTGCCTCAGCCTCCCAAAGTGCTGGGATTGTAGGTGTGAGCCACTGCACCCAGCCTCAGTTATTATTTTTTGAAAATTCACAATTTTATTTCAATCTTAGAGATTTCTTCTGAGATCAGTCTTCTTCCTAACATGTATTCTTAGAAGTTCCTTTCCTGAGGTAGCTTTCTCTGTTAGATTTTGTTTTCTCCTTGTTTTTGAAAAATAGTTCGTTGGATATTAAATTCTATATTAAAAGTTTTTGTTTTTCGGCTCTTAATACACTGAAGATAATATTCTATCATCTTAAATAGTTCATTGGATGTTAAATTCTATGTTAAAAGGTTTTTTTTTTCTCTTAGTACTCTGAGGATAATATTCTATCATCTTCTGGTTTCCTGTGTTGCTGTTGAGAAGTCAGCTATCACTTCTAATGTCGTTCTAATGAATGACTGTCATTATTATTCATTAGCCAGAAATCTGTTGTTTCAACTCTGGTTATATTTAAGATTTTTTGTCTTTGGTGTCCAATATTGTGACTGATTTATCTGAATGAGGCTTGCTTTATTTATTCTGCTTGTGATTCATTATGTTTCCTGAAATTTAAGAACTGTCGTTTACCCATTTTGGAAAATTCTCGACTATCTTGGTAAATATTGCTTTCATGTATCTTTTTTTAATCCTCCTGAAACTCTAATTAAACATCTTTGTTGTTGTTGTTGTTGTTGTTATTGTTGTTGTTTTGAGACAGAGTCTCACTCTGTCACCCAGGATGGAGTGCAGTGGTGTGAACTCTGCTCACTGTAACCTCTGCCTCCCGGGTTCAAGCAGTTCTCCTGTCTCAGCCTCCTGAGTAGCTGGGACTACAGGCACATGCCACCATGCCCAGCTAATTTTTTTATTTTTAGTATAGATGGGGTTTTACCATTTTGACCAGGATGGTCTTGATCTCTTGACTTCGTGATCCACCCGCCTGGGCCTCCCAAAGTGCTGAGATTACAGGCATGAGCCACCACACCTGGCCTCATTCCCATTTTCTGTGTGTCTCTGTGCTGCATTCTGGGTAATTTCTCCACATCTGTCTCCTACTTTATGAATTCTCTCTTTACCTGTGTTTAATCTATAATTAGCCCTTTCTTTGACATTTTTGGTCACAGTGAAGCTTGTTACAGACAAACATATTTAGGTTGGGTGGCTTAGGTGGTGTGGTGGCCCCACATTGATGTCATACTGAGGACAGGGGTCAAGTACTCCATGATTAGTCTTTGCTCTTACTTCAGGAGCTGCCAGAGGCTGTGCCTTTCATTTTCCAGTGCCGTAAGTCATTGTTGGCAATGCCTGAGATAAATTTCTGTGAAACTAGGGAGATAAACCAAGTTATGCATGTGTCTGAGACCTCAAAGCCAATGTAATTCAGATAATACTCAGTCACATTGGGCCGGGCGCATGGCTCACGCCTGTAATCCCTGCACTTTGGAAGGCTGAGACAGGCGGATTACTTGAGGTCAGGAGTTTGAGACTAACCTGGCCAACATGGTGAAACCCCATCTCTACAAAAATACAAAAATTAGCCAGGCCTGGTGGCGTGCGCCTGTAATCCCAGCTGCTGGGGAGGCTGAGGCAGGAGAACCACTTGAACCCGGGAGGCAGAGGTTGCTGTGAGCCAAGTTCATGCCACTGCACTCCAGCCTGGGCAACAGAGTGAGATTCTGTCTCAAAAATAAAAATAAAAAGTAGTCAGTCACAGCATCCAGGATCATAAGTGTATAATCTTCCAGCTACATCAGGAAGTCTACCAGAGGCATGCTGAATACCACCAGCAGCTTCACATCTCCATTGGCAGTGCTTGGCAAGGCATAAAGCTTGCTAGACACAGCTCCTGATCTGCACCACCATGGTTCCTGTGCCGCCAACTGCAGCTCCAGACCCATCCCCCTCTGTTGCCCTCGAGGGGCTGATCTTATTCTCCACAGTAATGCTAGTGGACAGCATGGCAGGGACTGCGGCAGCAGAGGCCATTGCCACCTTGGGATCTGTGCCAGAGCCACCAGTAGGCAAATTCTTGACAGTATGTTTTTATTGTGTAATATAGTCAAGCATAATTTTTTAATGTCTACTTTTATTTCATTTTACATGCCTTGGATGTTAACATATTAATTTCCCAAAGCATATTTACTGGCTACTGACCATGTAGTAGGTCATATGTTGAATATTAACAATTCTAAGATTAAAAATACAGATATGTCCAGGCGCAGTGGCTCATGCCTGTAATCTCAGCACTTTGGGAGGCGGAGGCAGGCAGATCACTTGAGGTCAGGAGTTCAAGACCAGCCTGGCCAACATGGCGAAACTCCATTCTACAAAAAACACAAAAAACCGGGTGTGGTGGTGTACAGCTGTAATACAAGCTACTCGGGAGGGTGAGGTATGAGAATCGCTTGAACCTGAGAGGCAGAGGCTGCAGTGAGCCAAGACTGCACCACTGCACTCCGGCCTAGATGAAAGAGTGAGACCCTGCCTCCAAAAATAAATAAAAAGAAGAATACAGATATTGCTCTGTAGGAGATGATGGTGTATTGGGGAAGAGAAACCATAAAGAGAGAATTATGACAGAATTGTAATGTTTTAGTGAGATGAGTAATTCCTGTGATGGAAATACAGATAGGGTACTGTTGAAGCATGTAGATAGTAGCCTGGTGGTGATAAGAAGTGTTAGGAAAGGCTTTCCAAAGAAGCAATTGCCTGAGGAAAAAGTGGAACCTAGTCAGGCAGTGCGAGAGGAAGGGACATTCTGGGCAGAGGAAAACAATATACAAGGGGCACAGGGCCTGTGAAAACATGGACTGCAAGCAGATGATCTTACTGCATATAGAGTGGTGATAAGGAATGAGGTAGACAAGGGCCAAATCATGAAGAGCCTCATGTGCCATGCTGAGGCCTGTCTTAAATATTAAAATGACTTCTTTTATGCATTCATCACTTTGAGTATCAATTATAAAAAGACTTTCCTAAAATACTTAAGTTTAAAAAAAATGCTTAAAGAAGAAAAATCTGCCTTTTATTTCTTGATTCAGTTAAAAAGAATTGTCTTGTTTCTGCTGAATAATTGCATTATTAAAAAATGTGTGAGCCGGGCGCAGTGGCTCACGCCTGTAATCTCAGCACTTTGGGAGGCCGAGGCATGTGGATCACCTGAAGTCAGGAGTTCGAGACCAGCCTGGCCAACATGGTGAAACCCCATCTCTACTAAAAATACAAAAAAATTAGCTAGGTATGGTGGCGGTGCCTGTAATCCCAGCTACCCAGGAGGCTGAGTGAGGCAGGAGAATCGCTTGAACCCAGGAGGTGGAGGTTGCAGTGAGCTGAGATTGCATCATTGCGCTCCAGCCTGGGCAGCAAGAGTGAAAACTCCATCTCAGAAAAGAAAAAATGTGTGTGGTACTTCAACCAGTCTTGAAGAAAATGCAGAACTGGAAAGAAGAATAGACATAGAACACCCACAACACATGGATGGAATAAAATCTAAGCATGTCTTTTTAAGTTATAGCTGTCTAGCAAGATTATATATATTCTTTTCCCACTCATCATCTATTCGTTCAAAAATACTGTTTTGGCCTCTATTATATGTCAGATACTGTGGTAAATACTGAGGTTACAAGAATATAAAAGGCCCCAATCCTTGGTTGAAATGATGACCACAGAGTAGAATCTAAGGAGATTTCTCTGGATTTCGTCTTCATGGTCTGTAACTGTACATAATTGTCTCTTCCTACTCCTGGTGGGTTTTTGTTGTTGAGTATTTTTTGTTTGTGTGTTTTTTTGGTTTTTTGAGACAGAATCTTACTCTGTCACCCAGGCCTGGAGTGCAGTGGTGTGATCTCAGCTCACTGCAACCTCTGCCTCCTGGATTCAGGCGATTCTCGTGCCTCAGCTTCCTAAGTAGCTGAGATTACAGGCATGTGCCCCTATGCCTAATTTTTGTATTTTTACTAGAGATGGGGTTTTGCCATGATGGGCAGGCTTGTCTTGAACTCCTGGCCTCAGGTGATTCACCTGCCTTGGCCTCTCAAAGTGCTGGGATTACAGGTGTTGTGCTTGGCTTTTCTTTTTCTTTTTTTTTCCTCTGAAACGGAGTCTCGCTGTTGCCCAGGCTGGAGTGCAGTGGCACAATCCGGGCTCACTGCAACCTCTGTCTCCTGGGTTCAAGCAATTCTCCTGCCTCAGCCTCCCAAGTTACTGGGATTACAGGTGCCTGCCACCATGCCCTGCTGGTTTTTGTATTTTTAGTAGAGACAGGGTTTCACCATGTTGACCAGACTGGCCTCTAACTCCTGACCTCAGGTGATCCTCCCACCTCGGTCTCCCAAAGTACTGGGATCGCAGGCATGAGCCACTGCGCCTGGCCAGCCTTTTTTGGTATTTTGTTAGGATTTTGTTGAACTTAAGAGGGAAAAAAACATAACATTTAGTAGTGTCAGTAAGTGTTAGTCCACACTGGGTGTGAAGTAGGCCCTGTGCTTTATGGGTAGAACCAGAGAAAATGGGTGCCACTCTGTCCTTAGGAAACTCACAGAGAGGAGAGACAGTACAGGGGCCAGGGGCCATAATCGAGTCCTGTGATGGTGCAGAACTTCAGTTAGTTCTAATTAGGGCACAGCTTCTACACCTAGGGGGCATCCAGCCGACTTCAGGGGTTTCAGGTCAACTTTTCATCCTCACCCCATCTCCGCCCCTGGGATAAAAGACCCTTATTGCCTACAGTTCAAACATCTGCCTGATTATTCCTAGCAGAGTGGTAGGAACTGATTGTCTGGTCTCCTCTACTACCCGCCTCACCTGCACAGAGAGTGCCAGCTGTCTCAGCCTAGCTTCTTCAGTGGGCCTCAGCTGATAAAATGTGTGTGTCCACCCCAGGTAATTAGGTTATTAGCTCTTTGTGCTTGTATGGCTGACCCCTACCCGCAGGCCACCTGGTGTTTGTTTTAGAAGTTATTCCTGTAAACAGGTTTTCACCTAAAATTTGAATCTTTATGAATCAAATAAGGAAAATTTTAAGTAAACTTGGGCTGTGGATAACTGATGATTCATTACCAAAAAGGTAGTCATTTAAAATTATAAAATGACACAAGAAAAAATTTAAATGTAAAACATCCTGTTTATGCTTGGTCAGGTCTTTGAGTTGATGTGACTCAAGTAACATCTGATCATTTCCTTAACCTTTTTTAAAAGACTCCCCTAAATTCTTCCTCCCAAAGATTTTACTGTATTTGTTCACAATGGATTCTGTGAAAGGATTATTGCAAGCTCACAATCCATTGTCTTCAATTCTTAAATCCAAAAAATTCTAAAAACCAAACATTCTTTTTGTAACTCATTCATCAGCAAAACCAGACCTGAACCAGAGTGACCCTATTCATATTCTTTGATTATCTGTCCTACTGGGACATATATGGTTTGCTACAGAAATTCTAATGTATTTGATTATAGGATACTGCCCTAGATAGTTCATGTATGTGGTATATGCACCATATTGCTTTTTTTAATTAAAAAATCTGAATTCTAAAACATATCTACTTCTTTTTTTTTTTTTTTGAGACAGAATCTCGCTCTGTAGCCCAGGCTGGAGTGCAGTGGCACGATCTCGGCTCACTGCAAGTTCCGCCTCCTGGGTTCACGCCGTTCTCCTGCCTCAGCCTCCCGAGTAGCTGGGACTACAGGCGCCCGCCACCACGCCCGGCTAATTTTTTGTATTTTTAGTAGAGATGGGGTTTCATCATGTTAGCCAGGATGGTCTCGAACTTCTGACCTTGTGATCCGCCCACCTTGGCGGATCACCTTGTGATCCCCAAAGTGCTGGGATTACAGGCGTGAGCCACCACGCCCGGCCAACGTATCTACTTCTAAACATTTAAATAGGAATTGTGGACATACGTAAGTATAAAGCAGCCATTGCAGAGTGGTTTAAAAGGCTACTTTACTGTTGTGGGGAGCTTTTAAATTTGGTAAACTAATGAGTTCATGTAAATAAAACATAACAAAAACACTAATCCTTAATTTTCTGTTAACTCAGGAATACCCAGCTGTGATAGTTTTGTGGTTGGGGTAGACATAGGAAGTGTGACTATGAATGCATGTATCTGTTTGACTTCTTGTACTCCCAAAGTAAAGGCTAAAATAAGTATAATCAGCTAACCAAAAGCTATAGCCACGATCATATATACCATATAAGAGAAAAGCCTCTGATGGAGGTTGCCGTAAGCCGAGATCATGCCACTGCACTCCAGCCTGGTTAACAGGGCAAGACTGTCTCAAAAAAAAAAAAAAAAGAGAGAAAAAGAAAAATGCCTCTGAATTGGGAATTGTGTGAGCATGCATGTATAAAGAAGTGATCAAAAATGTTATACTGGCTGGGCGCAGTGGCTCACGCCTGTAATCCCAGCACTTTGGGAGGCTGATATGGGCGGATTGCTTGAGGTCAAGAGTTCAAGACCACCCTGGCCAACATGGAGAATCCCCATCTCTACGAAAAATACAAAAATTAGCCTGGTGTGGTGGTGGGCGCCTATAATCTCAGCTACTTGGGAGGCTGAGGCAGGAGAATCGGGAGAATCGCTTGAATCCAAGATGCGGAGGTTGCAGTGAGCTGAGATCGCACTATTGCACTGCAGCCGGGGCAACAAAGTGAGACTTCATCTCAAAAATCATCATCATAATAATGTTACACTGTATCTTGTACATTTTTAGTGGGATAAATGCCAAGAGCAGTTTTATTAGTTCTTGATTTCGCCACACTTTAAGAGAATATAAGTTCGCCTACCCATGATTTTAAGAAGCAAAGAGTGTGATGTTTCCCACCTACCCACACTCCCTTAAAACTATTCAAATGAAACCATTTAATTATTTAATTATAGTGGAATAGAACTGAGCTATTTTCTGCATGATCATAAAGAAATATTTACTTTTAACGCATAAATTTTTTTCTTAAAATCCACATTTTCCAGCCTAATTAAGTGATTATGTTTTTCCTTGCACTCTTCCCCTCTCTTTTTCCTTGTTCTGTGCAGATTATCAACGCCTGATGACTGTGGCGGAAGGCATCACCACGCTTTTGTTCCCGTTTCAATGGCAACATGTTTATGTGCCCATCCTACCTGCTTCTCTGCTACATTTTCTTGATGCTCCTGTCCCTTATCTGATGGGCCTTCAGTCAAAAGAAGGAACTGACCGTTCTAAACTAGAACTTCCTCAAGAGGTAAAACTACAATGAATGGTGAAGCATTTGCTGTTTGCTGATTTAGGTCAAGGCGACTTTGCTAGATCACATTGTCTTTGTCCAAATTTTTTTTTTTTTTTTTTTTTGAGACGGAGTCTCGCTCTGTCGCCCAGGCTGGAGTGCAGTGGCCAGATCTCAGCTCACTGCAAGCTCCGCCTCCCGGGTTTGCGCCATTCTCCTGCCTCAGCCTCCTGAGTAGCTGGGACTACAGGCGCCCGCCACCTCGCCCAGCTATTTTTTTGTATTTTTTAGTAGAGACGGGGTTTCACTGTGTTAGCCAGGATGGTCTCGATCTCCTGACCTCGTGATCCGCCCGTCTCGGCCTCCCAAAGTGCTGGGATTACAGGCTTGAGCCACCGCGTCTGGCCTTTGTCCAAATTTTATCTGTCTTTTTGACTCTCCTGAATCTCCAAGTATGGCTAGGGGAGAGCCTCAGCTATAGAATGCAGACTCCTGATGATAACTACCACATAGTCATTAACTAAACCTGGTTCAAAACAAGACAGTGGCTGATTTTCACAACTATAAATTTGTGAAGATGGAGCAGTGGTAGCATGATCTCATTGCTTTATTCTGGTAACATTTTTTTTCTTCACTCATGTTATAAATTTTGTTTTTAAACAATACAACCCAGGTTTTAACATCCTTTAAAATCATTATCATTTGAGGTGAATTTGATTTTTGACCTCTGTCAACTGAAAAGTAACATGTTGCAGCAAACTAGGGATAATGGAAATATCAAATACTTCAGTATTCTCTGTTTTCAGATACAGGGCCCATTATCTGTTCTAAACGTCAGCTTGGCTTGGTGGTTGAGATAAAAATTCTAACACCTAACTTTTATGCCACCTTAAAGTTATTATACTTTCTGTGCGTTGTACTTTCAAATGTTTAAAAAAATAGACCAGGCGCGGTGGCTTATGCTTGTAATCCCAGCACTTTGGGAGGCTGAGGCGGGTGGATCACAAGGTCAAGAGATCCATCCTAGCTAACATGATGAAATCCGTCTCTACTAAAAATACCAAAAATTAGCCAGGTGTGGTGGCACGCACCTGTAGTCCCAGCTACTTGGAAGGCTGAGGCAGTAGAATCGCTTGAACCCTGGAAGTGTAGGTTGCAGTAAGCCAAGATCACACCACTGCACTCCAGGCTGGGCGACAGAGCGAGACTCCGTCTCAAAATAAATAAATAAATAAATAAACAAGAATTATTGAAAGCATATTTCTGATCTATAAAATAAGAATAATAACACCTCCCATGTGTTGTTTTTACTTTTTTTTTTTCTTTTCTTTTCTTTTCTTTTGAGACGGAGTTTTGCTTTTGTTGCCCAGACTGGAGTGCAATCGCGGGATCTTGGCTCACCGCCTCCTGGGTTTAAGTGATTCTCCTGCCTCATCCTCCCAAGTAGCTGACAGGCACCACCACGCCCAGCTAATTTTGTATTTTTAGTAGAGACGGGTTTTCTTCATGTTGATCAGGCTGGTCTCAAACTCCCGACCTCAGGTGATCCGCCCACCCCGGCCTCCCAAAATGCTGGGATTACAGGTGTGAGCCACCACACCTGGCCTAATTTTTACCTATTGTTAATGGTACTGAGGATTACCATGTAAAGTCTTTGAAATGAAATATGGATGAGAACGTGCCACAACTTTTTTAAAAAGCTGATTAATTACATTATATCACTAGCTATTTAATTCACATCTTTCTTAATAGAATATCATGCTGAGATTCACCTTTATTTGTTCTTATTTCCCAGAGATTCTCATTTTAATAAGTGAATTTAACACTAAGCCACAGCCATTGTATTCTGTAGTGATTCCCATAATCTTCCACTGCTTACTTTTATTCTAATGAATATTTCCCCACAAAAATTAACATTTTTACCCAAAGGAAAATAACTTGATTCAGATCACATAAGATACATATACAGACTGTTGTTCTTTTTGGGCTTGTGCATGTTTTTCTTCTCTGTTTTACCTCTTTTCTCTATTCCTTAAATGTTCTTGTTTTCACTTTCATTAAATTAGTCTAGTATGTTATTTGCTCAAAGAAGTTAATCCTTTAAATTTTCAAGGAAAAAGAAATAGACTAGCCAAATGCATTTTGTTTTGAAGACTTAATGATATTTTGGTTTCTTGTTGAGTGTCTGATCTATTGTGTATGTTAATCATGTAACATTTTATAAGATAACTTTATGTATATTGTCTTTCCATTTTTTGTAACAATTGTTGAGAGATTTTTCAGTGCCACCTTGACATATCTGTAGTTGGGAAACTTTTCCATCTCTGTGCCTGTGTGTATCCACTAAAGATAAACAAATGTAAGGATTCTGAAAGCTCTTAAAGTAATGTCTGTGATTTTCTAATTTTTCATTCATGAGATCTACACTGCTTAATAAATACATATACCCATCTGTTCATAGAGTAGAATAATATGAAATAACCTGAATTCGCTGTGAAAATAGCAGTGCTTCTGTGTAGAAACTATAAATTAGGGCATCATTGTTTTATAAGAAAAGGCTAACAGCCTATCACTTTGTTCTGGTATCATT
The DNA here is from genome assembly GCF_024542745.1 of Macaca thibetana thibetana. NCBI lineage: Eukaryota > Metazoa > Chordata > Mammalia > Primates > Cercopithecidae > Macaca > Macaca thibetana. The sequence goes on along the minus strand of NC_065588.1, from coordinate 31,370,176 downwards.
TTACAATGAGATGAAATAATCTGCTTCACATAATTTTGGGAAGGAAGTAGATATAAAAATAGTCATTTAAAAAAATGACTTAAATGCACTCACTAGTAATACTTCCCTCCACCTTTCCCTGAAAACTCTAAAATAAAATAATGGCTAAAAATAGTGACAAGACTTCTAAACATAGTTTAAAAAAATGACAAGTTTGCAAAATTATTTTAAGAAGGTATGATTTTAGTTGCTAGCGAACTAATGTAACTACATAGATTTGTAAATTAATCATCAACTAGCTATCCCCATGATTTCAAAGTGATAGCCACAAGTAACCATTTGTAATACTGTTTTTTAGGGAGTAGGATATAGAGAGTGAGGGTGGAAGGAAGGCACTGAAGATTAATTGCATGGAATGTACCTCACTTGCTACTGTTCTTACTCATCTTCACGGTAACTGGTAAACAAAAAGCTAAGAGAAAAACTGAAACAGTTGCTTTTGCAACTTTGTTTTTGTCATATCTTACCCAGAGATTCTGAGGGAATTATTTATTTTATTTTTCAGACAGGGTCTCACTCTGTCACCCAGGCAGGAATGTGGTCGCACAGCTCACTGCAGCCTTGACCTCCTGAGCTCAGGAGATCCTCCCACCTCAGCTTTGTGAGTAGCTAGGACAAGAGGCACATGCCACCACACCCAGCTAATTTTTTAAAGTTATTATTTGTAGAGATGAACTCTCGCTACATTGCCCAGACTGGTCTTGAACTCTTGGGCTCAAGTGATCCTCCGGCTTTGGGCTCCCAAAGCTTACCAGCATGATCCACAGCATCTGGTCCAGAGGGAATATTTTAAATGCTCTCCTCTCTCCAGCTTACCCTCAAGCTGGCTTAATTTCAGACACTGAGAAGTGAGATCACTTACTAAACATGAAGAGAGCTGCATTAGTCTCGATACTTCCTGCTCCAGCCTGCAGTTTTAGGGTTCCCAGAAACGACCATCTCCTCAGAGTTTATTCTTTCATTTGCCAAACAGTTGTCTCATACACTATTTGTGTAGAATACAGTGGGAGACATCAAGTCAAGTAAGAGGTGATTTCTGCTTTTCAAAAAAGTCGTTTACAAATACCAATAACACAAGTTAAAAAGTAAGTTAGTAAGAGGAATAAATGAACAGAGAAGATACAGATGAGATCAGAATGCCTTTAGGGTAAGGGTATAGGAAGGTTTCATGGCAGAAGATATGATTAAGCTTTAAGCCTTTGTTTTCTTACTTTTGAGGGAATTTTTTTTTTTTTTTTTTTGAGACGGAGTCTCACTCTGTTGCCCAGGCTGGAGTGCAGTGGTACCATCTCAGCTCACTGCAACTTCCACCTCCCAGATTCAGCTATTCTCTTGCCTCAACTTCCTGAATAGCTGGGATTACAGGTGCACGCCACCACACCTAGCTAATTTTTGTATTTGCAGTAGAGATGGGGTTTCACCGTGTTGGCCAGGCTGGTCTTGAACTTCTGACCTCAAGTGATCCACCCACTTCGGGCTCCCAAAGTGCTGGGATTACAGGCGTGAGCCACTGTGCCCTGCCACTTTTGTTGTTGTTTTGTTTTTGAGACGGAGTCTTACTCTTTTGCCTAGGCTGGAGCGCAGTGGCGTGATCTCAGCTCACTGCACCTCTGCCTCCCGGGTTCAAGTGATTCTCCTGCCTCAGCCTCCCCAATAGCTGGGATTACAGGCGCCTGCCACTACGCCCAGCTTATTTTTTGTATTTTTAGTAGAGACCGGGTTTCACCATGTTGGTCAGACTGATCTCAAACTCCTGACCTCGTGATTCGCCCACGTTGGCCTCCCAAAGTGCTGGGATTACAGGTGTGAGCCACCGAGCCCAGCCCACTTTTGTTGTTTTTAATAGGAAGTAAGTAGTTGCATATCATGAAGGCTTGTGAGTAGTGTTGATAAGTAGAAATATTTAGTCCTAAAGCAATGTCAGATTGAGGTGTTGAGTAAATTTTTATCATGCAATACTCTTCTCATTTTTTTTTAATTTAATGGTGTTAAAAGTGAGAAGCAACTTATCAGAATGCCCTATTATAGAGTTCTTGTTTATTTTGGAGAAAGGGCTTCTTTTTAGTTTTCTTCAATACATTTTCATAACACAGTTTGTATTTCCTGTTCTACTTTGTGATAATCAAAGCCCCAGCTTGGGCCCTTCCTAAGCAGACATAGGAGACTTTTGTGGGATCATGAAGACAGACCAGTAGCTGTGGTGTTGGAACTCCTACCTTGTAGTACACTTTCAGCTCAGCAGTGATTTCATGACCGTAATAAGCTTTAAAATTTCAGAAAATATATCATTTTCCCTTTTCATAGGAGGAGGAGAGGGATAGAAAAAGGTAGTAGGAAGGCATTAAATGAAGGGAATAGTACAAAATCTAAGTGATGGGAGGTTGTTGGTTAACATTTAGATTAGCAAATTAGTAAATTTTTTCTTCTGTTTTAGAGATACTGAATCATCCATTCGAATTATGTGACCTTCCATTTAAACCTTTCAGTGTAAAGAATGGTGTAGGCCGGCCAGGCGCAGTAGCTCACGCCTGTAATCCCAGCACTTTGGGAGGCTGAGGCAGGTGGATTACAAGGTCAGGAGTTCAAGACCAGCCTGGCCAAGATGGTGAAACCCCATCTCTACTAAAAGTATTTAAAAATTAGCCAGGCATGGTGGCGGACACCTGTAATCCCAGCTACTCGGGAGGCTGAGGCAGAGAATTGCTTGAGCCCGGGAGGCAGAGGTTGCGGTGAGCTGAGATCACACCACTATACTCCAGCCTGGGCGACAGAGCAAGACTCCATCTTAAAAAAAGAAAAGAAAAGAATGGTGTAGGCAGTGCTACTGTCTCAGCAAGATGCGTCATTTCAGCTCTTAATTTATTTAGAGAAAACTACTGACATTGGAGGTGAGGAAAAATATCAGGGAAAGGCCATAAACCACCAGTCTGTTTGAGGGTGCACATTTGGAACAGGTGCCAGAAAGTCACCTAACTTCTTTGACCTCGGTTTTTTCATCTGCAAAATTAAAAGGCTGGATTCAAAGATTACATCAGGCTTTAGGAATCATTGTTGATCATCTGGCTTTGAATGGAGGAAAATCAATTTATTTTATTTTACTTTATTTTTTTATTTTATTTTATTTTTGCCAGAGTCTCTCTGTGTTTTGTCCAGGCTGGAGTTTAGTGACACGATCTTGGCTCACTGCAGCCTCTGCCTCCTGAGGTCAAGTGATTCTCCTGCCTCATTCTCCCGAGTAGCTGGGATTATAGGTGCATGCCACCATGCCCAGCTAATTTTTGTATTTTTAGTGGAGACAGAGTTTCACCATGTTGGCCAGACTGGTCTCAAACTCCTGACCTCAAGTCATCCTTCCACCTCAGTCTCCCAAAGTGCTGGAATTACAGGTATGAGGCACCATGCCAGGCCTCATTTTGAGTTTTTATTGAACTTAATTTAGAATTTATGTATGCTGCTTGCTAATTGGTATCTAACATGAAGAGCAAAGATCAAAAGAGAAAAACAAAGACCCAACTGGTTGCTTTCCCCTTTTCCCTTACTTTGCCATCTAGATCAAAGAACAGTATGAATTTTCCTCTTGGTGACCTAGGAGTGGGGGAGCCGGGGAGAAAAACACAGTGAAGCTTCCTATTTTGTTTATTGACTTCCACTCCATGTCTTGTGTTCAACCATTAATGTAATCAATATTATTTTTATGTGATGGGCTACAATTTTGGCACCACACCCCCCAATCTAGAAGCACAACCTTCTTTTTAAACTAACAACCTTGTCCTGATTAAGAGAGTGTGTACAGTAAAGGTAAAATACTGTTTAGAGTCTACTACAGATACCTGAGGGATAATCAGAACTTTATACGTATGCTTTGGCCTCTTGAATTTTCTATATCTACTTGAAAAATATTTAAAATATTTATTCAAAATAAATTCCAAATGTGAAGTATAAACAAACTCAAAAAAACATTTCTTCTGATTTCTGTCACCTCTTTTTCTCAACTCAAAAATATCTTGTGTGAACTCTTAATTATTCAAAGGTCAATCAAGTGCACAGTTATATATGCACTTGCCTCTACCACCTCTCTCTGCCTCCTGCATTAGCTATAATGACTTCTGAAATGGTTTTGCTCTGGGAGGTTCAGTGAATTTTGAGTAAAGTTAAAATTTATGGATTATCTGTGAATTGGATTGATTTTGCCAGTTTCATCCTATTGGGAGATACTACAGCTACTGGTTTTTAGTGATTATTGTCAATTCTAAATTACAGATATTAGAGCAGTGGAGTGGCAAAGAAAGTTCAAGTGCATTCAGTGAGCATTTTACCTAATACCATGTATGTGTAAGGTCTTATGAGTCTGGGCACCCTTACCCACATAGGAATGCCTAATGGATGCCAAATGTTAGAAAATCATATTCAGATTATAATATATTGCTGAGACCCAGAGAAAATTTTCATATATATTAAGTATGGTATAAAAATAATCATATAGGGGAAAATGATGGAAAAAGAGGTTATTTTTAAAGAATAAGAAATTCTAAACCTTGCAAAGATTAACAAAAGACGCCATAATCTATGCTTTTGTTTGTAATAGTTGGCAAGACTTTCTTTTCTTTTTGTAGAAACAGGGTCTTGCCGTGTTTCCCAGTCTTGTCTCGAACTCCTGGGCTCAAGCAGTCTTTTTGCTTTGGCCTCCCAAAGTGCTGGGATTATGTGTGAGCCACTGTGGCTGGCAAGAATATTTTAGAACATACAGTTTCTTTATTTTAAACCTTTCTATTTTCTCTTTCAGGCTAATTTGTGTTTTGTGGACATTGACAACCATTTTATTGAGTTGCCTGAAGAATTTCCACAGTTCCCCAATAAAGTGGATTTTATCCAAGAACTCTCTGAGGTTCTTGTTCAATTTGGGATCCCTCCTGAGGGCAGCCTACATTGCAGTGAGAGTACCAGCAAACTGAAGAATATGGTTCTGAAAGACTTGGTCAATGACAAAAAGAACGGCAATGTCTCCACTAATAACATCAGCATGTATGAGTTACTGAAGGGCAATGAAACCATAGCCCGCTTGCAGGCTCTGGCCAAGCGGACTGGTGTGGCTGTGGAAAAAATGGATCTTTCTGCTTCTCTGGGTGAAAAAGACAAGGATTTAAAACTGCAGTGTGAAGAGGCAGAACTAAGGGACTACCAGCTCAATGTACAGCTCCGAGAGGTCTTTGCTAACCGCTTTACACAGATGTTTGCAGATTACGAAGCGTTTGTCATTCAGACTGCTCAGGATATGGAATCCTGGCTGACCAACCGGGAACAGATGCAGAACTTTGACAAAGTAAAAAGAACCATAGTTTTCCTTTTGTGGTTATTAGTGGCTTTATTACTGATATTTTAAATTTTTAAGTTTTTTCTTCTTCTGTGCCTATGCTTATCCATATATTATTGATTTTGTTAACCTTTTTTAAATGCAGACTTTTCATCTTCCAGCCCATTAGGAACTTTGCTTTACCAAGTATTTTTACATTAGGTAAAATAATTTTACAAGAAAGCAAATCAACCAGCTCATTGAGCTGGTCATTAAATTGTGTGTTAAATTGCCTGTAATCTTATTTAAAATTTTTCTTTACCTTAAAGATGCTTAAATTATAGAAACAGGCTGGGTATGGTGGCTTATGCCTGTAATCCCAGCACGCTGGGAGACCGAGGCGGGCGGATCATGAGGTCAGGAGTTTGAGACTAGCCTGGCCAATATGGCAAAACCCCGTCTCTAATAAAAATACAAAAAATTAGCCGAGCATGGTGGCACACACCTGTAATCCCAGCTACTCAGGAGGCTGAGGCAGGAGAATCACTCGAACCCAGGCAGGGAGGTGGAGGTCGCAGTGAGCCGAGATCACGCCACTGTACTCTGGCCTGGGCAACAGACAGAGACTCCAGCTCAAAAAAAAAAAAAAGAAAGAAGTTATAGAAACTTACATTTTGCAGGTTTTCCAAATCTGTTAATACTGTTTGACCTTGTAACAGTTTTATTTACTCTTATTTTATGATCAAGTATAGTTAAATAAGCCTACTCCTTTTCTATGAAATCTATTTATTTAGTCTAGAAATCATTTATTTAGTCTTTATCCTATCAGAAGTCACAACTTGTCCATGTAAAGTTAACAGCTTGGTTTCAGAAGCCAAATTTCTCTATCTCATTCTAAGATCAAAGGAGAAAAAGAGTGACTAAATTAGGTTTTATGACTGTAAGTGTAAAACGGTTCCAAAGATTTTGGAAAGGGAAGTCAGAAAATAATACCAACTTTCCTTGTCCTGTGATTTCTAAGGGGTACTGGATTCTTCTGCCAGTTTTTTTTTCACCTATCTCCCAGATTTTATTTTTCAGACAGGTGCACTTAGGGTTGTATGTTAACTCTTTTAGGTCACCAGGGTGTAGTTTAGTTCTCTGCCTCTGTGATTGCTGAGGTATAATACTTGTATTGGAATGTATCATGGATTTCACTAAGTGGCCTCTCATGAAAGGCCTTCTAAAGGGGCTGATGCATTCCAAGAGGCTAATTTACAATATTGGAGAATTTTTGGAAATAATTAAAATTTTTCATAAAGGTACATAGTGGCTGGGCATGGTGGCTCACACTTGTAATCTCAACACTAGGAGGTTGAGGCTGGAGGATCATTTGAGGCCAGGAGTATGAGACCAGCCTAGGCAACATAGTGAGAACTCATCTCTACAAAAAATTTTAAAATTAGCCAGGCACAGTGGTGTGCACCTGTGGTCCCAGTGCTGGAGGCTGGGAGGGAGGCTGAGGTGGGATCACTTGAGCCTGGGAAGTTGAGGCTGCAGTGAGCCAAGATGATGCCACTGCACTCCAGCTTGGGCTAGAGAGTGAGACCCTGTCTCAAAAAAATAAAAGATAATTTTTTTACTTCATGAGATATTTTTTCTGTTGGAGGATAATATTGTATGTTGAACAGTTATGTTCTGGTGTGCTTTGTTTTTCCCCACATCAGACAGGTAATGTGCCAACATGGTAACAAAGTTTGAGGAAGGTATGTCTCACACATGAGCATGAAAAGCCAGTTGTTACATTTATGAACTACAAAAGCATCCTGGTGCACTTATGTTTGAGAAAACTTCTTTAATATTAACAAGACTTCACTTCTTTAAGTGTATGCCCTTAGGTTCCTTTCTCATTAGACTCAACAATTTTCCATACTTTTTCCTATCTATCTTAGAACTAATCTGTGTATATCCATGGTTTATCCTTGGGGCAATTCAAATTCTTACCTAAATGAAGCCCTGATACTTCCTTCCTTCCTAATCTTTATGTAGCCTCAAACTATATAAACGGAATTCTTTTTATATAACCCCTAAAGAAATGAAAATTTTCTGTTGGATTCCAGAAGGCTTGTAATTACCTTCACTAGGAAAATTTGCAGGACATACTAGTCCTACAAGCCAAATCTTTGATGACCTAAAATTTTATAGTCTGTGAGGGTCTGAATATCAAAAGCCAGATCTTTGGCCCACTTTTTTTAAAAAAGGCTATTTGCTGTATGAAAAGTAAGATGTTTATTGGTGGAGGTGAACTGATTTCTAGAGACTACTGTGAATCTGTGGTTATTTGGATTTATGTATATACACCTGAACTATGGAACTACTTAAAGTGAATAAGTGGATTTCTCTAAGGAAATTTTAAAAAGACCTCCTAAATTTCAGAATGAAAATAAATATGCTAGCAACAAGCTGATGAGTATTTTTAAAAGTCACCTTATGTCAGAACTTACTCCCTCTTTCCCCTTTCGCCTTCTAGCTTCTGCCATACAAAAATAAAAACCAACCCAGCAACCAAAATGGGAATTTACTTCTAAATTTACTTCCAGATTTTAGTACTGCATTGAGTCTAGAATTCCTGTACACACATGAACATGGAAGAACAACAACAAAAAAAAATGACACTTTGAATTAGGAAATGAACCATCCCATGCATCAGACAGGCTAGTAACAGGAAAGGTGTACAGCTTATTATACATGTTCTCCAAAGGCTTGCTTCTGATGGTTTTTCAGGCAGTGCTTTGGTTTTTTTGTTTGTGTTTTGGAAACGGGGTCTCACTATGTTTCTTCAGGCTGGCCTCGAACTCCTGGGCTCACAGGATCCTCTGGCTTCAGCCTCCCTAGTGGCTAGGACTATAGGTGGCCACCACCATGCCCAGCTTCCAGGCAGTGCCTTTTTTAGTTGTTAAGGCTGGGACTGTTGTGTCAGCACAGGTGTGGAAGGAATTTGACCTTGGCTTAACACTCATCTATTGATTTCTCACAGAGTTAAAGAGTCTAGAAAAGCATTCACTTGAAGAAGAACAAAAGAATTTCACCCATAAGCATAAATTCCATGTATTTTTTTTAAGATTAATGCTGATATGTTTATCTTTATTGTATCAGTTAATCATCTCACTACCTATGGCTTGAAAGTATATTTCATAGGCTAGGAATAGAGAACAGAAGAAATTACAACCCATTGGGGAAAGGGATAAAAATTTTTAACTGCAAGTGAAGTGGATGATTGAAAATTGTATAGCAACTTCTCTGCCATCTTTCATTACTGATGCCCTCTCTTATACATAATGGTCATAAGGATCAGAATGTAAATCAATTTTGTAAAATAAGATCAGTGCTAAAGACCTAAGTGACCTACATTTTCTGAATTTAGGAAAATGGAAAGAAAAGTGGATTTTTAAGGATTTTTGAATTTCAAGTGTCAGTTTTATAAGATTTAAAAAGAATGTCCTGAGTTAACATAATTTTCAGGCTTATCGTGTAGTGTTGAGATGATCTCTTTGCACTAATAATTTCCTAATTATCTCATTACAGGCTTCCTTTCTGTCTGACCAGCCTGAGCCTTACCTGCCATTTCTTTCACGCTTCATTGAAACACAGATGTTTGCCACCTTTATTGATAATAAAATTATGTCTCAGTGGGAAGAGAAAGATCCTTTGCTTCGGGTCTTTGACTCTCGGATTGATAAGATAAGGCTGTATAATGTAAGGGCACCCACCTTGCGGACGTCTATATATCAGAAATGCAGCACTTTAAAAGAAGCAGGTACATTTGCCATGCCTTTTAAATTAAATTAAAATCCATGATCGCTTTTTCCCCACAAATTGTTGGCCTTATGTACAACAAAATTAATTTTCAGTTTTAGACTTCATGGCTAATCCTGGTCCGATTATCACAAAATGCTTTGTAAATTTTTGTTTCTGTTTCTGAGTCCCACTCCTACTTGACTTTCCTTATCTCTTAGTCAGAAGAGGAAAAACAATAATAAATTGAATCAAGTATGACTGGAAGGTTGCTACGATTTTTGTTTTTGTTTTTTTTGTTTTTGTTTTTGAGATGGATCTTGCTCTATCACCCAGGCTAGAGTACGGTGGTGCGATCTTGGCTCACTGCAACCTCCGCCTCCTGGATTCAAACATTTCTCCTGCCTCTGCCTCCCAAGTAGCTGGGATTACAGGCATGCGCCACCATGCCTGACTAATTTTTGTATTTTTTATAGAGACAGGGGTTTCACCATGTTGGCCGGGCTGGTCTTGAACTCCTGACCTCAGGTGATCTGCCCTCCTCAGCCTTCCCAAGTGCTGGGATTACAGGTGCGAGCCACCGTGTCCAGCCTGACTTTTGTTTTATTCTCTTTATTGTCTAATGGAAAAATTTTTAATTTCTGTCTTGCTACTTATGTTTCCTTTTTACTTCTCACCTCTTCTCTATATCCAAGAAAGGGTAAGTATTTATTTAAAACAGTAAATCTTAGATTCTGCTTAATTTACATACTAAAACAGTATCTTTGCTTTGGTAGTGCCATTAATTATAATAGCTTCATTTATTGAAATTAAATCTGAGTCAGGCCGGGCGTGATGGCTCACACCTTTAATCCCAGCACTTTGGGAGGCCGAGACCAGCGGATCAGTTGAGGTCAGGAGTTCAGAACCAGCCTGTCCAACATGGCAAAACCCCATCTCTACTAAAAATACAAAAATTAGCCACGTGTGGTGTCGTGTGCCTGTAATCCCAGCTACTAGGGAGGCTGAGATAGGAGCATCACTTGAACCTGGGAGGCGGAGGTTGCAGTGAGCCAATATGGCACCACTGCATTCCCGCCTGGGCAACAGAGCGAGACTCCATCTCAAAAAAAAAAGAAAGAAATTAAGTCTTAACCAGTCTCGTCTAGGAGTGTAATATAGTCCATTAAATAAATAATCATATTAATAGCCAACATGAGTATTTGCTATGTCAGTCATCATGCCAGGTGTTGTTCATGAATTTTTTTTTTGTTTTTTCTTTTGAGACAGGGTCTCACTTGTTGCCTAGGCTAGAGTGCAGTGGCGCCATCATGGCTCACAGCAGCCTCAACCTCCTGGGCTCAGGTGATCTTCCTACTGCAGCCTCCTGGGGAATGGGTGCTACAGGCATGTGCCGCCACCCTCGGGTGATTTTTTTTGTAGAGACAGGGTTTCACCATGTTACTAAGGTAATTATCTTATCTTGGTTGGTCTTGAATTCCTGGGCTCAAGCGATCCATCTGCTTCAGTTTCCCAAAGTGCTGGGATTACAGGTGTGAGCCACTGTGACTGGCCCAGCACCGGTTTTTTTTTTTGAAACAGAATCTCACTGTCACTCAGGCTGGAGTGCAGTGGTGCCATCTCGGCTCACTGCAACCTCTGCTTCCTGGGTTCAAGTGATCCTCCCACCACAGCCTCCCAAGTAGCTGGGACCACAGATGCACACCACCATGCTCGGCTAATTTTTTGTATTTTTGGTAGAGACAGGGTTTCACCATGTTGCTCAGGCTGGTCTGGAACTCCTGAGCTCAAACAAAACACCTGCCTTGGCCTCTCAAAGTGCTAGGATTACAGGCATGAACCATCATGTCCGGCCTGGAATACTTATTTTTATTTCGTTTTATTACTGCCCTTATTTTACAGTTGAGAAAACTGAGAGGTTAAGTAACTTGCCTGTGGTTGCATAGCTGGTGATTGGTCGAGCCATGGTTTGAATCCAGGTCTGACTGATTTCTGGCACAGGAAGCCTTAACATCATGTTAGCTGTTCATTCAAGAAAGAACTATGTAAAATGTACTAGTCCACACTTATTTTATACAATTATGCCTGGTCCCTAACCTGTTCTTTGCCACATAAGCAGATACCTGTCACCTGATGGCCCTCCCTTTTGTTTCTTTCCCTTCAAATGTTGGAGTTATTTGATAGCAACTTTTCCTCTGGAGAAAAAGGAGAGGCAGCAAATGTGGAACTTCCTTGATCTGCCTGTCTTGTTTGCTTGCCTTTCCCACTTCACTTAAATAGATCAAAGTCAGGAATGATGATGCTGAAGCGTTAGTGTATGTAAGGGAGAAGTATGTAAATGATGTCTTTTATGTAACCATAGAAACATCACCCTGTCGTATTCCCACGAATCAGGGTAGATCCTTGGAGCCCCTTCAGGAAGTGGCAATTACCTATGTGGTTTTGGAAATTTAGGAAGTAGAGTTAATGAAATTGTCTATCCTTGTTCAGAGAATAAAATGAATTCCAGTGCCTTAATAGCCATTTGAATAGCATAATGCCTTGTTGCACAAATTTCATTTCTCCCTTCCTGATGGAATTTTTTAGATGGAACTAAGCACCAATACCTTAATTGTGTGCTTCCAGAAAGTCTTTCCAATTAAAATAGATTTTCTTTCAGCCTCTCAGACAGTTTGGTACTCCCACTGTCATCGCAGAAATTATATAATACTCTTGAAAATATACCACTGTGGCCAGGCACAGTGGCTCACGCCTGTAATCCCAGCACTTTGGGAGGCCGAGGAGAGCAGATCATCTGGGGTCAGGGGTTCGAGACCAGCCTGGCCAACGTGGTGAAACCCTGTCTTTACTAAAAATACAAAAATTAGCTGGGCATGGTGGTGGGTGCCTGTAATCCCTTCTGCTCGAGAGGCTGAGGCAGGAGAATCACTGGAACCCAGGAGTTGGAGGTTGCAGTGGGCTGATATTGCGCCATTGCACTCCATCCTAGACTCCATCTAAAAAAAAAAGGAAAAGGGGCAACATAAACTGATTCTATGAAATATTTATAAAGGCACCTTGTTCTTCTCTTAAGTCACAAGATTAGCAGCTCCCACAGTGTGTTCTGTTTATCACACAACTACCATTACTGCTTGTTCTCCCCTTTTAAGTAATCTCCAGGCAGAGGATCGGAGACCTAGTCTTGCTTCTAAAATATTATATTTTCTCTTGACAATTCAGTTGATTAAAATGTTTAAGATCAGGTTTTATTTATTTGTTTGTTTACCTGAGAAATAGGTCACTGTTTCTGGGGTCTTTGAGACATCTTCCAACATCCCTGACTTTTAGTGGCTTTAAAATAGAAATGTTTAATAATCACATCTTAACACTGACCTATTTTTTCTTCCAAAGGCCAGTTTCTTATCCTCTGAACATTCTAAATGCCTGGTTATTTAACTTTTGCTGTATTACCCTCTTGATCTAATAAACACTCTTAAATGACTCCTACTAATGAGAATGTGACTGCTGCTAAAAGTGAGGTAATAAACTTCACACCATTGCTTGTTTTTACAGATGGAGAACCATGAATATTTAATAGGTCTTTGTACAAAGAAGTAAAGTTAATAAGGCCATTGTGCTTGTGTCTTCTCTTTAACTTGTATTTCAGCTCAAGAAAAATATTTTATTTGCTATCATTTTCTTTTTATTTTTTTTTTAATTTATTTATTATTATTATACTTTAAGTTGTAGGGTACATGTGCATAACGTGCAGGTTTGTTACATATGTATACTTGTGCCATGTTGCTGTGCTGCACCCATCAACTCGTCATTTACATCAGGTATAACTCCCAATGCAATCCCTCCCCCCTCCCCCCTCCCCATGATAGGCTCCGGTGTGTGATGTTCCCCTTCCTGAGTCCGAGTGATCTCATTGTTCAGTTCCCACCTATGAGTGAGAACATGCGGTGTTTGGTTTTCTGTTCTTGTGATAGTTTGCTAAGAATGATGGTTTCCAGCTGCATCCAAGTCCCTACAAAGGACTCAAACTCATCCTTTTTGATGGCTGCATAGTATTCCATGGTGTATATGTGCCACATTTTCTTAATCCAATCTGTCACTGATGGACATTTGGGTTGATTCCAAGTCTTTGCTATTGTGAATAGTGCTGCAATAAACATACGTGTGCATGTGTCTTTATAGCAGCATAATTTATAATCCTTTGGGTATATACCCAGTAATGGGATGGCTGGGTCATATGGTACTATCATTTTCTTTAATGTTGTACTTAGAACCGTATTTTTGTGTAAGAATATTGAATTTCTCACTTAAGGGAAACTGTTTCAATACAAAATTGTAGGTTTTTCAGCCCCGCTGCCCTGATTTTGACAAAGGCAGAAAATACCATGAAAATCAATCATCCAATATTTACTTAAAGTTAACGTTTTTATACTTACATTATACTAATTTCTGAAGAGCCTTTGTAAAAATCTGTTTCAAGACCGGGCGCGGTGGCTCACACTTATAATCCCAGCACTTTGGGAGGCCAAGGAGGGTGGATCGCCTGAGGTCAGGAGTTCGAGACCAGCCTGACCAACATGATGCAACGCCATCTCTACTAAAAATACAAAATTAGCTGGAACTGGTGGCACATGCCTGCAATCTCAGCTACTTGGGAGGCTGAGGCAGGAGGATCATTTGAACCCGGGAGGCGGAGATTGCAGTGAGCCAAGATTGTGCCATTGCACTCTAGCCTGGCCAATAAGAGCGAAACTTTGTCTCGAAACATACACGCGTGCGGGTGCACACACACACACACACAGTCTGTTTCAGAGTGTCGGAGTGATTGGGCTCTCTGTAGGTGCATGAGTGGAGGAAACATTATTTTTGAAGGGCTAGCAATGAAATGTCTCTAATTTATTATAAATTTAATTTATAGCCCAATCAATTGAACAGAGACTGATGAAAATGGATCACACTGCAATCCACCCACATCTACTTGATATGAAAATTGGTCAAGGCAAATATGAGCAGGGGTTCTTTCCAAAGTTACAGTCCGATGTCTTGGCAACAGGACCAACCAATAACAAGTAAGCATGTTCTTCACTTGAGTAGTTGGTTGAAGGAATGAATGAAGGGTGGGGTGCTCTGCAACTCAAATGGACAATGCTTAACTATTAAACATCTATCTGATTACTTTTTTCAAGACCACATTAATGCATTTAAAATATGGATTGACACTTCTGTGAGTGCTTGACCTTTAAATCCATCATTTAAAAAAAACCAAAGTCTAGAGATTTTTTTTTCTTTTTCAAGCAAAGTACACTTGGAAAAGCCACACTTTAAGTGGCGATTTAAATATAATGATAATACTATCTAATGGAATTTAGAAAGGTTAGACCTTTATCATCTGTATTAGTTTCCTAGGGCTGCTATAACAAAGAACCACAAACTCAGTGGCTTAAAACAACAGAAATTATTCTTCCACAGTTTTGGGAGGTAGAAATTTGAAATCAAGGAATTGTCAGGGTCGTGCTCCCTTCGAGGCTTCTAGGGAATGATCCTTCCTTGCCTTTTCCAGCTTTTAGGAGAACATAAGAGAGTTTAACAACAGCCTGTCACACCAGTCTAATGAGATCCTTCCAGATTAAAGAGCCTTCAGATGTCTCATCTCTGCCTTAAACTGGGTTTTGTTAAGAGGAGTGGTTCCAGAGAAGACAGGGTAGTACTTTGGGTAGCAAGATATAGTCTTAGGCTCCATCTTCCCTCTTGAAGAGCTAAAGAGAAAATTTTTTGAAAAGAATTTTTAGTATTAGTATCCTTTTAAATACTTAGAAAAGGAATACCAAACAGTAAAGTGAAAGAGTTGTGGCCAGGCATGGTGGCTCACACCTGTAACCTGAGCACTTTGGGAGGCCGAGGCAGGCAGATAGCTTGAGCCCAGGAGTTGAGGACTAGCCTAGCCACTGTGGTGAAACCCTGTCTCTACAAAGAAGATACAGAAATTATCTGGGCATGGTGGTGTGCACCTATAGTCCCAGCTACTCAGGAGACTGAGGTGGGAGGATCACTTGAGCCCCGGGAGGTTGAGGCTATGGTGAGCCGTGATTGTACTACTACACTTCAGCCTGGGCAACAGAGAGAGGCCCTGTCTCAAAAAATAAAAATAGTATTAAAAAGAATTGTAGATTAAAAACAACAACAACAACTTCATTTGGAACTGGGTGTGGTGGCACATGCCTGTATCCCTAGCTACTTGGGAGGCTGAGGTGGGAGGATCACTTGAACCCAGGAGTTGGAGGTTTCAGTGACCTATGAGCACCACTATTATCCAGCCTGGGCAACACAGCGAGGCCCTGTCTCAAAAAAAAAAACTTGGGCCAGGCACGGTGGCTCACGCCTGTAATCCTGGCACTTTAGGAGTACGAGGCAGAAAGATCACTTTGAGCCCAGGAGTTTGAGACCAGCGTGGGCAACATAGGAAGACCCTGTCTCTACAAAAAAAATACATGTGTTTTTTTTTTTTTTTTGAGACAAGGTCTCACTCTGTTGCCCAGGCTGGAGTGCTATGGCCTGATCCTGGTTCACTGTAGCCTTGACCTCCCCAGGCTCGTGTGATCCTCCTGCCTCAGCCTCCCAAGTAGCTGGAACTAAAGGCACATGCCAACACACCTAGCTAATTTTTGTGTTTTTTGTAGAGACAGGATTTTGTCCTATTGCCCAAGCTAGTCTTGAACTTCTGGGCTCAAGCAACCTGACCTCCTTGGCCTCCCAAAGTGCTGGGATTGTAGGTGTGAGCCACCAGGCCAAGCTCCTACAAAATTTATTTTTTTAATTAAGCCGGGTGTGGTGGCTCATGCCTGTAATCCCAGCACTTTGGGAGGCCTAAGCAAGTGTATCACTTGAAGCCAGGAGTTAAAGACCAGCCTGGTCAACATAACGAAACCCCATCTGTACTAAAAATACAAAAATTAGCTGGGTGTGGTGGTGCATACCCAGCTACTTGGGAGGCTATAATGCCAGCTACTTGGGAGGCTGAGGCATGAGAATCGCTTGAGCCTGGGAGGCAGTCAGGCATGCTGGCATGCGACTATAGTCCCAGCTACTGGTGAGGCTCAGGTGGGAGATCACTTGAACCTGAGAGGTCTAGGCTGCAGTGAGCTGTGATGTGATGGCATCACTGCACTCCAGCCTGGTCGACCTTGCAAAGACCCTCTTTCAAAAAAGCAAAAACAAAAAACCCTTCATTTGATTGACCTTTCATTTAAAAGGCTGTCTCAACTTTAATGAAGACAGTATTAGAGGATGGTTCACTAGAAATATGGAAAAGTTATATATTCAGAATGAAATTTTCTCCTCTTGTAGAAAATGCAAATGTTTATACTAAAGTCTTGGGGAGGAAAATTGTTCAAGAGGATTTAACATGCTACTTACAAGACAGAAGCAAATAACTAATGACTGAACTTTTTATTGTACTTACCTTAGTTTGCAGGGTTTCACCCTCCAGTGAAGGGCTGGCCCTGCTTTTATACACACTGAACTTAAAAACTGTGCTAAGAAGTGAGGCGTGGTGGCACTCCCCAGTACTACCTACTAGGAGGCTGAGGAGGAAGTATTTCTTGAGGCCAGGAGCTAGAAGCCACAGTGTGCAATGATTGTGTCTGTGAATAACCTCCAGCATAGGCAACATAGTGAGGTTTCATCTTTATTTTAAAAAATAAATAAATAAAAGAAAAGAAATGCGCTAATAGATATTGATGGTTGTTAGGGTTCAAACTTTACAGATAATGATATTAGATACAATGTTCTATTTTTCAGAAGTGGATGATAACTAGGAGAATTTTCCATAAGGCAGATTAGCCATCAGTTTATTTATTTTTTCTTTTATTTGTGAAGTATTCTAATTGTTCAAATCACTTTGATCTGGTTAGACTATTAGTTTAACAGTTTTTGTTTTCTTTTTGTTTTGTACGGAGTCTCGCTCTGTTGCCCAGGCTAGAGTGCAATGGCATGATCTCAGCTTACCACAACCTCCACCTCCCTGGTTCAAGTGATTCTCCTGCCTCAGCCTCCCCAAGTAGCTGGGATTACAGACATGCGCCACTATGCCAGGATAATTTTTTTTTTTTTTTTTTAGTAGAGATAGGGTTTTACCATGTTGGTTAGACTGGTTTTGAAATCTTGACCTCAGGTGATCCTCCCGCCTCAGCCTCCCAAAGTGCTGGGATTACAGGCGTGAGCCACTGCGCCTGGCTCTTTTGATGGCATTAGATTGTTCATTTATTCATTTGGCAAATATTTATGGAACTCCTACTGTATGTGAGGGCTGTCCTAGTTACTAGGAGTTTATTAATGAACAAAACAACAAAAATCTCTGCTTTCAAGTGCAAATAAACAGAAAAAGGAACTTAATATGTCAAATAACGTGTCAGATGGTAAGAGGTATGAAGAAAAACAAAGTGGGAAAGAAAAATAGGGAGTGCTTAGGAAGGAGGAGTTTAATTTTGAAATCTTATAGCCTTGTTTTCTTGCTTTTGCCTTATATATAATCTTACGGTTTCCCATTTCCACACTAAGCCTCAGTCATTACATTTCAGGCAGATATAGTCCAGAGAAAAGATCCTCCTGCCCCAGCCTCCCAAGTAGCTGGGACCACAGGCACATGCCACCATGCCCAGCTAACTTTTTGTGTTTTATAGAGACAGGGTCTCCCTATGTTACCCAGGCTAGTCTTGAACTCCTGGGCTCAGTGATCCTCCTGCCACAGTGTCCCATTTGTGGGGTAAATGGATTTATAACCATGCCTGTATATATGGTGGATCAACTGTTAGAGAGAACTTCATATGCTGTTTACAAGACAGAACCAAATAAGCAGTCTTTAGTATTTCAGCAGTTGTGATTATCATTGGTAAAATTATGCTCAGTAAATAAAGTTTAATGCAAAGAATAAATTACTTACTTAACAAGACCAGGAATGTGTGGACTTCATAGCAATTTTTTTAAGCAGTGCTCATTTCCCTGTTTTGAAAATAAAATTAAGTAGGCCATTTTGTCCCACAGAGCATATAGTAAGAGCTGGTTATATTTAAGTTAATCTTTATCCTTTTCTGCCTGCCAAGGGCACAGTTTTATGCCATTTATATTTTTGCGCCTTACTTTCGTTTGTTATATAAGTCCATTAGTTAGTATTTATATTGTTTCATGTTTTTACTATTTATTTGGACTATCTTGCCCATTAACCCTAATTTTTAAAATTCCTGAGCAAACTTGTGTTATACTGACATTTTTTGCTACAGGGCTATTTTCAAGGCCTCCATATCAAATATCTACACCCAGGTGTTTGTACATTTTGTTATTTATATTCTATTCTTTCCCCTTAAAGATCTTCAGGTTGTATTTGTATTCTGTTTCAGAATCTTAATGTGTTTTTTTATGGATCATAATTTTCATTCACCCCCGATTCTTTTTGTATCCTTTTTACAGTTTTACATTGATCTTTTGCTTTGGAGATATTTCCAAGGATTCCACTTCAAAGATCTGTAACTAGATCTTTGCACATTTTTCCCTGATATAAACCATAAACCTATTCCTCTTCTTAAGAAACTATTTTGAGAGGGGCTACCTTCCTTGATACCATTGTAACAATGATTATCCAGTGTTCCCCTAAATAACTGACTGAAATAAGATTATTCACAAGCTTGATACCAAAGGCATACGTAATTTTTTTTTTTTTCTTTTTTTAGAGACAGGGTCTCATTATGTTGCCCGGGCTGGAGTGCAGTGGCATGATCATGGCTCACTGCAGCCTCAATCTCTTGGGTACAAGTGATCCTCCTGCCCCAGCCTCCCAAGTAGCTGGGACCACAGGCACATGCCACCATGCCCAGCTAACTTTTTGTGTTTTATAGAGACAGGGTCTCCCTGTGTTACCCAGGCTAGTCTTGAACTCCTGGGCTCAGTGATCCTCCTGCCACAGCGTCCCAAAGTGCTCGGATTAGATGAGCCACCATGCCCAGCTGTAAATTAGTTTTAAAGCAGCAAAAGAAGCATTATTCTCATTTAAGCTTTTCCCACACTGGATTCTTTATAATAAAAATAATAAATTGTTTTCAGTAATGTAACATGACTTTTTCTGAGTGGCAAAAGTGATAATTTTTTAAATTATATCTAGCTCTGTGCTGTCTAAGATACACTCCAGAGTAAGTATTCAACTAGACATGGTAGCTCACACCATAACCCCAGCACTTTGGGAGGCTGAGGATGGTGGATCATTTTAGGCCAGGAGTTTAAGATCAGCCTGGCCAACATGGTGAAACCCCGCCTCTACTAAAGAGACAAAAATTAATTTGGCGTGGTGGTGCATACCTGTAATCCCAGCTACTTGGGAGCCTGAGTCATGAGAATCGCTTGAACTCAGGAGGTGGAGGTTACAGTGAGCCAAAATCGTGCCACTGCACTCCAGCCTGGGCGACAGAGTGATACTTTGCCTAAAAAAAAAAAAAAAAAAAAAGTAAGTATTCCTAGGATAGTGTAATGAGTACAGGTCATGGGGATGATAGGTAAGAGCTGAGAAAAATTTTTAAAATAGATTGATATAATGTTTGCTCTTTAAAAATATGGAGTATTGGCCAGGCGCGGTGGCTCATGCCTGTAATCCCAGCAGTTTGGGAGGCCAAGGCGGGTGGATAATGAGGTCAGGAGTTCAAGGCCAGCCTGGCCAAGATGGTGGATCCCCATCTCTACTAAAAATACAAAAATTAGCGGGGCACGGTGGCTGAAGCTTCTAATTCCAGCTACTCGGGAGGCTGAGGCAGGAGAATCACTTCAACTCGGGCGGCAGAAGTTGCAGTGAGCTGAGACCAAGCCACTGTACTCCAGCCTGGGTGACAGAGTGAGACTCCATCTCAAAAAAAAAAAAAAAAAAAAAAAAAAAAAAAATCTGGATTAGAAAGTGATGGGGTTAATTTTTAACCACTCAGAATCCCATCACCATGGAATGTTAAAATGTGATATTATGCTCTTACATAGCAAAGATGAGGGAGCAGGAGAACAGGAGTGGACACATCTTGTGTTTGGGGTTTTTTTTTTTTTTTGAGACAGAGTCTCGCTCTGTCACCCAGGCTGGAGTACAGTGGCACGATCTCGGCTCACTGCAAGCTCCGCCTCCCAGGTTCACGCCATTCTCCTGCCTCAGCCTCCTGAGTAGCTGGGACTACAGGTGCCCGCCACCACACCTGGCTAGTTTTTTGTATTTTTAGTAGAGATGGGGTTTCACCCTGTTAGCCAGGATGTCTCGATCTCCTAACCTCGTGATTGTCCTGTCTCGGCCTTGGCCTCCCAAAGTGATGGGATTACAGGTGTGAGCCACTGCACCTGGCCCACATCTTGTTTTTGAAATGAAATTAAAATGTTTATAGAATGTTACACTTTTTTTATTACTGTATCATGAGGATTCTCATATTTATTAGAAATTTGAATTTGTTAATGACTGCATGAGATTTCATTGTATACTACCCTCTACTGTTGAACATTTCGGTTGTTTTGAGTATATTGATTCTACTCTTGTAAGATCTGCAATTAACTCAAAGGCTTTTAGGAAAAATTATATATTAAACGTGCATATGGACTGAAAGATGCGTCCTAATTTCAGGAACATTTAAAAGCCCAAATGTGAGTCTTGGAATAAAGGAAATACAGTTTGTTATTACATATATACATGCTGTGATGAACATCTGTAAACCTACATGTTAGATTGCATCTCTGTTTACTTAATTGTATTTATAGAAGAGGCAGGTGATGGTCAGGCATGGTGGTTCACACCTGTAATCCCAGCACTTTGGGAGGACGAGGCGAGTGGATCATGAGGTCAGGAGATCAAGACCATCCTGGCTAACAAGGTGAAACCCCGTCTCTACTAAAAAATACAAAAAATTAGCCAGGCATGGTGGCGGGCACCTGTAGTCCCAGCTACTCGGGAGGCTGAGGCAGGAGAATGGCGTGAATCCGGGAGGCGGAGCTTGCAACTTGCAGTGAGCTGAGATCATGCCACTGCACTCCAGCCTGGAAGGCAGAGCAAGACTGAGTCTCAAAAAAAAAAAGAAAAAGAGAAGGGGCAGGTGATATAGTAGACTTTGCTAGTAAGATAGCTGAGAGACAAGATACTGGCCCTTCTAGAGGAGATTTTATAGAAAATGGAGATAAGTAACTATAATACTCTGTGATAGATACTGTAATTGAGGTGTACAGGATGGGTAGCTAACTTAGATTTGGAAGAGTCATAGAACATTTTCTGGAAGCAGTGGCCTCTAATCTATCTGAAAGATGAATGAAAGTTGGGAGGAAACTTCATGGACAAAGTCTCAGAGGTGAGAGAGCTTATTTCATTGGAAACACAGGTTGAAAATTGCAGGAGGTGGGCCGGGTGCGGTGGCTCACGCCTGTAATCCCAGCACTTTGGGAGGCGGAGGCAGGCAGATCACGTACCTGAGCTCAGGAGTTCCAGACCAGCCTAGCCAACATGGTGAAACCCCGTCTCCACTAAAAATACAAAAATTAGGTGGGCATGTTGGCACATGCCTGTAATCCCAGCTACTTGGAAGGCTGAGGCAGGAGAATTGCTTGAACCTGGGAGGTGGAGGTTGCCGTGAGCCAAGATTGCGGCATTGCACTCCAGCCTGAGTGACAAGAGCAAAACTCTGTCTCCAAAAAAAAGAAAAAATTGCAGGAGCTTTAAAGTAGAAAGAGTGATCAGCAGTACTAAATGTAGAAGAGGGTTTGAGTAAGCTAAGGATCAAATAATAGCCATTGGACTTGGCAGTTAGGGATTTCAGTGGCTTCATCAAGAGGATTTTTAGGACTGGGCACGGTGGCTCATGCCTGTAATCCCAGCGCTTTGGCAGGCTGAGGTGGGCAGATCACCTGAGGTCAGGTGTTCAAGACCAGACTGGCCAACATAATGAAACCCTGTCTCTACTAAAAAATACTAAAATTAGCCGGGTGTGGTGGCACACACCTGTAGCCAGCTACTTGGGAGGCTGAGACAGGAGAATCACTTGAACCCGGGAGGCAGAGGTTTTAGTGAGCTGAGATCATGCCACTGCCCTCCAGCTTGGGTGACAGCCTGAGACTGCATCCCAAAAAAACAAAAGGCAGTGGGGGGGGCGGGGTTAAGCAACTGGGAACAGACACGCCTGTAATCCCAGCACTTTGGGAGGCTGAGACAGGCAGATCGCCTTGAGCTCAGGAGTTCAAGACTGATCTAGGCAACATGGTAAAACCCTGTCTCTACAAAAACTACAAAAATTAGCTGAGCATTAGTGGCTTGCACCTGTGATCCCAGCTACTTGGGAGGCCGAGGTGGGCGGATCACATGAAGGTCAGGGGTTCGAGATCAGCCTGGCCAACATGGTGTGAAACCCCATCTCTACTAAAAATACAAAAATTAGCTGGGTGTAGTGGCGTGCCCCCTTGATCCCAGCTATTCGGGAGGCTGAGGCAGGAGAATCACTTGAACCCAGGACGCGGAGGTTGCAGTGAGCTGAGGTTGCACCACTGCACTCCAGCCTGGGTGACAGAACAAGACTCTATCTCAAACAAACAAACAGACAAAAAAACTTTAAAATGGGTTTTCAAGGGAAGGAGCTAGTTTGAAATGAACTGAAGATCCAAATGTAAATAAGTAGAAGTCTTACGTATAAATATTTTAAGAATTTTTACATGAGAGGTGTGAAGAAACAGATGTTAACATGACTACAGAGGGCCACGAGGAAGACCAACATGCTTGTCAGCTGAAGAGATTCCACTGAGAGAAAGAGTGGTGATACA
Organism: Macaca thibetana thibetana; assembly: GCF_024542745.1. NCBI lineage: Eukaryota > Metazoa > Chordata > Mammalia > Primates > Cercopithecidae > Macaca > Macaca thibetana. The sequence continues at coordinate 31,347,273 of NC_065588.1, read as the reverse complement.
GCAGAGGAGGTGACTAATGGAGCGGGTTGAAAAGACGAGAATTGGTCAAGGATGCAGGTGGAAGACACAATTTTGAGCCGTGGCTAATATATTTTATACTTTGAGATCAGAAGAAAGATGAGGATGTTTATGTGCATGCATTGTCTTACATGGAAGGCAGGAAGAAAGAAGCGAGGGTACCTGAGGGTAAAGAGTTTGCAGTAGTCTTTGAGGAGAATGGGGAAGAGTTGATAAAAGACAGGTGAAGTGATTCATAGGTAGTTGTGAGGGAAATTGGGAACTAGTCTGTGTGGGTACAGGAATAGGGAAATGAGGGGATAGTCTTCATCCAGGGTTTGGGGCTCTAGTGGGCAGGTAAGGAGGGAAGTAGAGAATTATTACAGAGGAGAGAGTGCTAGAATGGGAGTAGTTTAGGTGGCTTTCCACAGAATTTAGGCTCATAACAGAAAGAAGAGAAAGCACAAGGGGTCTTAAGTGAGAGTCAAGGCATGGAAGAGCTAATGTAATGGGAGATGGGGGTCAGTGGCTAAGATGGTGGAGTTTGGGATTTCTCAGGTAGAGGAGTTCTGGATGACCATTTGATTTAGTGTGATGTCCTGGTTGCGTCTAAAGCACAGTGGAGGTAAAGTTGCATATTAGACAACCCCAGAATTTTAAGACAAAGTTATCTATATAGTCTTTGTACTTCCCGTAGCAGGGAAGAAAACTGAGCCAGGTTCTAAATTCTTGGCTGAATGAAGATGGTAGAGAGAAAGGAGTGATTAGGGATAATCGCTGGGTGGTTGAGTCATATACACTAAGCTGGAGTCTGTAGGTAGCTAGGCTGGCCACAAAAGGACCTTTGAATAAGGGAAACATATATTTTTAAGCCCCTCATATCATCTAGGGCAGGTCTGGGTCTAGGGCACGTGAGTTGAATCATTATTAACTAAAAACAAAGGTATTTGAGCTGGAAGGCAACTCTTACATCTTTGGCCATACCACCTTGAACGCACCTGATCTCATCTGAAAGGCAGTTTCAATACCAGCAGTTCAGTAGCGGAGAAAATTATTATAGAACTAGCAATGATTTTATTAATCGTTTAGAAACAGAATGGAGGTTACTATACTAGAACATAGTAATTAGGGGAGAAGTGATATAAGATCAGAGGGAATGAAGCAGAGGTCTGTTTATATTTAGAGTTTTATAGGCCATGGAAAAGAGCTCAGGTTTTATTTTAAACTCATTTGTCCTGCGTATTTTGATACTGAGTTTATATTATAAATATTTTCTAAAACAACTGATAAACACAAGCTATCACTTCAGAAACACAATCATGAAATTTTAGAGCAAAAAGGAATCACAGGGGTCTTTGAACGCAACCCTTAAGACTATACAGATGAGTACTCTTCTGAGTTTGAATCTTTTTATTTTTCTTGAGACGGGATATCACTGTCATCCAGGCTGGTATGCAGGAGTGCAGTCATGGCTCACTGCATCCCCAAACTCCTGGGCCCAAATTATTCTCCCACTTCAGCCTTTTTAAATGTTTTGTAGAGACAGAGTCTCACTATGTTGCCTAGGCTGGTCTCGAACTCCTGGCCTCAAGTAATCAGGCCAAAGTGCTAAGATTACAGGTGTAAGCCTTTGCACCCAGCCAAGTTTGATAGAAATCTTTCCTTAAAAAGTTGGAAGCGTCATACATTTCTATTGTTCTTTTAGGACACTAGAATTAAGTAATTCTAAATTATGGGTTTTGAGAATATTCTCCTTTGTATTAAAAAATATTCGTAATACTTTGAACAAGTCAAGGCATTACTATTATATGTCTTAATATAATCAAGGACTAACTCAGTTAATATTTGACTTATTGTTATGTATGTAAGTATCTAAAGTGTTTTGATTCTGTGCCTTTTTGACCTCAGTTTTTAAAAGTTCTGATTGTGATGATGACAGCATGTATCTGGAAAGATACTAAAAACTGTTTGGTTGTGTGTTTTAAATGGGTGCATAGTATGGTATTTTAATTATATTTTAACAAAGCTGCTATATATTTTTTAAATAATTGATTTTAAAATGTGTGTGTCAGTCTTTTGTATTGAACACGTTTTTAAATAATTTGGTTGTTTCAGTCGCTGGGTAAGTCGGAGTGCCACTGCACAGCGCAGGAAAGAACGCCTTCGCCAGCATTCTGATCATGTTGGGCTGGACAACGACTTGAGGGAGGTATGTGATCTACTTTCCTGGGGTGCCTCACAGCAAGTGCCATGAACTAGGCTTATTCCTTCTAGCAGATGTCATTGTGTAGATTCTTAATGTTCTTTAAAAAAAAGAACTGTTTAGTTTAAAATATTAATCCTTTTGTATGGGCATATAGCAGAAAACACCCTTTTTTCCATTTTTGTAATTTTAAGACATCTATAATAAGGCTCTAAAACAAGACTTTCTGTGTATTACATCAAGTAAAGATCAAGTTTAGGATAAATTTTCAGTTACTATGTCTCATATTGGGAGAAAAATTGTCTACATGAGAAGCCTAGACATTTCTAAATTTCAAGCATAATTGTAATAAGTAGTGTGATGTACTTGCCTATGCTTTGTTCTTGGCTTGCTGGCACCATTTTTTTTTCTTGAATCTTTAAATCTACTTTATATTTTTGAAAGTGTTTGAAAACTATTTTTAAATTAAGATCCTTACACTTTATTTGTACTGTTTGAAAATAAGACCATAATTATCCGTTTGAATAATTACAAGTAAGTTTTGATTTTTTTCTGTGTGAAATCTGCCACTATACGTATATGCCAGTATACATATATATAGTGCCTTGCTGTGTTGCCCAGGCTCAAGCAGTGCTCCTGCCTCAGCCTCCCAAAGTATTGGGATTACGGGTATGAGCTACCATGCCCAGCCTGATTGTTTTGTTTCTTATGATCAAAAGAGAAATCCAGTCAGAAGACCTGTTAACTGTTTTCTAGAATCAAATTTGTAAAAATAAAGCAGAAAACATAACCCCAAACATCTTTTGTTTTTGTTGTGTTCGTACATGTATGATTTTAAACATTTTATTAAGAACTGAAACATCACCTGTGTAGTGCTTTTTTTTTTTTTTTTTTTTTTTTTTTTTTTTGGCTCCTGTATTTTCTTCCCTTCCCTCTCTTTTGCTGTGATTTTATCATATGCATGCTTGTTCTGCTTGTCTCTTTCTCCCTATCCTTTTCTTTTTTGCTTTTCTGTCATTGGCACTTCTCCATCCTCTTAGCCTTCCGGGGAACTTTTGGTCTGTCAGAACTCCATGGCATTCTGGGAGTGGGATCAGGGTCCACCTCCTCCTGCACGACTTCCTAAAAAATCCTTCTCTGAGTGCTGCCTGGTATGTTCTTTGCTTGAAAGTGCTTTACCAGATGTTCCCTCAATCTTGTCTTTGGTGTTACTTGAATGTTACACATGTGTGAGTGCACATAGCTCTAGAATGCCTCACATGACCTTGCGATGTGAACTCACACTCCCCATTTTGCTCTCTGTTTCTTGTTATGTTTACTCCCTCTCTGTTTTTGTGTGTGCTGATATGAGTAATTCTATGCTGCTGACATGTAAAACTAATCATTCAGGTCTCTAATCAGTGGGATTTTTTTTGTGCTAGATAGCAGATTGCCTTACTTCAAAGGGGGAAATGTATTAAATATACAAACTCCCCTTTATTTAAGCGTTTTCCAGAAGTACAGATGTGATTCAATTTCAAATAGCCTTTCTTTTGCCAGGTTTTATCTCCACAGAATTTTAATTTCCCCTTCCTAGTCTGTATTTTATGTGGTCAGAAAGTTCAGTCATCAACATAGAATCTCAGTGCCAAGAGGAATCTTTAAGGTCATCTTGTCCAATTTGACATGATTAAATTGAAGTCCAAGAGATTTGCCCAGAGTTAAAAGCACACAAAGACAGAGCTGGGCCTATAGCCCAGGACTCCTGACTTCTAGGCCAATATTCTTTCCATTTACCCTGCATGCCGGCTTTCACTAACTGCTGTTCACTTGAGGCAACAAGTCACTTAGAAATCTTGCTTATATTTTCTGCCCATTATGTCATACTAGCTTAAATCTATTGTACAACGGTCTTCTCTTCACAAGTTGAACACCAGGTAAAGGGCTAGGGTGTTTATTAGAAAATTCTGGGAGAGCCTGTATTAAAGAGCAGTTCGTTCAGTGTTTTTTATTGAATAACAGGATATATTTTCGTAGGTAGTTCCTAGTGGTTTGTTTCATTTGTTCTTAAGCAGAAATAAAGAAGAACGCAATAGTAATCTCAGAAGAAATCTGGGGTTACTTCTAGACTGTATTATAAAAGCATTTCTTGTGAAAAGTGTCTCTCTGTTCTGTATTTTTCATCTTGAAATATGTTTTTTCCTTCAGATGATATTTTTATCATCACTTGTTTATTTTAAAGGCAGTTGCTCTGTTTTTGCAACTTGCAGAGGCAGCCTCCCTTCTTGCTGTGAAGAGAGGCCTTTTGCCGCCCCCTGTATCCTTTCTGTGCATGTCCATGGAATGTTGCTAGTTCTGTGTCTCCAGCAGAGATGCCCAGAAGGAGACTTTGCACATGGCCCTATGGAATCCACTGTTGGCTAATAACTGTACCTGCCCCATATGTACTGGGGGCTCAGTAAGTTGGTCACTCATAGGACAGGCACAATCTAGCTTGTTTTCATTTATGTAAAACAGGACATAAACTTTAAACAGTGCTTAATTTTTTGTTTGTTTTTGAGACAGAGTCTCCCTCTGTCACCAGGCTGGAGTGCAGTGGCATGATCTCGGCTCACTGTAACCTCCACCTCCCCATCGTCCTGCCTAGGCCTCCCAGGTAGCTAGGACTACAGGCACGCACCACTACGCCCAGCTAATTTTTTTTTTTTTTTTTTTTTTTTTGTATTTTTAGTAGAGACGGGGTTTCACCATGTTGGCCAGGGTGGTCTCTATCTCTTGGCCTCGTGATCCTCCCACCTCGGCCTCCCAAAGTGCTGGGATTATAGGCATGAGCAACCTCAACCAGCTGACAGTGGTTAATTTTTAATCCAATAATTGACTCTAAAAAGTATTCAGGGGACAGGCGCAGTGACTTACACTTTTAATCCCAGCACTTTGGGAGGATGAGGTGGGCGGATCACTTGAGGACAGGAGTTCGAGACCAGCTTGGCCAACATGGTGAAACCCTGACTCTACTAAAAATACAAAAATTAGCTGGACGTGGTGGCATGTGCCTGTAGTCCCAGCTACTCAGGAGGCTGAGGCAGGAAAATTGCTTGCACCTTGGAGACGGAGGCTGCAGCGAGCTAAGATCACGCCACTGCACTCCAGCCTGGGCAACAGACCAAGACTCTGTCTCAAAAAAGCAAAAACCAAACAAAAAAAGGATTCAGACTGGGCGGTGGCTCACACCTATAATCCCAACAGTTTGGGAGGCCGAGGCAGGGAGATTATTTGAGATCGGGAGTTCAAGACCAGCCTGGCCAACATGGTGAAACCCCATCTCTACTAAAAATATAAAAATTAGCCAGGTATTGTAGTGCGTGCCTATAATGCCAGCTACTTGAGAGGCTGAGGCAGGAGAATCGCTTGAACCCAGGAGGCGGAGGTTACAGTGAGCCAAGATTGTACCACTGCACTCCATCGTGGACGACAGAGCAAGACTCTGTCTTTAAAAAACAAACAAAAAACAGGCAGGGCATGGTGGCTCATGCCTGTAATCCCAGCACTTTGGGAAGCCGAGGTGAGTGGATCACTTGAGGTCAGGAATTCGAGACCATCCTGGCCAACATGGTGAAACCCCATCTCTACTAAAAACACAAAAATTAGCCAGGTGTGGTGGCCAGCACCTGTAATCCCAGCTACTTGAGAGGCTGAGGCAAGAGAATTGCTTGAACCCAGGAGGCGGAGTTTGCAGTGAGCCAAGACTGAGCCATTGCCTTCCAGCCTGGGCAACAGAGCGAGACTTCATCTCAAGAAAAAAATAAATAAATAAAACTAACCTTCAGACCATTTCTATAGACCTTGTTACTTTTGACTTCTCTGCTGGTAATGGTTGATAGATTTTAAAAATCAAACTCTCCAGGCACGGTGGCTCACGCCTGTAATCCCAGCACTTCGGGAGGCCAAGGCAGGCAGATCGCGAGGTCAGGAGTTCAAGACCAGCCTGACCAACATAGTGAAACCCTGTCTCTACTAAAAAATACAAAATTATGGCCGGGCGTGGTGGCTCACGCCTGTAATCCCAGCACTTTGGGAAGCCGAGGTGGGTGGATCACAAGGTCAGGAGTTCGAGATCAACCTGACCAACATGGTGAAACCCTGTCTCTACTGAAAATATAAAAATTAGCCAGGCATGGTGATGTGCATCTATAATCCCAGCTACTCAGGAGACTAAGGCAGGAGAATCACTTGAACCTGGGAGGCGGAGGTTGCAGTAAGCCGAGATCACGCCACTGCACTCCAGCCTGGGTGATAGAGCAAGACTCCGTCTCAAAAAAAAAAAAAAAAAATTAGCCGGGCATGGTGGAATGTGCCTGTAATCCCAGCTACTCAAGAGGCCGAGGCAGGAGAATTACTTGTACCTGGGAGGCAGAGGTAGTAGTTAGCTGAGATCGCGCCACTGCACTTCAGCCTGGGCGACAGAGCGAGGTTCCATCCCAAAAAATAAAATAAAAATAAACTCTGCAGTTCCCATAACATTTATTTATACTTCTTTCTGCTGCAAACATTTTTTTTTGAGATGGAGTCTTACTCTTGTCACCTAGTCTGGAGTGCGATGGCACGATCTTGGCTCACTGCAACCTCTGCCTCCCGGGATCAAGCAGTTCTCCTGCCTTAGCCTCCCAAGTAGCTGGGATTACAGGCGCCTGTCACATTTTTGTATTTTTAGTAGAGACGGGGTTTCACCATGTTGGCCAGGCTGGTCTCGAACTCCTGACCTTGTGATCCGTCCGTCTCGGCCTCCCAAAGTGCTGGGATTACAGGTGTGAGCCACCACGCCTGGCCTCTGCTTCAAACATTTTTAAGAGGGTCAAAGAAATAAGGGAAAATTGAGAATCAGAGACAACTGTAAAAGTGATTGGACTGGAAAAAACATTATTTTGTTAATTTTGCCTTTCATCACAAGGATTGGGAGGTAGCAGGTAAACTGATTAGTTGAATCCCTAATCAGTGGGATTTTTATTTGTACCAGACTTAGCAGATTAGTTTTCTTCCAAATGAGAAATATATTAAATGTACAAACTCTCTTTTTTAAAGAATGCAAAGGATTTTACACATCTTCTTTTATAATATCAAGCTCTCCTCTGAAGATAGTAAGGATAGATTTCACATATGTGCCTGTGGGAGGATGTGCTGGCTTGCCGTCTCAGTCTCCCTGCTGCCCCCAACTACCAGCCAATAAACTGCTTCTTTTACTATGTATTGTAGAGCAGTTATTTTCTAGATATGGTCCTAAGACACTTGGGCTTTTTGGAAAATTCTGCCCTGTGATCCTGATGTAAACACAAGGTATCCAGATGGGTTTTTTGTTTGTTTGTTTTGTTTTTTTTGGTTTTTTGTTTTGTTTTGTTTTGTTTTTTTGAGATGGAGTCTCGCTCAGTTGCCCAGGCTGGAGTGCAGTGACGCCATCTGCACTCACTGCAGTCTCCGCCTCCCAGTTTCAGTGATTGTTCTGCCTCAGCCTCCCGAGTAGCTGGGGAGTAGCCTATAATCCCGAGTAGGTGGATTACAGGCATCCACTACCACACCTGGCTAATTTTTGTATTTTTAGTAGAGACGGGGTTTCACCATGTTGACCAGGCTGGTCTCACACTCCTGACCTCTGGTGATCCACCCATCTCGGCCTCCCAAAGTGCTGGGATTACAGACGGGAGCCACCGCCCAGCCGCTGGATGAACCTTTATAGACAGCATAGAAAGGAGAGAGAGAGCACGTGTCTTGCACTAATCACATGTAGTGATTTTCTTTTTAATAGAAATTCACTAACCAAAGCTCAAGAGCATTTGGTTAAGTTTCTGTGATACCTTAGAGTTACCAAAAACCCCAAAAGTAACTGTAATTCACTTTCTCTTGATTATAGAACAAGGCAAGGAAGGGCTTTAGCAAAAACATCACAGAAAGAGGCCACCTTCGCTTGGAGCACATCGTGCTTTTCAGAGTGATCTTATAGCCTTTTGGGAAGGTAGGGGGGCATGTTTTATGCCCATTTAACAAGCTGAGGTGCACAAAATTAGTTGATATGCCTGAGTCATAAAATTAGTTACAACCAGATTCTAAAGTTCCTGATTTTACTGTTGTGACTTGATTATAGAGCAAAGGGTTAGATTGGAGCGCACTGCCCAAGAGGCTAGAGGTATGTTAAGTCTTGCTGTATGGGGAAAGGAGTGGAGGAAATCGGTGATCTGAGAACCACTGGGCTCCTGCAAAACCTTGGATTTGTAATCTAAACACCTAAATTTTTTTGTCCCAACCACAATCCTGACTAATCACAACCTTTTGTATTCCCAGTGAAAAGACTAAACAAAATGAAATGTCATCTCACTTTGAATAAGTTTTAATTTGATGGGATTTCTGTCACTTTACTTCTCACAGGAGTTAACAGTTGTTGTGGGGTGGCATATGAGTGTCCTCTGTCTTTTGGTGCACTAAAACATTAATTGTTGTTATGCGCATACACTTACAGACTTTTTTGCATTTCATTTGTCTCTGCACTTGTTTGTATAAGGTTAAGAAGATTAGAAGAATAGCTAATGTTTATGCATTAAAAATACTCCTTAATTTTTAGAAATATATGCAAGAGGCACGAAGTTTAGGAAAAAACCTGAGGCAACCCAAACTGTCAGACCTCTCTCCTGCAGTGATTGCACAGACCAACTGTAAATTCGTAGAAGGCTTATTAAAAGAATGTAGAATGAAGGTATGTATTATTCACTGATGCCAGACAGTGTGCATTCATGTTTACACCATGTGTGAGGCTAAGATGAACTGAGTTAACCCCCATTTAAGCATGTAATTTTGCTAGAAGAAAACTCTTATTGTGGCATTGACCTCATGTACTCTTTACTAGGGTATTGAACCTCCGTGGGTTCTTCATTGCCCACAGAATCAATGACATGAGAGCCTTGTATCATTTTTCTCCCCTTTTCAGACATTGCTGTCCTCCTCACCAACATGAACGGATGTCTTAAGCCACTCATAATTTGTGTCAGGAATGTTGTCATCTTATGTGAAAGGCAACACTTGTGTCTGTGTGTGCAGCTGTGTACAGCCTTATTTGTGCCTATACATGGTTTTCATCCCCATAAGGAAAAATACCTTGGCTGTGTTGTAGGTTTGTGTATATTGCACAGCATTCTCCTCTCAGAAACTTGTGTTTTTTGGAGGTAGCAGTACAAATTGACAAAACTTAAAAACATCATTTTAGCTAATAATTTTATTTATTTGACCGTCATTTCTTGAGTACCTTCTCTGCATATTCAATAAATGCACTATTTTCAGCATCAGAATATAGTGGTGAATTAAAGTTCTTGCCTAAAAGAGCTAGATTCTCTCTCATTTTACATTTTTATAAAAGCTACTAAGACTGATGCAAATTAACTTACATGAAACTGATTTCCATTTTCTTTGCATTTTTTGGTGTATGCTTGATGAACAAAGAAAAGATAAAAAAGGAAAAGAGAAGGAAAGTCCTGGTTCATTCACAAATTAGAGTTCTCAAAAAATTTAGAGCTGCCCATTTGTATTCTGGTTTTTACTTAAGTGCAATCAAACTGAGTGCAAGAATCTTTAGTATGCTAAGATGCTGGGGCAGTGATAGGGCAAGTTGTGGTGGCAGGATGGGGTTCCATATTCTGACGGTACATTTTCTTTTTTTATTGTTTTTTGTTTTTTGAGACACAGTCTCGCTCTGTCACCCAGCAGGCTGGCACAGTGGCACAATCTCAGCTCACTGCAACCTCTACCTCTTGGGTTCAAGCGATTCTTCTGCCTCAGCTTCCCAAATAACTGGGATTACAGGAGTGTGGCACTACTACCCGGCTAACTTTTGTATTTTTAGTAGAGACAGGGTTTCACCATGTTGGCCAGGCTGGTCTCGAACTCCTGACCTCAGGTGATCCACTTGCCTCGACCTCCCAAAGTGCCGGGATTACAGGTGTGAGCCACCATACCCAACCCTGACAGTACATTTTCTAGGTCTGCTGTAATTCCCCAATATCACAGAAGTTAATAATTTGACAATTGTTGTACATAAGCATCTTTTCAACATGGGGATGCTTACAAATATTATCTTATTTTCTCTTTAGTTACACTCCATTTTTTCTGACAAAATAGTAACATATAAATTATATTACTCCAATTAGTTGACCACCAAGATTAAGAGATTTTTCCCAAGGTGATTACAAATCTGCAAACAGAGGTATAATGAAGGGAAACCAAGTCTCCTACTTCAGTAATTGACTTGTTGGTTTTTGGTTTCACTACTGGGGTGCCTTATGACTACACGTGATATTCTTAGACAAAGCGCATGTTGGTGGAGAAGATGGGACACGAAGCAGTGGAACTTGGCCATGGAGAAGCAAACATCACCGGCCTGGAGGAGAACACCTTGATCGCCAGCCTCTGTGACCTGCTGGAGAGGATATGGAGCCATGGCTTGCAGGTCAAGCAGGTAACAGTTTTAGGAGGTCCTGGTGACATGGCCAGTTAAGAGCCCTGTGAAGAAATGTAACAAGGAGAAAAATATGTCATTAAAAAACAAATAGGCTCTTTTGTCACAAGGGGACTAGAAAAATGCCACAGACATTTTAATTTCAGAACAAGAAAATATAACCCATGAGCAGGAGGTGGTTTGGGGATCTTTACTGCTAAGCAGGAAAGGATGAAATAGCACATCATTGCAGAGGCTGTATCCCTAGTAAGTTCCATTGAATGTTTGCCTTTGTCACTGTCCAGAATTAACAGTTCCTTGCCATTTTAAGTTAGATCTAATAATTCAGGGTGAAAAAATTCAAATGGTCTCTTTGCTTTCGTCTCTCTAGTCTCCCTTTCTGATTTTTTTCTGATGCGTGCGTGTTTCTTTCTTCTTCCCTTTTTCTCTTTCTCCTCTCACCTCTATTTTTTTGTCTTATTGCCACTCCATATATCCAAACATATTTTACATATAGATGTACACAAGTACATTCTGTGCTGCTAGAGCATTTTAATCCCATGGTTACTGATGTACCCAGTGTAGACAGCCCTAATTATATACAACTAAGTAACAACCTAGCAGACATCAGAAATCTTCTGCCTGCCATGCTGGCCCTTTGCTTAGCTGCTTCCTTTCCCCAGGCTCTTGCCAGTCTTCTCAGTGAGGCAAAGGATGACCTTTATGATACATGCAGAAGATGCTCAGAATGTCATACAGCTAGGAATGAATAAGCTTGGGTCACCAAACTTCTAAATGGCTATTGGAATATGAATGATTTGGATGAGAAATTATTTTATGATGAATTATTTCTTATGAAATTTTTACACACCTTGTGCTTCCAGGGGAAGTCGGCTTTGTGGTCACATTTAATTCAATTTCAGGACAGAGAAGAGAAACAAGAGCACCTTGCAGAATCACCAGGTATGACATCATTGGTAAAGAACTAGCAGCATTGGACTCTGAGAAGACTCAATACTATATGGCCTTGTCTTGCTCTCTTTCTCTCTCAAGCTAAAATTTACTCATTTTGCCAATAATGGGATAAAGTAGAAGGAGCAGTATTACTGACTAACTGTGAGACCTGGAAAAAGTTATTTGCCCTTTCTGAAGTCCTGCTTCATCATCTATAAAACAGGGAAAATGAGATTACCTAGGCTGGAATGGTCATGCTGATCAAGCAAGGTATCATGTGAAAACCCCCAATGAATTGTAAATGGCCATGCAAGGATACATTACTCTCAGTAGCATCAGAATATTTTTTTTCTTAAAAGTTTTATGCCAGGCACGGTGGCTCACACCTGTAATCCCACCACTTTGGGAGGCCAAGATGGGCGGATCACCTGAGGTTGGGTGTTCAAGACCAGCCTGGCCAACATGGTGAAACCCCATCTCTACTAAAATACAAAAATTAGCTGGGCGTGGTGGTGGGTGCCTGTAGTCCCAGCTACTCGGAAGGCTGAGGCAGGAGGATCGCTTGAACCCAGGAGGCAAAGGTTGCAGTAAGCCAAGAAGGTGCCACTGCACTGCAGCCTGGGCAACAGAGCAAGACTCCATCTCAAAAATAAAAAGTTTTATAACCATCATTAGTGATCTTTCAGGGAAAAAATATGTACATATGTCTCGAAAAATTTCAGGAGTTGAATCTCTTCTTCAATTTATAGAAAATATGTTAGAAGTGTCATAATTTTTTAGCTAATTAGAATTATGTAGGGTTTCTTAAGCTAAGTGTTCTTACCTACTGTGTATTTTTCACAACAACACATGCTTTTCTTTATATAAAATAACCATCTATTTCACAAAAAAGTAGAAGTAACTGTGGTAAGCTAATTGAGATAAAATGCTTTATACTGAATCAGCCATTTTGGAACCTTTTCATAAAGTATGGATTACTTTGGATATTCAGAAATGTTTTAGATGGAGTCTCTTCTTGTCACCCAGGTTGGAGTACAGTGGTGTGATCTCAGCTCACTGAAACCTCTGCCTCCCAAGTTCAAGCAATTCTCCTGCCTCAGTCTACCAACTACCTGGGATTATAGGTGCCCACCACCACACCCGGCTAATTTTTGTATTTTTAGTAAGGACGGGGTTTTGCCATGTTGTCCAGGCTGGTCTCAAACTCCTGATCTCAAGTGATCAGCCCTACTCAGCTTCCCAAAGTGCTGGGATTACACGCATGAGCCACCTCGCCCAGGTGGTGGCGGATGCCTATAGTCCCAGCTTCTCGGGAGGTTGAGGCAGGAGAATCGCTTGAACCCGGGAGGGTGGAGGTTGCAGTGAGCTGAGATCGTGCCACTGCACTCCAGCCTAGGTGACAGAGCTAGACTTTATCTCAAAACAACAACAACAACAACAAGTCATAAGCCTAACACAGTTTAAGAAAGAGTGCAGGGGCCGGGCATGGTGGTTTATGCCTGTAATCCCAGTACTTGGGAGGCCGAGGTTGGCAGATCATGAGGTCAGGAGTTCGAGACCAGCCTGACCAACATGGTGAAACCCCATCTCTACTAAAAATACAAAAATTAGCGGGGCATGGTGGTGTGTGCCTGTAATTCCAGCTACTCAGGAGGCTGAGGCAGGAGAATCACTTGAACCTGGGAGGCGGAGGTTGCAGTGAGCCGAGATCGTGCCACTGCACTCCAGCCTAGGTGACAAAGCGAGACTCCATCTCAAAAAAAAAGGTGCATTGACCAGGTGCAGTGGCTCACACCTACCATCCCAGCACTTTAGGATGTCAAGGCGGGCGGATCACAAGGTCAGGAGTTCAAGACCAGCCTGGCCAACATGGTGACACCCCGTCTCTACTAAAAATACAAAAATTAGCCAGGCGTGGTGGCGGGCACCTGTAATCCCAGCTACTCAGGTGGCTGAGGCAGGAGAATCGCTTAAACCTGGGAGGCGGAGGTTGCAGTGAGCTGAGATTGTGCTGTTGCACTCCAGCCTGAGCAACAAGAGCAAGACTCCATCTCAGGGAAGAAAAAAAAAAAAAAAAAAGAGTGCATTACAAATATGATTTAAACTAAACCTTTTTTTTTTTTAAATGGAATTTTGCTCCTGTCACCCCGGCTGGAGTACAGTGGCACAATCTCGGCTCACTGCAACCTCTGCCTCCTGGGCTCAAGCCATTCTCCTGCCTCAGCCTCCTGAGTAGCTGGGATTACAGACGTGCACCACCATGCTCAGCTAATTTTGTATTTTTAGTAGAGACAGGGTTTCTCCATGTTGGTCAGGCTGGTCTCGAACTTCCGACCTCAAGTGATCCATCTGCCTTGGCATCCCAACATGCTGGGATAACAGGTGTGAGCCACCATGCCTGGCCTTAAAGACCCGTTTTTTTTTGTTGTTTGTTTGTTTTTTGAGACGGAGTCTCGCTCTGTCGCCCAGGCTGGAGTGCAGTGGCGCAATCTCAGCTCACTGCAAGCTCTGCCTGCTGGGTTTACACCCTTCTCCTGCCTCAGCCTTCTGAGTAGCTGGGACTACAGGCGCCTGCCACCTCATCCAGCTAATTTTTTGTATTTTTAGTAGAGACGGGGTTTCACCGTGTTAGCCAGGATGGTCTCGATCTCCTGCCCTCGTGATCTACCTGCCTCGGCCTCCCACAGTGTTGGGATTACAGGCGTGAGCCACTGCGCCCAGCCTGAAGACCCTTTTGTTCACCCTAATTTATTTTCCCTCACTGCCCCTAGAGGGCAACACTACCCTAAATGTAGTATTTATTGTTAGAAACCTAGTGTTTAAATGTATTTAATCAGACAGCTAGGAATATGAGTTGACTACATTGCCCTGGAGCTCCTGCAATCAGAATGCCAAGGTTCTGCTGTCTCTGACTGTAACTATATTTATAAAGATTCAGATCAAATTTAAAAGCATTCTCTAGTGTCCATCTCCTCTGCCACTTTTTCTGTTAAAAAACAAAAATGAGGTCAGGCGTGGTGACTCAATGCCTGTAATCCCAGCAGTTGAACCTGGGAGGCAGAGGTTGCAGTGAGCCAAGATCACGCCACTGCATTCCAGCGTGGGCAACAGAGTGAGACTCCGTCTCGAAATATATATATATTTATAAGAATATAAAATATGTATTAAAACATCAGTTTAAATTGAAATCTCTCATTCTTAAGGAGTAAGTTGTAATTATGCAAAAATTAACAGTTTTTAAAATCTGAATTTTTTTCTACCAAGTACTTTTTTTTGCCAATTATTAAGCTTCCTAATTAATGGCAATACAGTCTGCATTGTCATATTTAGGAAAAATCCTTGAAGATTTATGATGGGCCGGGCACGGTGGTTCATGCCTGTAATCCCAGCACTTTGGGAGGCCGAGGTGGATGGGTCACTGGAGATGAAGAGTTGGAGACCAGCCAGGCCAACGTGGTGAAACCACCTCTCTACTAAAAATACAAAAATTAGCCAGGCATGGTGGCGGGTATCTGTAATCCCAGCTACTCAGGAGGGTGAGGCAGGTGAATCGCTTGAACCTGGAAGATGGAGGTTGCAGTGAGCCAAGACTGCTCCCCCGTACTCCAGCCTGGGCGATGGAGTGAGACTCCATGTCAAAAAAAAAAAAAAAGATTTATGATGGGTTTGAACATTACTCTTACTAGCATTGAATCATGATGAAACTAGATGCTGGATTATTATCGTGAGTCTTCAGAAGCAGCACTGAACAGGAGTCAGAGACATTTTAAGGGTGGTAGAGGAATGGAAAGATAGCAAGAGGACCATAGTGGGTAGGCAGTATTAATTTTGACCTAGTGATCACTGCACCTAGTAGTTTGACATCCTATTTTAGAGAAAGAATTTCAGAATACAATTGGTCCTAGAACAAAGACTGTTCTTGACACATCACTCAGAAGTTTTAACCTTTAAATTTGTTGAGAGGACTGGATGTGGTGGCTCATGCCTGTAATTCCAGCACTGTGGGAGCTTAAGGAGGGCAAATTACTTGAGGCCAGGAGTTCGACACCAGCCTGGCCAACATGGTGAAACCCTGTCTCTACTAAAAATATAAAAGTCAGCCGAGTATGGTGGTACACACCTGTAATCCCAACTACTCGGGAGACTGAGGCATGAGTATCTCTTGAACCCAGGAGGCAGAGGTTGCAGTGAGCCAAGATCATGCCATTGCACTCCAACTTGGGCAACAGAGCAAGATGCTGTCTCAAAAAAAAAAAAAAGTATTAGGAGGCTGGGTATGGTGACCCAGTCCTGTAATCCCAGCACTTTGGGAGGCCGAGGTGGAAGGATCACTTGAGCCCAAGAGTTTGAGACCAGCCAAGGTAACATAGTAAGACCCTGTCTACAAAAAAAAAAATGTTTTTTGTCTTAATTAGCCAGGTATAGTGACACACATGTGTGGTCCCAGATGCTTGGGAGGCTGAGGTGGGAGGATCGCTTGAGCCCACGGGGTTGAGGCTACAGTGAGTACTGTGATCCCACTACTGCACTCCAGCTTGGGTGACAGAGCAAGACCCTGTCTCCAAAAAATAGTAACAATAAATAAAAATGTTGAGCCAGTTCTTAAACTTTGCACCTTCAGACAAGGTTCTACTAGTAACTGGAAATGGATTTTGGCAGGGTGTAGGTGTAGAACCCTTCCACTGAAGGGAATGGAAATGCTACCTTTTTTCCTTTTTTTTTTTTTTTTTTTTTTCGAGATGGAGTTTTGCTCTTGTTGCCTGGGCTGGAGTGCAATGGCGCAGTCTTGGCTCAGTGCAACCTCCACTTCCTGGGTTCAGGCGATTCTCCTGCCTCAGCCTCCTGAGTAGCTGGGATTACAGGCGTGTGCCACCACACCTGGTGAAGTTTTGTATTTTTAGTAGAAACGGGGTTCACCATGTTGGCCAGGCTGGTCTTGAACTCCTGACCTCAGGTGATCCACCCACCTCAGCCTCCCAAAGTGCCTGGCCAGAAATGCTGCTTTTAAGTGTTTTTTCTGGATCTAACCCAGGAATTTTGAGTCACTCTTCATCTTACCTTCATCAGAAATTTTCTATTAATTACTTACCTACCTATAGACTGTACATGGTTCTGTAGAAATACACAATCTCTGCCCTCAAAAACTGCTATCTGTGCTACATTTATAAAATTCACCACTCCAAATAGAAAGTAAACAAAATGTTTAACTTGTGTTCATTCTTTTTTTTTTTTTTTTTTTTTTTTTTTTTGAGACGGAGTTTCGCTCACTCTTGTTGCCGAGACTGGATGCAATGGCATGATCTTGGCTCACTGCAACCTACACCTCCCACGTTCAAGCGATTCTCCTGCCTCAGCCTCTCGAGTAGCTGGGATTACAGGCATGCGCCACCACATCCGGCTAATTTTGTAGTTTGATTCAGGCAGATGAGCAAATTCTTGTAGCCAAGAATTAAATCCATGAATCTTTATTTTGAAGGAGAAAGTGGCCTATTGTTTGAGTATTTTCAATTAAGAAATAGTAATGGAAGTATACATTTAAATAGTTTATAAAATTCTCTTCTAGCTGGAGTAGGCTTCATGGAAATCTTAGATTTTAGGTCTCTAGATAAAAGAAGTGGTTCCATTTCCAAACCCCAAATCTGCCCTCTGCTCACAGGCTTTTAAACTCTTCTCTCCAGAGTCACTAATAAATTACCACATTCATTTCCTAGGGCCACCATAATAGAGTACCACAAACTGAGTAGTTTAAACAACAGGAATTGCCAAGCACACTGGCTCACACATGTAATTCCAGCACTTTAGGGGGCCAAGATGGGAGGATTCCTTGAGCCAGGTGTTTGAGACCGGCCTGAGCAACATAGTGAGACCCCCATCTCTTATTATTTAAAACGAAGTTTCTCACTTGCTCTCTAGTTTGAGAGGCATGATTACTTCTGGTTGTCATGTTTCCTTCTAGCCAACTTGTTAATTATGGTTTCAAATCCCCTTTTTTCCTCTGTCAATCTATTTCTTACCGCCTGTGTGGCCATCTTTCATTTTGTCTAATCATCTGGAGTACAGAGGCATTCTCTGAGCCATCTCACTTTGTCCTCAAAAAGAAAGATGTGGCCGGGTGTGATGGCTCGTGCCTGTAATCCCAGCACTTTGGGAGGCCGAGGCAGGCAGACTGCTTGAGTCCAAGAGTTTGAGTCCAGCCTGAGCAACATAAACATAGAAACAAAACCCTGTCTCTACAAAAAATACAAAAATTAGCCAGGTGTGGTGGCACGCACCTGTAATCCCAGCTATCAAGAGGCTGAGGTTGGAGGATCACTGAGCCCGGAGATGGAGGCTGCAGTGACGCAAGATCATGCTGCTGCACTCCAACCTGGGCTACAGAGTGAGACTCTATCTAAAAAAAAAAAAAAAAAAAAAAAAAAAGATGCGCTTTGTTCAGTAACACATAACACATTCCCTGCAAGTCTGGAACAGTTTCCTCAGCATTATTACCTCCTAGGTGTCAAGATGAATGGGTCTAGTGCCCCACTGAAACTCCCTCCCAAAATCGCCACAACGAATGTCCTATTTATCATCACATGGTATGGAAGACCCTCGAAAGTAGTGCTTTTAGATTGGCCTCTTCCTTCTGGCAACCCCATCAGTACTCATTTATACCTGCCAGTGTCAAAAGCATAGGGATCATAATACACCAAAATGTTCCCTATCTTCCTTTAGTGCCAACTTCATATATATTTATGTGTTTTGGTATTGTATCCCAGCCCCCCAAAGTAGAAAGAATCTAAAAACTCAGAAAATGATAGGTTTAATATATAGCAAAAATTTGCATTCTCAGTTCTACTTATATAGGTGTATTTGCTGAGTATGATGTTGGAATTTCATTTATATTTATAGATGAGAAGATAGAAATGAAAGGCCTAAACTCCATGGCCTCTCCTTGAGCATGAGAGCAAACACTGCAACTACAATATATTAGCCAATAGATCTTTGCTTAGCTGTTGCTGTATGAGAATAATCTTTCCTTCTTTCATACATAGAGACAAAACCCCATCTCTACAAAAAGTACAAAAATTAGCTAGGTGTGGTGGCATGCACCTGTAATCCCATAATTGTTAGCTATCATAAATGTTAGCTATTCTTTCATAAATGTTAGCTATTAAGGCTTCATAAGAGAATACTCATGGACATTATACTTAGTGTCTATTTAGATTACTCACTTTGCATGCTATAATTACTGTAGTTTGGACTCTGAACTTCAAGGTAGAAACTTACCAGACTGAAGAGCCTGAAATCTTAGATTTTTTTTTGAGACAGAGACTCGCTCTGTCGCCCAGGCTGGAGTGCAGTGGGACGATCTTGGCTCACTGCAAGCTCTGCCTCCCGGGTTCACGCCACTCTCCTGCCTCAGCCTTCTGAGTAGCTGGGACTACAGGTGCCCACCACCAAGCCCAGCTAATTTTTGTATTTTTTAGTAGAGATGGGGTTTCACCATGTTAGCCAGGGTAGTCTTGATCTCCTGACCTCGTGATCCGTCTGCCTTGGCCTCCCAAAGTGTTGGGATTACAGGCGTGAGCCACTGTGCCCGGCCTCTTTTTTTTTTTTTTTTTTTTTTTTTTTTCAAGAGACAATCTCATTCTGTTGCCCAGGCTGGAGTGCAGTGGTAAGCTCAGGTGATCCTCCCACCTCAGCCTCCCAAGCAACTGGTACTACAGGTGAACACCACCATGCTCAGCTATAAAAAAAAAAAAGCTAATTGAAAAAAAGACATATATATATATTTAGCTTCCCATTGTCCAAACCCATATAATTATTTGCAAAACCGGGGTCTTTCTATGTAGTCCAGGCTGGTCTCCCTATGTTTCCCAGGCTGGTCTTGAAGTCGTGGGCTCAAGTAATCCTCCTGCCTTGGCCTCCCAAAGTGTTGGGATTCCAGGACTGAGCACACAGGATTTTTTTTCACTCTTCAAGAGTTTAATTGTGTGACTTCAATTCATGAGCCCAGAGATGTTTCACATTTTTAGTAGCTTAATTTATATACATTGCTTTCATGTAATCATCTAGAGCTATTAGAATGAGTAACTAGAAAGTAACTGGCCAGGCATAGTGGCTAACACCTGTATTCCCAGCACTTTGGGAGACCAAGGCGGGCGGATCACTTGAGTTCAGGAGTTCAAGACCAGCTGGTCAACATGGTGAAACTACGTCTCTACTAAAAAATACAAAAATTAGCTGGGCGTGGTGGCGCACGCCTGTAGTCCCAGCTGCTCGGAGGCTGAGGCATGAGAATTGCTTGAACCAAGGAGGTAGAGGTTGCAGTGAGCCAAGATCACACCACTGCACTTCAGCCTGGGCAAGAGCAAGACTATGTTTTAAAAAAAAAAAAAAAAAAAAGTGCCTGGTCCTTATGGCCAGAATTTGTATGCATTGCATCGTTTGCTAGGTGGTCTTTTGTGATTCGTTTAAAATTTCCAAAAGCAGTTCCAGATTACATAGAAAGAAAATAGCTGGGTCTGGGCACAGTGGCTCACGTCTGTAATTCCAGCACTTTGGGAGGCCGAGGCAGGCGGATCACCTCAGATTGGGAGTTTGAGACCAGCCTGACCAACATGGAGAAACCCTGTCTGTCCTAAAAATACAAAAAAATAGCCAGGTATGGTAGTGCATGCCTATAATCCCAGCTACTCGAGAGACTGAGACGGGAGAATCACTTGGACACAGGAGGTGGAGGTTGCGGTGAGCTGAGATCGCACCATTGCACTCCAGCCTAGGCAACAAGAGCAAAACTCCATCTCAAAAAAAAAAAAAAGAGAAGAGAAGAAAATAGCTGATTTACTGTGTTAATAAAATAGCCCAGACATAGGAAGACCCCGTCTCTACAAAAAATTTTTAAAATGAGCCATGTGTGGTGGTGCACACCTGTAATCCCAGGTACTCTGGACAGGGCTACGTTGGGAGGATTGCTGGAGCCCAGGAGGTCGAGGCTGCAGTGAGCCACAATCACACCACTGCACACTGCACTCCAAGCTCAGTGACAAAGCAAGACCCTATTTTCTTTAAAATTTGTTCTTTGACATTTTGGGCTAGATGATATAAATTGTTAAAATTTTTTCTTATCAAAGCAATTTCAAAGTATTTAGTATGAACCATGTATATTTTTTACTTTTCTAATATTTTGCTGATATTTTTCTACATAGTTGCCCTCGGACCAGAAAGAAGAAAATCTGAGTCAGGAGTTATGTTGCCAACACTCAGGGTCTCTCTTATCCAGGACATGAGGTATTTGTTATTAGTACATGTGTTAGCATGTGGTGATAACTTTTTGAAGTATTTTGTGGCTTTTAACTAAATTGCTCAAATAATTATGGCTATGTGTATTTTTGGCTTATGTAATTCTGAAGAAAGTATTTTTATGGTTTCATTTATTTTATTTTTGTACCATTGTATTGTTTCCTGACATTAAATTCAAATGGAAGATGCAGCTGAGAAGAGTTTTAAAGCATCTCTAAACTTTTTTATTTTATTTTACTTTAGCGACAGGGTCTTGCTTTGTCACCCAGGCTGGAGTTCGGTGGTGAAATCGCCACTCTCTGCAGCCTCAACTTCCCAGGCTCAAGCAATCCTTCTGCCTCAGCCTCCCAAGTCACTGGAATTACAGGCACCTGCCACCACGCCCAGCTAATTTTTTTGATTTTCACTAGAGACAGGGTTTTTTTTGTTTGTTTTTTGTTTTTTGTTTTTGAGATGGAGTCTCACTCTGTTGTCCAGGCTGGAGTGCAGTGTCACGATCTCAGGTCACTGCAACCTCCGCCTCCCAGGTTCAAGTAATTCTCCTCCCTTAGCCTCCTGAGTAGCTGAGACTACAGGCATGTGCCACCATTCCTGGCAAATTTTTTGTGTTTTTAGTAGAGACAGGGTTTTACCATGTTAGCCAGGATGATCTCGATCTGACCTCGTGATCCACCCGCCTGGGCCTCCCAAAGTGCTGGGATTACAGGCGTGAGCCACTGTACCTGGCCAAGATGGGATCTAATATTGCCCAGGCTGACCTTGAACTCCTGGCCTCAAGTGATTCTCCCGCCTTGGCCTCCCAAAGGGCTGGGATTACAGACATGAGCCATTGTGCCCATCCTAAAGTATTTTATAGCTTCTTTTGTTCAGTTTTTTAAATTGCCTTAAATACCTGCTGCCCACCGATACAGAAGAAAAAATCTGCAAATAATGGCAGGATATGTGGCAGAACAATTGCAATCAGGTAGACTTAGTTTGAAGCAAATACAGATCTGAGAATCATCACTTGCAATTACTGTTAAGAAATCGTTAGAAGACATCAAGATACCTAACACAGATTTATTGAATGAGGAAGGCAGAGGCTTTTATCTTTTAAATATTTTAGGTACAATACTTAGTCAACCTTTACAATGTGTGGGTTTAAAGCAATATTATAAGATCCGAGTGCAGTGGGTCATACACTTTGGGAGGCTGAGGGAAGAGGATCACTTGAGACCGAAAGATTGAGACCATCCTGGGCAACATAGCGAGACCCTGTATTTTTAAATAATTAGCCAATTAAAGATTATCAGTGCAGTCTGGCTTATTTTCTCTAATGCCATAGAACGTAAGATTTCATATTTTCCATATGTTGTCCAGTGCAACTTGAAAAGTAATTCAGTGGATTAAAGTTGTGGCTGATATTTAATTATGATATAGAACAGTTACTTTGAAAAGCTACTTAAGTATTCACCCTGTTTCATTACTTTTTTTTGAGAATCAGAAATATTTATTTACAGGTATCTATGACTCTTCAACAAGGACATAATGAAGCCTGAAAGAGTGAATGAGTGTTAAATCCTTTATCTTATGACATTGTCTGTGTGCTTGTGTTGTAATGGCAATTATGATGTGAGACTAACTTCATGATTCAGATGGAACCTTCAAAGATTTAATCAACATCAATTGTATATTATCGACTGCTCCCTTTAAGTATAAAATAACCTTTCTGTGCCCAGTACTGTTCACTCTTTACTTCTTTTCTAGTCAGCGTTATCCTTAAGATCTACATCTTTGCTGTTACCACTATTCTTTAGGCATATTCAAAACATGAGTGAGATCAAGACTGATGTTGGACGAGCTCGGGCATGGATAAGACTGTCTCTAGAAAAGAAGCTCTTGTCCCAGCATCTTAAGCAGTTGCTTTCTAACCAACCACTTACCAAGTAAGATACCATCTTTGATACATTTCTGTTTCTATACCCTTGTGCATACAAAGCAAGTTGCGTAAACTGACAGACTGGCTTCTTCAGTATGAAGTGCTGTTTCCTGTGCACGTGCATTCTTCTTTATCTAACAGGCATGTGCTTTGAGAACTCTGTCTTGATGTAATACTTGATCGTTTCAGGGAGGACACACCAAACATAACAGCCAAAGGCCAGATTGCAGTTGGGTGTGGTGGCTGTTGCCTGTAATCCTAACATTTTGGGAGGCCAAGGTGGGCGGATCACTTGAGTCCAGGAATTCAAGACCAGCTTGGGTAACATGGTGAAACCCCATCTCTACAAAAAATACAAAAATTAGCAGGGCATGGTGGCGCACACCTGTAGTCATGGCTATTCAGGAGGCTGAGGCAGGAGAATCACTTGAACTTGGGAGGTGGGAGGTTGCAGTGAGCCGAGATCGCGTCACTGCGCTCCAGTCTGGGCGACAGTGCGAGACTGTCTCAAAAAAAAAAAAAGAAAAAGCCCTGCCAGAATCAGGCAGAAAGCTAGCTAGTTCATACAAGCTGACAGTAACATCCAAAAGATAGGTTAAGTTTATATAAACCTTATGTTATATTGTAAAATACACAGATAAAACCTGGAGTAAAAAAAGAAAAAAATAATCAAGTTATGTGAGGAGGTCCCAGTAAAGGGCTTCTTCTGAGAGCCTTGCATTCAGCAGTTTAGAGCAAGGGTTCCCAGCCCTTGGGCCATGGACCGGTACTGGTCCGTGGCCTGTTAGGAACCAGGGCTGCACAGCAGGAGATGAGCCGAGGGCAAGCAAGCATTACCGCCTAAGCTCCACCTCCTGTCAGATCAGCAGCATTAGATTCTCAGAGGAGCACAAACCCTATTGCGAACTGCGCATGTGAGGGATCTAGGTTGCCTGCTCCTTATGAGACTCTAATGACTGATGATCTGAGGTGCAACAATTTTATTCTGAATCCACCTCCCCCTCCCCAGCCCCTGCGACAGCCGTGGGAAAATTATCTTCCATGAAACCGGTCCCTGGTGCCAAAAAGGTTGGGGACCACTGGTTTAGAGCCAGGAAACCAGTCAAGTACATGTCAATTAATTGTTAACCATTTTAATTTCTTCTGTTTACTCTATCAAGAAACCCTCTTCGAGGTCAAGTGCAGTGGCTCACACCTGTAATCCCAACACTTTGGGAGGCCAAGGTGGGCAGATCACTTGAGGTCAGGAGTTTGAGACCAGCCTAGCCAACATGGCAGAACCCTGTCTCTACAAAAAATACAAAAATTAGTCGGGCATGGTGGCATGCACCTGTATTCCCAGCTACTTAGAGGCTCAGGAGAAGCCTCTTAGATACTTAGATACTCAGGAGAATCACTTGAGCCAAGGTTGTGCCACTGCACTCTAACCTGGGCAACAGAGCGAGACCCTGTCTCCAAAAAAAAAAAAAAAAAAAAAAAGCTATCTTGGATGAAATATATTGCCCTTATATTTACATTAGTGCTAATTTGAAGGCTAAGAACTTTGACTTCTCAGGAGCAAAGTTAGGCAGAGAATTAAACAAAGACCTCAAACATGACAGTCTATTAGAGTCCCATCATAGTAACCCGGTGCTTTCTGTAGTTTTGTATTTGTACATATCACACTTGGATTACATACCCCCTGGAGCATTTTCAGATGATTCTTAATGTCCAAAGAGTAGATTTGATAAAGAATGAAGTGTCACATACAGCCTGCGAATCTGACCTTGTTTTCTTAAAACTGGCATGGTTTTGTGTTTTTTTTTTCCAATTATAAAAAGTTACTGGCCAGGCACAGTGGCTCACACCTGTAATCCCAGCACTTTGGGAGGCCAAGGTGGGCAGATCATGAGGTCAGGAGATCGAGACCATCCTGGCCAACATGGTGAAACCCCGTCTCTACTAAAAATACAAAAATTAGCTGGGTGTGGTGGCGCATGCCTGTAATCCCAGCTACTCGGGAGGGGAGGCAGGAGAATCACTTGAACCCGAAGGCGGAGGTTGCAGTGAGCCGAGATCGCGCCAGTGCACTCCATGCAGCTTGGCAACAGAGCAAGACTCCGTCTCAAAAAGGAAAAAAAAAACAGGCTGGGTGTGGTGGCTCACAGCTGTAATCCTAGCACTTTGGGAAGCTGAGGCGGGCGGATCACCAGAGATCAGGAGTTCAAGACTAGCCTGACCAACATAGCGAAACCCCATCTCTACTACAAATACAAAATTAGCCGGGCGTGGTGGCACATGCCTGTAATCCCAGCTACTTGGGAGGCTGAGGCAGGAGAATCACTTGAACCTGGGAGACGAGAGGTTACAGTGAGCCGAGATTGTGCCATTGCACTCCAGCCTGGGCAATAAGAGTGAAACTCTGTCCCCCCCCCCCAAAAAAAAAGTGATTTATGCTCATAGTGGCCAAAGTACAAAGAGGAAAATGATAACCACTTACGATCCTGCTTATAAAGAACACTAAATATTTCACATTTTCTTCTGTACTTTTCTTCTATGCATGTTCTCTTACTAAGATATACTATATTTGCAATTCAATATCATCCTTTTTATTAGCTTAACAGTGTACCATAAACATTTCACCATATCACAAGAGTTTAAACTCTGAGGTCTGAATGCTTGTGTTCAAATATTGCCTTCCCTATTTAGTGTTTGAATGACCTTGGACAAGATATTTAACTTTCCTGTATCTCTTCCCCATCTGTAAAATGACACTAGGCTGGGTCTGGTGGCTCACTCCTGTAATCCCAACACTTTGAGAGGCCAAGGTGGGAGGATTGCTTAAGCCTAGGAGTTCAAGACCAGCCTGGGCAATATAGTGAGACCCCATCTCTACTAAAAATAAAAAATTAGCTGGGCGTGGTAGCATGCACTTGTGGTCCCAGCAACTTGGGAGGCTGAGGTGGGAGGCACACTCAAGCCCAGGAGGTCGAGGCTGCAGTGAGCTGTTACTAAGTCGGCGCTGTACTACCATGACCTCGGTGACAGAACAAGACCTCATCTCAAAAAAATAAAAAAGGCACTGATAGACTTACCTCATAGAGTGAGAATGAAATGTATTAATACCTATAAAACACTTGGGAAAGTGCTTAAATGTAGCTGTTTAATGAAATCTTTGCCCCATTTCATCTGTATCTTTAGGACTGAGTCCTAAAAGTGAAATTGATGAGTCAAGGGGTATGATTGGTTTAAAATAATTGTTACCTGAATTGCTTTCCTGAAATTTTCAGTCCCACCAACTGTGAGAATGGCATTCATTTCTTCCTTGTCAATACTGGTCATCACTTTTAAGTCTTTATTAGTTTGATAAAATAGATGCATTTTTTTCTTAATTACTCTTTAGGTTAAAAATGTTTTATTAACTGTTTATATATCCATTTTATGAATTAAAATAGATGTGAATCTATTTTTTCAAGATTAAAGGTGTTTGTCTAAGAGGAGCTATTTATTTTTAGTCAAGGCTTAATGAGGGCCAGGCCCAGTGGCTCATGCCTGTAATCCCAACACTTTGGGAGACTGAGGCAGGAGGATCACTTGAGTCCAAGAGTTCAAGACCAGCCTGGGCAATATAGCGAGACCCCATCTTGGAAAAAAGAAGACATAATGGGAAAGAAACAAAAGAAAAAAAAAATGGCCAGGTCCAGTGGCTCACACCGGTAATCCCAGCACTTTGGGAGGCAGAGGCAGATGGATCAACAGAGGTCAGGAGTTTGAGACCAGCCTGGCCAACATGTTGAAACCCCATCCCTACTAAAAATACAAAAATTAGCCTGGCGTAGTGGCACATGTCTGTAATCCCAGCTACTCATGAGGCTGAGGCAGGAGAATCACCTGAACCCAGGAGGCGGAGGTTGCAGTGAGCTGAGATTGCATCATTGCACTCCAGCCTGGGCAAAAAGAGAAAAACTCTGTCTTAAAAAAAAAAAAAGACATAATGAAAAATACATGATACTACTGTCTTGTTTTTTTTTCTTTGATACTACTGTCTTGTGCTTGTCTTACCCTTTCCTAGGAAGCTTTATAAGCGATACGCTTTTCTACGTTGTGAAGAAGAAAGAGAGCAGTTTCTTTACCACCTTCTTTCTCTCAATGCTGTGGACTATTTCTGCTTCACCAGTGTGTTCACTACTATCAGTAAGTTTAGAGAATTGACTGTTAAGGGTTACTGAGGTGGCTAATGGAATAAAAGCATTTATGTTTTTTAAAGCAAGATATGCCATAGTGTATGTGACATTGTGACATCCCCCCAGATCTGTGTTTAGGAATAAAGGATATTCCCCAAATGCTAGGAGTGCTACAGGAAACCCTTGACTGTCAGGCTGTGGAGAATGCCTTACTGAAGAAAAGTACCTCACAAGATGATCCCTTCTGCCAGTGCCAGCCAGCATCCCATGACTGAACAAAGAGCTGTCCGGGAGCTCACCATGGGGGTTAGATAGATGAGAACTTCATTGAGACTGCGTTGAAGCTTAACATCTTGCTTAACCAATCCTGCTTTCCTTCTCACATGTTGGTCCCAGGAGCAGCATTGTGCATGCTAATTTCTGACTCAGAGATTGCTTCCCAAGAAACCCAGTCTTGGATAGGAAATGTTACCTACAACAGATGTGAAAAGGAATGTTTTATTAAGTAAATATTCCAATATCTTAACACATAAGTTGAAAGTTAACTGTGTGATAATAATAAACTTATATAATTGGACATCATTCAACTTTGGAAGGAAATGCTGATTGGAGATTTTTTTTTTTTTTTTTGAGACAGAGTCGCACTCCGTCACCCAGGCTAGAATTCAGTGGCATGATCTCAGCTCACCGCAGCCTCCACCTCCTGGGTTCTAGGGATTCTTGTGCCTCAGCCTCCTGAGTAGCTGGAATTACAGGCATGCCCCACCACACCTGGCTAATTTTTGTATTTTTAGTAGAGATGGGGTTTCACCATGTTGGCCAGGCTGGTCTTGAACTCCTGACCTCAAGTGACCCACCTGCCTCAGCCTCCCAAAGTGCTGGGATTACAGGCATGAGCCACCACGCTTGACCTGGAGATTTTGTTGTTGTTTTTGGTTTTTTTGAGATGGTGTCTGGCTCTGTCACCCAGGCTGGAGTGCAACCTCCACCTCCTGGGATCAAGCGATTCTCCTGCCTTAGCCTCCCAAATCACAAGACTATATGTAGGCATGTGTCACCATGCCCAGCTAATTTTTGTGTTTTTAGTGAAGACAGGGTTTCACCATGTTGGCCAGGTCAAACTTCTGACCTCGGGTGATCCACCCGCCTCAGCCTCCCAAAGTGCTAGGATTACAGGCGTGAACCACCGAGCCTGGCCAAGAGATGTATTTTTTATAGAAAGCTGAATGATAGTGTTTATTCTTTCTTCGTTGCTAATTCTTATTTGCAGTGGGTCCTCTTCCTTACTTTGGAGAATTTTTACTTGTATCAATTAGGAATTGCATTTAGCTGCAAGTATCAGAAACTTGAAAACCAGTGGTTTACAGCTTAATGATTTCACTTACATAATAAAGGTCTCAAAGTAGGCAGTGGGCAGTGCTGTCACGGACCCAGGCTCATTGTCTTTTTCCCCTTAGACATGCTCTGTGTGTGCTAGTTACCTCATGGTTTCAACATGGCTGTTCTCAGTATACCTTCCAACAGGAAGGAGAGAGTGCCAAGGAGGGGCAGGATCTGTGCTAGAAAGACATAATTTTCCAAAAAATCTCAATAAATATCACTAACATTTCACTGACCAGAATTATGTAGGTTTTGGCTTTCCAGTCTCTGGTAATGGCAGACAAAGGAAAAGGGAATTGGAATGGGGATTAGGCCAGCCTGTAATGCCTGTCAAGGCATTGATTAGGTTACTGCAGGTATAAGAAACTAAAACGTTACATACAGTTTTAAAATCAAAGAGGCCAGGCACAATGGCTCACACCTGTAATCCCAGCACTTTGGGAGGCCAAGGCGGTGGATAACGTGAGAGGTCAGGAGTTCGAGACTGACCTGGTCAACATGGTGAAACCTCATCTCTACCAAAAAATATAAAAATTAGCCAGACATGGTGGCACATGCTTGTAGTCCCAGCTACTCGGGAGGCTGATGTGGGAGAATCACTTGAACCCGAGAGGCAGAGGTGGCAGTGAGCCAAGATCACGCCTGGGTAACAGGGTGAGACTCTGTCTCTAAATAAATAAGAAGAAATAGCAGTAGAGGAGTCCTAAGATCCTTCTTATATCTGTAGATGTCTCTTCATCTGAGTAACTCTTTCAATTTGAGGAATTCTTCATGAAAGAAATTTTTAATCATGTTGCTTTTTCATACTTGAACTATGAAATCACCGTTGTGCATCTGTGGGCCTTTTGCAGCCACAGAACTGCTGACCCTAAACATGCCTTTTTTCTGCAGATTTTCTTATCCTATCAGTGCAAGAAATGAGAGAAGCCTCTGGCACCTAAAATAAAGTCTTACGCTAACCTCTTCTGCTTTCAGTTTCAAAACCCATTTGACTCTGATGATTACTAAACCATGAAAGTATGGCCTTTTCTCTGACATTTTCCTATCCTAAAGCAAAATAAAAGGACACAAAGGGAGACTATTCACTTAACATAAAGTATTTTATGTAAAATTAGGGAAATGAACCATTTATTTCATTTGTTTTCCTTATCTAAGAGTGCACTGAACCATGAGCTCATACTGTGAGGCTGTATCTAGGCATCTTCCTCAGTAAATGTTTTTCATCCTACTTGTAGATCTTTCAAGGAGGGCTTCTAACACCCCCGCTTATGATCAAATGGGCAGAAATCCCAAGGATAACAAAAAATATTGATTCTACCTTAGTTTAAACAAACAAACAAACAAAATGGCTGGGCATGGTGGCTCACACCTGTAATCCTAGCACTTTGGGAGGCCGAGGCGGTGGATCACCTGAGGTCAGGAGGTCGAGACCAGCCTGGCCAACATGGGGAAACCTTGTCTCTACTAAAAGTACAAAAATTAGCTGGGCGTTTTGGGCGCACGCCTGTAATCCCAGCTACTCCAGAGACTGAGGTAGGAGAATTGCTTGAACCCGGGAGGCAGAGGTTGCAGTAAGCTGAAATCGCCCCACTGCACTCAAGCCTGGGCATGACAGCAAGACTCCTTCTCAAAAAATAAATAAATAGTGACCGGGTGCGGTGGCTCACACCTGTAATCCCAGCACTTTGGGAGGCATTGGTTGGTAGATCATGTGGTCAGGAGTTCAAGACCAGCCTGGCCAAGATTATAAAACCCCGCCTCTACTAAAAGTACAAAAATTAGGCACGGTGGCAGGTCCCTGTATTCCCATCTTCTTTGGAGACTGAGGCAGGAGAATTGCTTGAACCCAGGTGGCAGAGGTTGCAGTGAGCCGAGATTGCACCACTGCACTCCAGCCTGGGAGATAGAGTGAAACTCTGTCTCAAAAATAAATACATGCACACATACATACATAAATACATGGCAGGTGGCTCATGCCTGTAATCTTAACACTTTGGGAGGCCAAGGTGGGCAGATCTCTTGAGCTTAGGAGTTTGAGACCAGCCTGGGCAACATGACAAAACCCTGTCTCTACTAAAACTACAAAAAAATAGCTGGGCGTAGTGGTGCACACCTCTCGTCCCAGCTACTTGAGAGGCTAAGGTGGGAGGATCACTTGAGCCTAGGAGATGGAGATTGCAGTAAGCTGAGATCGTGCCACTATACTCTACCCTGAGTGACAGAGCAAGACCCTGCCTCAAAAAAAATTTCAAAATTTCAAAACAGGCCAGGTGCAGTGGCTCATGCCTGGAGTCCCAGCGCTTTGAGAGGCCAAGGCAAGAGGATCACTTGAGTCCCGTTCAAGACCAGCTTGGGTAAAATAATGAGACCCTGTCTCAACAAAAGAACAATTAAAAAGTTAGCTAGGGGCCGGCTATGCGAAACCCCTTCTCTACTAAAAATATAAAAATTAGCCGGGCAAGGTGGCAGACGCCTGTAATCCCAGCTACTTGGGAGGCTGAGGCTGGAGAATCACTTGAATCCAGGAGGCAGAGGTTGCAGTGAGCCAAGAACATGCCACTACACTCCAGCCGGGGCGACAAGAGCGAAACTCTATCTCTAAATACATAAATAAAGTTAGCCAGGTGTGGTAGCATGCACCTATAGTCCCAGCTACTGGGGAGGCTGAGGTGGATGAGCCCCAGGGGTCAGTGCTGCAGTAAACGCTGATTGGGCTGCTGCACTTCAGACCCGGTGACAGAGCTAAATCCTGTCTCCAGAAAACCAACAAACAAAAAACCAGAAATGTATGGCTGTGATGGACAAAAATGCTTATCTGCTTAAGCCATCTCCCCCCTTTTTGTTTTGAGACAGGGTCTTACTCTGTTGCCCAGACTGGAGTGCAGTAGTGGGATCAGAGTTCACTGCATCCTTGACCTCCCTGGCTCAAGGGATTCCCCGCCCCCATCCTCCTGAGTAGCTGGGACTACAAGTGTGTACCACCAGGCCTGGCTAATTATTTTTTTTTATTTTTTATAGAGACAAGGTCTCACTTTGTTGCCCAGGCTGATCTTGAACTCCTGAGCACAAGTGATCTGCCCACTTCAGCCTCCCAAGTTGCTAGGTAGGATAACAGACATGAGCTCCCGGGCCTGGCCTGTCCCCATTTTTTTTTTTTTTTTTTTTTTTTTTTTTTTTTTTTTTTGAGGTGGAGTTTCACTCCTGTTGCCTAGGCTGGAGTGCAATGGCGTGATCTCGGCTCACTGCAACCTCTGCCTCCTGGGTTCAAGCGATTCTCCTGCCTCAGCCTCCTGAGTAGTTGGGATTACAGGTGTGTGCCACCACACCTGGCTAATTTTTGTATTTTTAGTAGAGACGGGGTTTCACCATGTTGATCAGGCTGGTCTCGAACTCATGACCTTGTGATCTACCCACCTTGGCCTCCCAAAGTGCTGGGATTACAGGCATGAACCACCACACCCAGCCATTTTCTTTTTTTTTTTTTTTGAGACAGAGTCTCACTCTGTTGCCCAGGCTGGAGTGCAGTAGTGCAGTCTCGGCTCACCGCAACCTCTGCCTCCCAGGTTCAAGCGATTCTCCTGCCTCAGCCTCCCAAGTAGCTGGGATTACAGGTGCACACCATGACACCCAGCTAATTTTTTTTTCATATTTTTAGTAGAGATAGGGTTTCACCATGATGGCCAGGCTAGTCTCGAACTCCTGACATCAAGTGATTCACCTGCCTTTACCGTCCAAAGTGCTGTGATTACAGTCCTGAGCCACCATGCCCGGCCCTGTTCCCATTTTTTAAAAAGAGAAGGGAGGGATGGGCACAGTGGCTCACCTGAAGTTAGGAGTTGGAGACCATCCTGGCCAACATGATGAAACCCCATCTCTCTACTAACAGTACAAAATTTAGCCGGGTGCGGTGGCAGGCGCCTGTAATCCCAGCTAACTCAAGAGGCTGAGTCAGGAGAATCACTTGAACCTGGGAGGCAGAGGTTGCAGTGAGCCCAGATCGCACCATTGCACTCCAGCCTGGGCAACAAGAGCGAGACTGTCTGGAAAAAAAAAAAAAAAAAAAAAAAAGAAGGGAGGACATGCGTAACGTCTGACCTCTCGTGCTTCCACATTTGAGCAAAGGACGGTAATAGGGCAGTGACATCTAGTGGTGTGTCTGTGGAAGAGCCTCCCCGGGCTCCTCTTGCACCTGAGTCACCTTAATAGCTTTCCAAGTTGTGGTTTATAGACTTCACGGTATGTCCAGAGTGGAGGTGCCATTGTTTATTATTTGTGGTTTTTGCATATTGTTCTGTAAACTTGGGACGGGAAAGTTCTGAAATGCAGCGCTTTAAAGCATTGCCCAAGAAACAGTACTGTCCAAAAAGTCATCCACCCCTCTTTTTATATAAAACCATGTCAATAATCATGTTCATTTCTACTCAATTTTGGTACAAAATTAGTTTTTAAGAAAATTTAAGCAATGAAAACACAATATACACAGTCAATGTTCATATCTTTAGGTATTCTGGTACTAATGCTTGAGATTGTTCATACATTTAATGGTGATATATGCATCATACATACATGATGATATACATGCTGTGAAAACCATTGCTGCAAGTATTGAAACTTCTGGTTTGCAAACTAGATCTCATCTTTCTAGACTGAAAGGTTTTGATATCAACTTTTCATGTAAGTACATCTTGATAGATCATAAAAAGCAAATTATCAATGAAAACCAATAGAGTTCTTAATATATTATTATAAGGAGAATTTTATTCCCACTTTTTTATTAATTTCTGCATTTTTCTTTCAGTGATTCCATATAGGTCAGTGATCATCCCAATCAAAAAGCTGAGCAATGCAATAATCACATCAAACCCTTGGATCTGTGTATCAGGAGAGCTAGGAGACACAGGAGTAATGCAGATTCCCAAAAACCTCCTCGAAATGACCTTTGAGGTAGGTTCAGCTAACACCTTTCCTAGCAGAATGTATCACGTGTAGTTTTACAGATGGATTCTGTCTGGCTTTTTCATTTTTCCTTGAATCAAAACAGAGGAACATTCAAAGCGTGCAGGATCATTTTTGTGATTATATGTCAAAAGTTGTCTTAAGCAGCTTATACTAATTTGTTTGTTTTACATTTTCATTGTTAAGCTCTATTTTTCACTTGTAGTGGTGTGCTTTGAGGCTTTCCAGGTCTTCTCCCATTATTTTCAGGGCCTAGCACAGATCCTAGCAAGCAAGAAATGTTCAAATAAATGTTA
This sequence comes from Macaca thibetana thibetana, assembly GCF_024542745.1. Classification (NCBI taxonomy): domain Eukaryota; kingdom Metazoa; phylum Chordata; class Mammalia; order Primates; family Cercopithecidae; genus Macaca; species Macaca thibetana. Next base: position 31,313,672 of record NC_065588.1, on the reverse strand, counting down.
TCCCCACAGTGGTTCTCTTCCCTACTGTAAAATGCTTTCTGCCCAAACCTGGTCATCCTTTGGCAAAAGGACAGGAGAGCTGATATTCACGCTTATGGATTTTATTTTATTATTTTTTATTTTTTATTTATTTTTATTTTTATTTTTTTGAGACAGAGTCTTGCTCTTTCGCTCAGGCTGGAGTGCAGTGGTGTGATCTCCACTCATTGCAACCCCCACCTCTTGGGTTCAAGCGTCTACTTACAGATTTTAGACCACATGGTGACATTTATAGAGTGATTCTATAAAAATGCCTTTTGGCCAGGCGCAGTGTGTCATGCCTATAATCTCAACACTTTGGGAGACCAAGGCAAGCAGATTGCTTGAGCCCTGGACTTTGAGACAACCAGCCTGGGCAACATAGTGAGACCCCATCTCTACAGAAAATACAAAAATTAGCTGGGCATGGTGGCATGCACCTGTAGTCCAGGTACTTGCAAGGCTGAGGTCACTTGAGCCCAGGAGACAGAGGTTGTAGTGAGCCAAGATTGTGTCACTGCACTCCAGCCTGGATGACAGAGTGAGACTCTGTCTCAAAAAACAAAATAAACAACCTTTTAATATTGTAGTCAATTTCCAGGTCTTACTTGGTGAGATAGTTCCATGTGGTTAAGCCTGTACACAGGTTGATCTTGGTGGAGGAAGAGGACAAATAACTGTTGTGTTTGAGGAAGGAAATGGTACTAACTGAATGTCCCATTCTCATGTTCCTTGGGGTCTCGAAATAGCAGTTTCCACTTAGAGTCATGATACCACCCCCCTGCCCCAGGAGCCCAGTTTGGCCTTATCCATGCAGTAGACTCAAAGCCACCTGTATATAAAATATTAAAACCCTTGGCTTTTCTTCATCTACCAATAATGGAACTACGTTAAAAAACCCCATCATTGCCATTTCTAAGCTGTCTCTCTCATGTCTACCTACTTCTTTCCATCTCTACAGTACAACTAATTCAAGATGCCATCATCCCTAAGCTAGAGTATGGTGATACCTTCTCACTGAGCTACAAAGAATAAAGTGCTTTAAGAACTCGTAGCTCTGGCCAGGCACAGTGACTCACGCCTGTAATCCCAGCACTTTGGGAGGCCAAGGAGGGCAGATCACCTGAGGTCGGGAGTTCGAGGCCAGCCTGACCAACATGGAGAAACCCCATCTCTACTAAAAACACAAAAATTAGCCAGGCATGGTGGCACATGCCTGCAATCCCAGCTACTCAGGAGGCTCAGGCAGGAGAATCACTTGAACCCGGGAGGCAAAGGTTGTGGTTAGCTGAGATTGCGCCATTGCACTCCAGCCTGGGCAATGAGAGTGAAACTCCATCTCAAAAAAAAAAAAAAAAAACTCGTAGCTCTAATGGATACAAAAAAATAGAGTGAATAAGACCTAGTATTCACTAGCACAACAGGGTGACTATAGTCAAAAATAATTTAACTGTACATTTTAAAATAACTTAAAAGAGCATAATTGGATTGTCACACAAATGATAAATGTTTGAGGTGACAGATACCCCATTTACCCTGATACAGTTATTAGGCATTGCATGCCTATATCAAAATATCTCAATTAATCCATAAATATACACATCTACTAGGTACCCATAAAAATTAAAAATTAAAATTAACCAAAAAAAGAACTTATAATTCTGATGTTCTCATCCAGCACATAGTTGGGGTCAGTGATCTTTTCATTATCAGATTTTAGAAGTCAGAATTTAATTAGTATTCATTTTTACTATTCCTATTATCATTGCTTTATTTTGTACTTGTCCACAAAGGGCCAGTGAAGATAACTTACTGATAGCTATGCCTGTTAAAAAATAGCTTCGAAGACTTCTAGTATATGAGGTCTGAGGTCAGTTCTGCCTGAGTATCTTATTGGAACAGAAAAATGTCAACATCTCATGTACCCTATAAATATATATACCTACTGTGTACCCACAAAAAAAAATTTTTTTTAAAGAAAGAATATTGGCTGGGCGCGGTGACTCAAGCCTGTAATCCCAGCACTTTGGGAGTCCGAGACGGGCAGATCACAAGGTCAGGAGATTGAGACCATCCTGGCTAACACAGTGAAACCCGTCTCTACTAAAAAATACAAAAAAAAACTAGCCGGGCGAGGTGGCGGGCACCTGTAGTCCCAGCTACTCGGGAGGCTGAGGCAGGAGAATGGCGTAAACCCAGGAGGCGGAGCTTGCACTGAGCTGAGATCTAGCCACTGCACTCCAGCCTGGGCAATAGAGCGAGACTCTGTCTCAAAAAAAAAAAAAAAAAAAATCAGTGATTTTTTAAAACCTATAATTGTTTTCTTGGCCTCTCTGTAACTAAATCTAAATAGCATCTTTTTCCTGTTTTTTGAAATTCTTCTCATCCTTCAAGGCACAAGTCACTGTGTCAATGTTGTTTGTGGGTTCCCCAAGTAGAAGTAACTGTTCCTTCCCCAGCGTTCTTCTAGCACTTTTTATATCTCTAATCTAGCACTGTGTGCAGTCCCCCTCATTTGGTAGTTAATGTCCATATGTCTCCTATCTCATTATGTGGGAGCTCTCTGAGAGCAAGGAATACATGTGAATATATTTCTCTAGTGCATAGCTGAATACATTATTCAGGGTTTGTCTATGCAGTTGTTAAATTAGACGGAACCAAAGTACCTGTAAAGCTGAGATGTAACAGGATGGGATTGAGTACTAAATAACCTAAAGTCCTGTCCCTACAGTGCCAGAACTTGGGGAAGCTGACCACTGTTCAGATTGGTCACGATAACTCAGGACTGTTAGCCAAATGGCTAGTGGATTGTGTCATGGTCAGAAATGAAATCACAGGACATACATACAGGTAAGAAAATGGCCTTGGGAACTCAGAATTCTTTGTTTTAAGACTCTTCAGATAAGAAAAAGTTTAAGAATTGTAGGCTGGGCACGGTGGCTCACACCTGTAATCCCAGCACTTTGAGAGGCCAAGACGGGTGGATCACCTGAGGTCAGGAGTTTGAGACCTCTAACTCCTCACGAACATGGTGAAACCTCATCTCTACTAAATAAAAAAATTAGTGGGGCATGGTGGCGTATGCCTGTAATCCCAGATACTTGGGAGGTTGAGGCAGGAGAGTCGCTCAAACCCAGGAGGCGGAGATTGCAGTGAACCGAGATTGCTCCATTGCACTCCAGCCTGGGCAACAAGGTGAAACTCTATCTCAAAAAAAAAAAGATCGTTTGAGTTCTTCTGCTGCCTTCTGAATTTTAGGGTTTTTTTTTTTCCAGGGGAGGGGGACAATTTTTTTTTGTTTATGTCATACAAAATTGCCCCCTAAAAAACTTTTTTTTTCTTTTTCTTTTCTTTTTTTTTTTTTGAGACGGAGTCTCGCTCTGTCGCCCAGCCCAGGCTGGAGTGCAGTGGCGCGATCTCGGCTCACTGCAAGCTCCGCCTCCCGGGTTCACGCCATTCTCCTGCCTCAGCCTCCCGAGTAGCTGGGACTACAGGCGCCCACAACCGCGCCCAGCTAATTTTTTGTAATTTTTTTAGTAGAGACGGGGTTTCACCGTGGTCTCGATCTCCTGACCTTGTGATCCGCCCGCCTCGGCCTCCCAAAGTGCTGGGATTACAGGCGTGAGCCACCGCGCCCGGCCTTTTTTTTTTTTTTTGAGATAGAGTTTCACTCTTGTTGCCCAGGCTGGAGTGCAGTGGCACTATCTCGGCTCACTGCAACCTCTGCCTCCCAGGTTCAAGCAATTCTCGTGCTTCAGCCTCCCAAGTAGCTGGGATTACAAGGTACCCGCCACCATACCCGGCTAATTTCTGTATTTTTAGTAGAGATGGGAGTTTCGCTGTATTGGCCAGGCTGGTCTCAACCTCAAGTGATCCACCCGCCTTGGCCTCCCAAAGTGCTGGGATTACAGGCATGAGCCACCATGCCCAGCCTCAAAAAACTTTAAAACAACAGATGTTTGCTGCTATTGCTTAGTCCACAAATGTTGGAAAGATTAATATAACTCTCAGAATAAAAGAAAATCAAAAAGAGCCTAAAATAATTTCAGTAGGAGGAAAAGATCTCTTGGATTCCACTAATCACAGCCAATACTACTCTGTGGAAACATTGTCCTCTTTTCTTCTGTGCCTTAACTCCCAAATTAATTTCTAGTTTGAAAATACTCTGACCGGGTGCAATGGCTCACACCTGTGTAATCCTCCCCACACTTTGGGAAACTGAGATGGAAGGATCACTTGAGGCCAGGAGTTCAAGACCAGCATAGGCAATGTAATGAGACCTTCTCTCTACGAAAAACACAAAAATTAGCCAGGTGTGTTGGTGCACACCTGTAGTCCCAGCTACTCAGGGGGCTGAACAAGAACCCTGTCTCAAAAAAAAAATAAAAATAAAAAATTTGTTCTCTGTCCTACCAGATTCCCATGTGGACGGTGGCTGGGGAAAGGCATTGATGATGGGAGCCTGGAGAGAATTCTTATTGGAGAATTGATGACATCAGCATCAGATGATGATCTAGTAAAGCAGTGTCGGACTCCACCCCAGCAGAAGTCACCCACCACGGCTAGGAGATTGAGCATCACTTCACTGACAGGAAAAAACAACAGTAAGTATATTTAAATTTTTCCTATGTGCTCATATGATGTAGGCTTCATGTGACCATTTGATAGAAAACAGTTGTGTTAATGAATGTAGTGAGGAGATTTAAAAAAGAAGAAAGTTGAGGAAAATTCATAAATATTCAAAAGCTGGAAGAGTTTAGAGTTAAAATCTATCTTTTTAGAAAACCTGCTTGCTCTGTTTTTATTAAGCTGTGGAAATATAAGTAAATATTTTACCTGAAACTTTTATTTTTTGAGACAAGATTTCACTCTGTCACCCAGGCTAGAATGCAGTGGCACAGTCTCAGCTCACTGCAGCCTCTGCCCCCTGGGTTCAAATGATCCTCCCACCTCAGCTTTCCAAGTAGCTGGGACTATAGCCACACCTCATCACACCCGGCTAATTTTTGTATTTTTTTTATAGACTGCCTTTCGCCATGTTGCCCAGGCTGGTCTTGAACTGCTGAGCTCAAGCAATCTGCCCGCCTCAGCCTCCCAAAGTGCTGGCATTGCAGGCATGTGCCACCACATCTGGCCTTGCCTGAAACTTAAAGGAGAAATAATAATAGTTGTATGTTACAGTACTCCCAGATAGCCATATCTAGCCTTTTTTTTTTTTTTTTTTTTTTTTTTTTTTTTAAGGAGTCTTGCTCTGTCACCCAGGCTGCAGTGCAGTGGTGCGATCTCAGCTCTCTGCAACCCCTGCCTCCCAGGTTCAAACAATTCTCCTGCCTCAGCCTCCCAAGTAGCTGGGATCACAGGTGCCCGCCACCACACCTGGCTAATTTTTTATATTTTTGATAGAGACGGGGTTTCCCCATGTTGGCCAGGCTGGTCTCAATCTCTTGACCTTGAGATCTGCCCGCCTTGGCCTCTGAAAGTTCTGGGATTAGAGGCGTGAGCCACTGCGCCTGCCCCAGTGTCTCTTATTCTAAGAGATTAAAATTTCCTTCTACCCCTTCTGTTCCAATTTTCTTCCTATAGTAGGGATGAAACAAAATACTATAAAGGAGTTAATTTTACGAGTATTATACTATGTTCACATGCCATTTTTAGCATATAGTAAACTTCCTAATTTATACTAATGTAGGCTTTAATAGACTAAATTACTAATGTAGGCTTTAATAGACTAAATAATGTCTCCCAAAAATGTAAAATTCTAACCTCTAGAATCTATAAATGTTGCCTTATTTGGAAAAAGGATTTTTGCAGATGTGATAGGGATCTTGAAATAAGGAGATTGTCCTGGATCACCTACATGGACCCTAAATGCAATCATATGTATTCTTTCCCAACACTTTGGGAGGCCAAAGTGGGCAGATCACTTGAGGTCAGGAGTTTGAGGCCAACATAGCAAAACTCCGTCTCTACTAAAAAAAAAAAAAAAAAACATTAACCAGGCATGTGGTGCATGCCTGTAATCCCAGCTACTCAGGAGGCTGAGGCATGAGGATTGCTTTAACCCAGGAGGTAGAGGTTGCAGTGAGCCGAGCTCATGCCACTGCATTCCAGCTTGAGTGACAGAGTGACACTCTTGTCTTTTTTTGGGTTTTTTTTTTGGTGCCAATTTTAAATAGTTTTATTTAAGACATTGCATTTTCCACTTACAATACAGTGTTTATAAAGTGCAATGTTATTTCCTTCTCCTGTGCATATGTTCCATATTCAAGTATTGAGGAAAATATGGAATGCTTCACAAATTTGCTTGTCATCCTTGTGCAGGGACCATGCTAATAATCTTCTTTGTATTGTTCCAATTTTTTAGTATATGTGCTGCAAGTATATGTGAAGCAAGCATGACTATGTCTTTAAAAAAAAAAAACCAAGGAATGCCGGCCGGGCGCTATGGCTCACGCCTGTAATCCCAGCCAGCACTTTGGGAGGCTGAGTTGGATCACCTGAGGTCAGGAGTTTGAGGCCAGCCTGACTCGTCTCTACTAAAAATACAAAAATTAGCCGGACATGGTAGCGTGCACCTGTAATCCTAGCTATTCGGGAGGCTGAGACAGGAGAATTGCTTAAATCTGGGAGGTGGAGGTTGCAGTGAGCTGAGATCTGGCCACTGCACTACATGCACTACAGCCTAGGCAACAGAGCGAGACTCCGTCTCAAAAAAAAAAAAAAAAAATGCCAACAGCCACCAGAAGCTAAAAGAGGCAAGGAAGGGATTTTCCCCTAGAATTTCAAGGGAATGCAGCCCTGCTGACACCTTGCTTTTTTTTTTTTCTTTTGCCCAGTGATAACTAAATTTTGACTTCTGGCCCCCAGAACTGCAATAAAATGTATTTCTGTCACTTAAGCCACCAAATTTTTGAGTCCGTTACAGCAGCCACAGAAGGCAGCCACAGAACATGAATATAGAGGCAGTATTTAGGGAAAAGTTACAGAAGTTTATCAGTGACGGGGCTTTTTAGCTATAGATTATAACCACAAGTAGAATAACAAAGGTACCTAATAGGTCCTTAGTTTATTAACAAAGTAGTTTCCCTAGATTCTATTAGTCTCTATCCATTTGCTAGCACATGATTGTGTATTAACCATGTGTGCAGTTTTTTTGTTTTTGTTTTTGTTTGTTTGTTTGTTTGTTGACTGAGTTTCGCTCTTGTTGGCGGGGCTGGAGTGCAGTGGTGCAGTCTCATCTCACTGCAACCTCCGCTTCCCAGGTTCAAGCGATTCTCCTGCCTCAGCCTCCCAAGTAGCTGGAATTACAGGCATGCACTGCCACGAGAGGCTAATTTTGTATTTTGGGTAGGGATGGGGTTTCACCGTGTTGGCCAGGCTGGTCTTGAACTCCTGACCTCAGATGATCCTCCCGCCTCAGCCTGCCAGAGTGCTGTGATTGCAGGCGCGAGCCACTGCGCCCAACCAATTTAAAGCACTTATAGCAACAAATATTGGTAAGGATGTGGAGTAACAGAAAGCTCATGCATTGCTAGTGGGAATACAAAATAAAAAACATCTTGGCATTTATAAAGATACATGTACGTTTACCATACCCTTGGCCCAGCAATCTCACTCCTAGATATGTACACAAGAGAAATGAATACATATATCTACGCAGACTTGTACGCAGATGTTCTTAGAGCTTTATTCGTAATAGCCAAAGATGGAAACAATCCCAATATCCGTCAACTGGTGAAAGGATAAACAGATTAGTGATATGTATCTATTTATATATCAGATCTCTATAAAAGCAATATAATAATAGAAAGCAGATCAGTGGTTTCCAGGAGTTAGGAGCTAAGGAAGGTAACTGAAAAGAGCACAGGGTAACTTTCAGGAATGATGGAAATGTTCCATATCATGATTGTGGTGGTGGTTACATGACTGTCCATTTGTCAAAGCTCATCAAAATTGGTGACTTTTAGTATATGGTGAATTTTAATTATGCTGATTTAAAATTTAAAAGTAGGTTTCAGCTCAATCCATCCAAATTATTATAACAGCTGAGTCAGTCCAATTTTATGGGGGTATTATTTGAAAGGCTTTTATCCCCCATTTTTTTTTATCATACTTTCTTTTCTCACTCTATAAGCAGAAAAGTCTGAATGACCCAAGACTCAGAAATGGATAACGGTATTTTCTCACAGTATGTTATATGTAAGATGGTATTCAGAGAACTGAAAATTTTTTAAGTCAGTTTTAAAATAATATTGATCAAGGCTCTTTTGGAATGGGTGACAGGTTTCAAAATAGACTTGATGTCTGAAGAAGAAATAGAGAAAGGTAAAGGTAAAAAAACAAAAAGCTACTGGGTAAAGAAACTACTAGGAACAAGAGGTCGTGGTATCAGTACTTCAATTATAGGAGGTTTTCATTTTAACAATTTTTATGCATTAGTGTAGAAAAAACCTTGAATTTCACTGAAAGAAATGTTTATGCAAGAAATCCTTCAGCAGTATGAATTCAGAGATTCTTAAACATGAGGATGTATGGGTTTTCCTTTATAGTGTGATAAGTAAATTAGAACTACAAGAAAATCCAAACTATATACCTTTTCTCTTGTTACCTACTTCTGAAATGTTTACCACCTTTTTTAAAAAACAAACCATTCCTTAGATTTGGTGGACAAAAGTGATTTAGGTCCCATTCAAGCAGCCCACCAACCTATCCCTCAGGAAAGTAGCCTAGAAGAGCAAGTGCTGGCTGGCAGAAGGAAGCAGTGCTGAGACAGATTGACTAGCCAGGAAGGGAGGGAGTTCTGGGCTTCAGGCCTGGATGCCAAAGGGTACCTGGCATTTTCCCCTTATTTTAAACACAATAACAAATCTTCAAACTCCAGGTTAGCTATCCAGAGCGCCTCAAGCCTTAGTCTATGCTCACTAACGGGCTCATAGGTACGTAGCATAAGGGAACATTTGAGGAGTGATGCTGGGACTTCCCAGCCTTGCTTCTCATATTTGGGGGCTTGCTTGCATTTTGTGACAGGCACCATGCTAAGTTGTTTACTCCTATAACTTACCAGTTTTCCCAATGAGGTGTGTGTTTTCCCTATTTTCAGTTGAGGAAACTGAAAACTCAGAGGAAGTTAGACACTAGGCTAGGGTTATAGATTGCAGATGGTAATGCTGGGATTTGAATCTAGGGATCTCTTGGATTATTTTCCATTTTGCCAGGATGCCTCCCACTTGGCCAAACTGGCCAGAGGCAAGTTCTATAGAGCCCATGGCAAAGCCAGCCTGCTCTGGTGATGTACTTCCTGCCTAGGTGGACACAGTTGATGTCCCATAGTACTTTGGTTTATTTATCTCCCATGAGAATGCAGCCACTGTTTATTATTTTACAGAACCCAATGCTGGGCAGATCCAAGAAGGAATTGGAGAAGCTGTGAATAATATTGTGAAACATTTTCATAAACCTGAAAAAGAGGTATTTATGGGCTATAAAACTTAGTATAGTGGGACTTTTAAAGATGCTTTTATATGTGATACACGAGGCAATATGGGGTGCTTGAATTTTCATTTGTAAGCTTTCTGGTAGCTGTAAAAATATGCTTCATATAGCTACATTCAGCACTTGCTTCTCTAGTGTTTTTCTTAGACATAGATGCAGGAGATTTTTCTTTGACACTGTGTGTTATGCCCCACAGAGAGGAAGCCTCACCGTGTTGCTGTGTGGAGAAAATGGCCTGGTTGCAGCCCTTGAGCAGGTTTTCCACCATGGGTTCAAATCTGCCCGCATCTTTCACAAGAATGTCTTCATCTGGGACTTCATAGGTAAATAAAGCAGATGTATATACTTTAAGGTCACTGAAGTGTTTCTTAGGAACTCACAGACCCAGGAATCTGAGTGAATAAGGGTTAGTGATAAGGGTATATATATATTTTTTTCTTTTTTTGAGACGGAGTCTTACTCTGTTGCCCAAGCTGGAGTGCAGTGGCATAATCCTGGCTCACTGCAACCCTCCTTCTCCTGGGTTCAAACGATTCTCCTGCCTCAGCCTCCCAGGCAGCTGGGACTACAGGTGTGCACCACCATGCCCAACTAATTTTCGTATTTTTACTAGAGAAGGGGTTTTACCATATTGGCCAGGCTGGTCTTGAACTCCTGACCTCGTGATCCACCCGCCTCAGCCTCCCAAAGTGCTGGGATTACAGGAATGAGCCACCGTGCCTGGCAAAGGTATATATATTTTTTTAAATAAATATTAAATTAGCTGAGTGTGCTAGCAAACACCTGTGGTTCCAGCTACCTGAGAACCTGAGGCAGCAGCATCACTTGAGCCCAGGAGCCCAGGAGGTGAAGGCTACAGTCAGCCATGATCAAGCCACTGCACTCCAGCCTGGGCAACAGAGTGAGACCCTGTCTCAAAAAGTATATATAATAATAATAAATATCAAGTACTGTCTTTGTTTTTCATTCACTCAACAAATTATAATATGTACAATATTCCAAATATTATTCGAGTTGCTCAAGATATACATTAATAAACAAAACAGAAATCCCTGTGGTTGACAAACTTAGGTTAGTGTGGGAAACAAACAATACACAAAAACATAACAAATAATGTAATTCATATGGTATGTCAGAAATGTGACCATTGATCTGGAAAGAAATAGAGCAGTATAAAAGGAAATAAAGTGGGGATTTAAACGCGTGGTCTTTTTAATGGGTGGTTTTAGACTGTGCTGAATGTCAAGGTACATTGGAGCATAGACTTCATGTAGGTGAGGAAGTAAGCCATGTAGATATCTGGGAAGAGGGACTCCAGGTTGACAGCACTACGAGTGCTAAGCCCCAAGGCGGAAGTGTTTCCATGGAACTCCAAGACCAGTGTGACTGGAGCACAGCGAGAGAGAGAGAGTAGGAGACTCGGGGAGGTGGTGTTTAGTGTCAGTGCCAGGTTGTGTAGGGCCTTCTAGGTGATTGGAATGACCTCAGCCTTTATCCTGAATGAAATTGGAAGCTGTTGGAAGGCTTTGAGCTAAGGAGTGACATGATAGAACTTTTTTGTTTGTTTGAGATGGAGTTTCACTCTGCTGCCCAGGCTGGAGTGCAGTGGCCCCATCTCAGCTCACTGCAACCTCTGCCTCCTGGGTTCAAGCGATTCTCCTGCCTCAGTCACTGAGTAGTTGGGATTACAGGTGCCTGCCACCACACCCCTAATTTTTGTATTTTTAGTAGAGACGGGGTTTTGCCATGTTGGCCACGCTGGTCCCAAATTCTGTTCTCAAGTGATCCACCCAGGTCGGCCTCCCAAGGTGCTGGGATTACAGGTATGAGCACTGCACCTGGCCAGTTTTTGTAAAAGGATTCCTCTAGCTCTGTGTTGTCCAGTATAGTAACCATTAGCCACACATAGCCGTTTAAATTTTAAATCTATTTAATTTTTTTGTTTGTTTTAGGCAGAGTCTCACTCTGTTGCCCAGGCTGGAGTGCAATGGTGTGATCTTGGCTCACCGCAACCTCTGCCTCCTAGGTTCAAGCAATTCTCCTGCCTCAGCCCAAGTAGCTGGGATTACAGGTGCCTGCCACCACGCCCAGCTAATTTTTGTATTTTTAGTAGAGACGGGGTTTCACCATGCTGGCTAGGCTGGTCTCGAACTCCTAACCTCAGGTGATCTGCCCGCCTTGGCCTCCCAAAGTGCTGGGATTACAGGTGTGAGCCACCACGCGTGGCCAAATGTATTTAATTTAAATCAAATGTAAATTTCATTTTCTTAATAACACTGGCCACATTTCAAGTGCTCAGTAGCCACACGTGGCTACCAAATTGGACCTTGTAGATGGAGAACGTTTTCATAATCACAGAAAGCTCTTTTGGAGTGTTTCTGCTCTAGCTTGCTAAACTTTGTAATCTTTCTTTTGGTATGCAGCTCTTCCAGAATTCATAGTTTCTTTAAATGGGCAATTAATCATTTTGTGTTTTCTAAATAAGGCCTAGATGAAGTAGTTTATTTCCTCTAACTTAGAATAGACAAAAAAAAAGGAAAGTTGATAGAAATAGGCCCACAGGTTTTTTTTCTTCTGGAATGCCTAGAATCTTACTGCTTCTGCTTCTTGTGTATATACATATGTCTGTCTTTGTCAGATACTTATTCAGGTACATTTCAAGGGTCTTGTTGCAAAGTGTTAGCAAGTCATTCTATAAGTAGAACACAGGGGGTATTATTTCAGTGGCTACCACGTCATTGCTGGTTACTCCTAGAAGGTTCCAGTCTCAACAGAAGATGCTATTTTTCTTTTCTTTTTTGCCAGTTTCTGTTTCATGAAAGTATTTTAAAGGGAGTAAACTTTATAGTCTTCTGGAATGCAGTCTAGATTAGAAAATAAATTCCTGGCTGGGCGCGGTGGCTCAAGCCTGTAATCCCAGCACTTAGGGAGGCCGAGATGGGCGGATCATGAGGTCAGGAGATCGAGACCATCCTGGCTAACACGGTGAAACCCCGTCTCTACTAAAAAATACAAAAAACTAGCCAGGCAAGGTGGCGGGCGCCTGTAGTCCCAGCTACTCAGGAGGCTGAGGCAGGAGAATGGCGTAAACCCGGGAGGCAGAGCTTGCAGTGAGCTGAGATCAGGCCACTGCACTCCAGCTTTGGCGACAGAGCGAGATTCCGTCTCAAAAAAAAAAGAAAAGAAAAGAAATTCCTGGGAACGTATTTATTGTTCTACCATGAAACATGGACCCCTGAAATCAATGATAAAGTAATGATATTGGCTTCAGCACTGACTGTATGCAAAGCATCATTAGTGTTTCCATAATAAATTAAGTGATGAATCTTTCTATATATGAAGTGTTGACATATATTGTGATGTAATTCTGACTTTTTTCCTCAGAGAAAGTGGTTGCTTATTTTGAAACAACTGACCAGATTCTAGATAATGAAGATGATGTCCTTATTCAGAAATCATCCTGTAAAACTTTCTGCCACTATGTAAATGCTATTAATACTGCACCCAGGAACATTGGGAAGGACGGCAAATTCCAGATTTTAGTTTGCCTTGGAACAAGGTACAAAACCAGTGTTTTATTTTTCCTATCTTTGTTACACGTTGAACTGTTACATGTTGAACTAGAGTCCAGAAAAGGTTATACCAGATCATACCCCTTCCAGAGCTCTCCTTTGGGTTACTTTCTTTCCTTTTACTTTTTCTTTTGAGACAGAGTCTCACTCCATCGCCCAGGCTGTAGTGCCGTGGCGTAATCTTGGCTCACTGCAACCTCTGCCTCCTCCCTCAAGTTTAATTCACCACTACCACTACATGAGGTAGCGAACGATTTTCTCATTTTAAAGATAAGAAAGTAGAAAATAGATGAGGCACACATAAGTTAGCAGGCTTTCCCAAGGACACACAGAAAAATGGGACAGAGCTGAGTTCACACCCTGTCCCACTGCAGAGCCCAAGGTCTCCACCATGACTCTATACTGGCTCCACAGATAGATGGGTAATAGAGAGGTTGCTAGATAATTAGACACATACACCGTACATATTTGCTATGTAAACCTTATATAGTGTATATATACCACTATATTTACATTTAATGTTATGGGATTCTTACTATATATCATCTTCTCTCTAAGACTATTTCCTACCCCTTTATTTTTTGAAAGTAGCACATAGGAGCAATACAATCCATTACTTTTAAAACAGCTCTCAGAATTGTAAGAAATGAAACATAGAGACCTTTAGTTTTCTTTTTTTAAGTTACCCGTGTAGTATTTGTTTTTTCCTGAACCTTAAGAGCCCCAACCTGAGACTGAAGATGGCCTGGTTGGGGATGCTCAATAAGGATGTCTTAGGAACTTAGCAATGGGTTACTAATGTCAGGTTTGATCAGGAAAAATTGAAGATGTGAGGTTTTATCCTCCTGAAACAGCTGGTTTACAGAACTAAGTTCTGTATTTCTTCATAAAAGGAGCCCAGTTTTAGCTGTGCTTTTAAAATTTCTTTTGAGCATGATCTTTATCTCCTTTTATCTCTATACTCTCCTGATTTATTAGACCAATGCAAACTCTCATCTGGTTTATAAAATCTACTTAATGTTTTTCTGCTTTGATTTTGTTCCTCACCCTGTTACGTTGTATAAGTTAAAAAAAATAAAAAGCAAATCTCTACAGTTTAGTGTAGTCTTTCTTCCAAAAGGTCAGTATACTGTGGCATGCCTTGCCACAGAGTAACACTCCTATTAAAAAAAAAAAAAAGACATAGAAAATGACATTCTGCCTCTTTCTAAAGGTGGTAAAATCAGAATAGAGAATGTCTTTAATGTGCATAGACTCTCTAATGTAATTAAATTGGGTTTAAAATAATGGATTTTCCCTTTAGCTTTACACTATCTCATCACTGTTTGTTTTACCAGAAAATATTCAACTTCTTGGCTTTGATTTCCTCTCTCCTGACCTCTTAGCTTAGATAGATTTTGTACCATCAGGCCCCACACTTACCCATTCACACAGGCTCCACTGTGTGCCTTGTTCTGCAGTGAGGCCAGCAGTGCTTAGGAATTGTTTCTGTTTGGATCTGTAGGGATCGCCTGCTCCCACAGTGGATTCCATTGTTAGCTGAGTGTCCAGCCATCACTCGAATGTATGAAGAGAGCGCTCTCCTGCGAGACCGCATGACTGTCAACTCCCTTATCCGAATTCTGCAGACCATTCAGGACTTCACCATAGTCCTAGAAGGATCACTCATCAAAGGAGTGGACGTGTAACCCAACTGTCTAGAAACTCTCAGTCCAAACCTTGCTCCTTCCCCAACTAGGGGACCGATTTGGACTTGTCTGACAGTAGTGAGTCACTGCAGGGGCAGCCCAACATATGCCCCATTTGGAACAATCCTCACTCTACAGACAAGGCAAAATGTTGTATTGTAGTTCATTTGAACCTGGAACTTAGTATAAAATAGAGTATTTTCATGTGTTAGATGTGTGTAAATATGCTATCTTCTTTAAGAAATTATATTACTCGAATAAGACGCTTTTCTTAGATTGAATATTCCTGTGACTTAAAATAAGTAGCTTAAAAATGTTGGGGGTTGGGGGGGAAGAGTGGTGCTAGCCAGGAAGAAGCCAGTAAAGATGTAAATACAGTGCAACCCAGTCGGGCTTTTTTTTTTCTCCAGGTATCACAAAGAAACCCAGAATGCATTGTTACGTAGTAGCCATCCATCTTGGAGTCTGATCCTTTGTATTGTGAATGCACACAGCTTTACCTACTGTACTGGTAGTCTGCACTTGTATCTTTTAAGTTACAAACTGTTTTATATATTCGAATTGTTAGTCACTTCTCCAGTCTTTTGGAAAAAAATTTCAGTCCGCACAAGATGATATAATTGGAGTATTTTTAACACTAGACCCCAGGAGCTTGGCTGAACTGGAAAGAGAACATACAAAGCCCTGAGAAGTGTGTTCAATTGTGGGATTATAACTTCTTTACACTTTGGAAAGATTAGCCTAGACTAACTTCATTCTTGGCATTTTTATTCTTGTTATTTGAGGTATGTTGGGGAGATGTGAATTTCAGTGTTAGATTCATAGTCATAAGAATTGCAAACAGCAGTTTGATTCTGTACTTTTAATGTGGCCATCTAAACTCTGCAGTGGTCTACCTCTTAAGGATAACCATGAGCTCTGTCTTTTTTAGGGCCTAATCACCCACCTCTCCAGGGCCCATCCCCCCTCAGGAAATGGAAGGAATGTCTAAGGAGGAGGAGGGTTCTGTGTGGCTTGGAATGTTTTTGTGGAAGCATTTGTTGACCATGATAATGCAAATAACAGAAGGAGAGAGAGAATGAACCCTTTCTGGGTGTTTCAGGGCAAGCTTTATGTTCCTTTGTAGGAAGGGGAGTAATAATGTAAAACAACTGACCCAGAGAAGCTAAAAGCCACTGGCGGCACAGGCTGATAAAATGGAAGCAAAACAAGAGGTGGCAACAATTTTGAAGGACCAAAAGTTGTGAGTAACTTTCCAGTTTGATAGTTTATAAAGAAGTTAAGTAAATGTAGTATTGGCTAGTTACTCTTAAGTCCTCATCTTCTGGTAGGTCCTGTAATGCTAATTAGGCATTTGTACATTTTTAGCAGCAAAATTGCCTCAGCAGAGCTCCTAGTTTTATTCCCAGTTGTGGCTGAAAAGCAAAGCCATGGCGTCAGTATCCTTGTGCAATCTGAGAGTGCTGAGCTTTGACCAACTGTATTGTTAACCTTATTTCCTGGAGGAAGAAACTAGTGAAACAAGTGCCTAACTCCCTTTATCAAACACTGTATTCAGCCAAGGACAGCCTCTTTTAACATTGACTTCATGCTTGAGGAAAAGGAGAGTTGACAGCTGTATTTAAAAACCCATGGAAATGGTTTAAGAAGATGGTTCTTGGTAGACCAGAAATTTGTTTGCCTGAGGCTAAAGTGTGTCTACAATGGTACAGCTCTTCCAGGGACCTGGGAAGTCTATCGTGGGAGATATCCAGAACCTGTTTTACACTGGGCTCCTACTGTGTTTAGTGATCAGAAACTATAGAGGGGTCCAACCCAGGATTTCATGCTTGTATCTTCATAAGGCCATGCTCCTGACAGGTCTAGGCAACCAGGGGGATGACTTAGGTTAGTGTGCTAGGATTGACGCACCTCGTCCAGCCTTCTTACTTTGTAGAAGGGAACACTTAAGGAATAGAGAGATTAAATCTTACACTTACCCCACAGCTGGTCACTGACAACACAAGCTCTAGAATTCATGTTTGTTTGTTTGTTTGTTTGTTTGTTTGTTTGTTTGATTTCACCAGGCGGCATGAAACTGACCTTCTGGCATTCTTACCAGTAGTCTTTCTATTAAACTATTGGATCTTTATTCATCCACCTACACAAGGAGGAAATAAGGATGAATATTCATTTAGTAGAATTAATATTCATATTAACACATTGCTCTCAGATTGTTGGGAATTAACATCTTGTAAAAACTGGGAGCAGGCCAGGTGCAGTGGCTAACGCCTGTAATCCCGACACTTTGGGAGGCTGAGGCGGGTGGATCATCTGAGGTCAGTCAGGAGTTCGAGACCAGACTGGCCAACATGGTGAAACCCTGTCTCTACTAAAAAAAAAAAAAAAAAAAAATAGACAAAAATTATCCAGGGGGTGGTGGCAGGGCCTGTAATTCCAGCAACTCAGGAGGCTGAAGCAGGAGAATTGCTTAAATGCAGGAGGTGTGGAGGTTGCAGTGAGCCGAGATTGTGCCACTGCACTCCAGCCTAGGTGACAAGAGTGAGACTCTGTCTCAAAAAAAAAAAACTGAGAGCAAAGTTGGATTTGGGGCCCATGAATAAAACCGTTACTTTAAAAAGTAATACCCCCAAAAAAGTTACACCTAAAATTTCATCTTCATGCCTTTGTGTAATATGACTGTAATAGTGAAATGATTTTAATAAAACACATCAGAACCGACACATTCTCTTGGATGATGGGTCCTTTAGTCACCTTGTGAGCCCATGTACTTATTCTGTTGATACAGCCCATGCTATAAATGTGTGGGGCCCTCCTTGTGTGAGCTGCTTGAATGGCCGGTACCCCCATTCTTTTGAATATTCCCAATGGTGGTCAATCCTGGCCTTTAAGAATAAATTTAAATATTTGGAAATAGTCCTTAGGATCCAAGTTTGATCAATAAAAAGGATGCTTAGGCTGAGTTTGGGGTCACATAAGAAGTGCAGCTATAAAGAAATAAGACATGCTGGGCATGGCAGTACACACCTGTAGTCCCAGCTGCTTGGGAAGCCAAGGCAGGAGGATCACTTAAACCTAGGAGTTTGAGTCCAGCCTGGGTAACATATGGAAATCCCATCTCAAAATAACAGAACAAAGGACTTAGTTTTTATGTGGCTCATAACTGTCTCTAAGTTATACCAAAAGTTTGAGTACAACTGTAGTAGAAGAATGCTTAGAATAAATGCTTGACTTTTAAGCTGACTTTTGGAAGGACCATACCCACATAGAGGCATGTTTTCTGCTGTGGTAATTTTTCAAATTAATATATTGCTTTAGGATCATGTCTCAAAAGTTAAATAAAAAAATCAACATTTAGTTTGTTTTGTTTTTTCCTGCAAATAAATTAAATGCCTGGGACCATAATGATTATTTTTGCATAGTAATAGCTGGTGAAGAAGTTGTTTTAAAATTAAATTGCCAAAAGTATTACCTCTTGAAATATTTATTTTCCCAATGTTTTTCATATGTCCTGAAACCCCTAATCTCGACCTTTATGACACAGTGGCATTACACTGACGTTGGAAGTATGTGTGAGATCTGTGCCCTGGTCGGGAGTCATATGCCTTAAAAATGACTGCGAGTCAGTGTGAAGTAGTATAAAGTGGAGTCCTAAGTGGGAAAAAGCAGGCTACTGAGGACAAAAGCCTCCCAACCCTCCCTGCCCTGTTTTCCACTGGGAATGAGAATTTGATATGAGAAACTTAAACCTTGCAGAAGTGTGGATTTCCCTCTGAAATTTAAATGTTTCACACATTTTTGTACCTTTTGTAACCCTGTGGTATTTACTTTCACATGGCTTTTTAAAAAATTATTTTAATGAACTTCTATCACACTATATGAATGATATGGGGGAAATACTGAATTGCTCATATTTCCTTTTTTGGCAATAAAGCACCGTTATATGTTCATGTAAGTGAAAAAGAGAGGTTCAAGACTATACGACAGCTTATGTGTAGTATACGTTGACATCCCTAAGGTATTTTGAAACATGAGGTGACAGACAAGGACCTCAAATTTCCAGGGAAATATTTATTTCACAACATTAGGAGTGTGGATCTTCATAATGAAATACCTTCTTTCTGCTAAAAATTATGATTTTTTCATTTAGGGAACTGTGAATATTTTCTGTGAGGTTTACAGAAACTAGTCTATCCTTTTCACTATGTTGAAAAGACAATCTGAACTTTAGCTATTTATATTTCAGTATTAACACACCTTCACTGATTGAGAGTCTTGAGCCCTTCTCTACTTTTATAGTGAATCCTATTTCCAAGTCATCCATGTCTTTTGAAGTCTGTTTCTTATATAAGTATTTATTACTTTAATGTTTAGCATAAATAGGAGACAGAAAAGGATAATAAACTACTAGGTCCTTTATTCCTATTAAAATAAACTTACAAATCCCTTGAATCAGCTGAATTCTAAGCTTTTTGAAGCGGTTGCTGATGTAGTGTGATCAAAAGAATCTAAGAAGAACCTCATCTCCAAAATCTGATTAGAGTTGTTCACCCTCTCAAGGACAAGATAAAGATTGGCTTCAGAGATATATCACATCAAGATAAAGGGAAGAAAAAAACCTCAAATAAAATTTTTCCTCATTCAAAGGGATCCAGGGTATCCTTGGATTATGTAGGAGGGAATCATGCTTGTTCTAATTTACCTGAATGTACTTGTGTGTGAATCCAACCTTGATTCTAAACACCAAGTCTTGTCAACAATAGAAAAGTATAGTAAGGAGTTCCTGTTGTCAATCAAATGAGGGTGTGAAACATTTAGAATGCTCTGTGTTACACTTGAATCATATATAAATGTACCCTGTGTATCTTTCTTTTCAAATTAGCATTTCTCAATTTATATTGTTTTTCTTTGTATTGTTAACAAAATGCATCAGAACTGGATTTTTTTCTCATCTGAACATAATATAAAATTTAAAAGAGTATTGTGATATTAAGCACTTTAACATACATATCAGACAAACTGACGTGGGTTTTTCAGGTTTGGGAGTACCTTTAAATATGACTTTTCATGCTTTGTTCTTTACAAATAAAACTGTGGGATTGATACTTTGTTTTGCTTCATTGTTGTAGAATCTTGATAGTGTTTCATAGGATAAGAGATTCCAGAAAGCAGGGAGATCAAACCGAAACTATTATGTAGAAAAACAGAGCCTTCTGAGTAAGGGGTGAAAATTTGAACCCTACCTCACACCATACAGAAAAATCAATTATTGGTGGCTTAACAACCTAAATGTGAAAGATGGAACATAATTTTTAGGAGAAAATATCAAATGTACTTATTAACTTGGGAAAGGGAAGTTTTCTTAAGTAAGACATTTAAATTATAAAGGATAAGTGTGATAAATTTGACTATGCTCACAGGTGCTTTGCTGTAAAAAACAACTGACTATATAAAAATTAAGAATTTCTGGTCATCAAAATATATCATTAAAAGGAGAAGGCCTGAATCCCAGCATTTTGGGAGGCCAAGGCGGGTGGATCACCTGAGGTCAGGAGTTCAAGACTAGGCTGGCCAACATGGTGAAACCCTGTCTCTACTAAAAATACAAAAATTAGCCAGGCATGGTGGCAGTCGCCTGTAATCCCAGCTACTTGGGAGGCTGAGGCAGGAGAATCGCTTGAACCTGGGAGGCAGAGTTTGCAGTGAGCTGAGATCACGCCATGGCACTCCAGTCTGGGGGAACAGGAGTGAGACTTCAAACAAACAAACAAAAACCCATGAAATTTTTTTTTTTTTTTTTTTTTTTTGAGATGGAGTCTCGCTCTTTCACCAGGCTGGAGTGCAGTGGCACAATCTTGGCTCACTGCAACTCAAAAGAAAAAAAAACAAGTTTGTAGGAGGAGCATCAAGAGCTACTTTTGGGGATAAGAAGTTTGTGATGCTTTTGAGATACCTATTAGACATCCAGATAGAGATGCTAGGTAAGCATCTGCACATATGGATTGGGAGTTGAGGAGAGAATAATAATGTATTCATCACAGTCCAATCAGGAGACAGAAACCACACAGCAATTTGAACTGGGGTAGCTGAATGTAAAGAATAATGTAGGCCAGGCGCGGTGGGTCACGCCTGTAATCCCAGCACTTTGGGATGCCAAAGGCGGGATGGGTGGGGGGAGGTGGATCACCAGGTCAGGAGTTCGAGACTAGCCTGACCAACATGGTGAAATCCTGTCTCTACTAAAAGTACAAGAAGTAGCCGGGTGTGGTCGCGCATGCCTGTAACCATAGCTACTCTGGAGGCTGAGGGAGGAGAATCGCTTGAACCCGGGAGGCAGAGGTTGCAGCGAGCCGAGATCATGCCACTGCACTCCAATTTGGGCAACAGAGAGAGACTGTCTCAAAAAAATAAAAATAAAAGATTAATGTGTTAGGGTTCTCCAGAGAAACAGAACTAATAGGACATGTATAGATAGAGAAACATTTTAAGGATTTGGCTCACACAATTGTGGAGGCCTGGGGAGTCTAAATCTTTATTGTGGGCCATCAGAGAAGAGACAGTTCAAGCCAAAAGGCAGTCTGCTGGCAGAATTTCTTCTTGCTCAGGAGGAAGTCAGTCTTTTTTATATTAAGGCCTTAAACTGATTGGATAAGGCCCACCCATATTACGGATAGTAATTTGCTTTACTCGAAGTCCACCAATTAAAATGTTAATCTCACCGGGCACTGTAATCCCAGCACTTTGGGAGGCTGAGGTGGGCAGATCACAGGGTCAGGCGTTCAAGACCAGCCTGGCCAACATGGTGAAACCTCGCCTCTACTAAAAATACAAAAATCAGATGGGCATGGTGGCATAGGCCTGTAATCCCAGCTACTCAGGAGGCTGAGGCAGGAGAATTGCTTGAAGCCAGGAGGCGAAAGTTGCAGTGAGCTGAGACCACGCCATAGCACTCCAGCCTGGGTGGCAGAACAAGACTCCATCTCAAAAAAAAAAAAGTATAATCTCATCCAAAAACCCCTTCATAGTAGTATCCAGAATAATGTTTGACCAAGTTTCTGGGTACCCTGGCCCAGCTAAGTTGACCTAAGATTACCTATCACAAACAATAACAAGAAATTGGAATAATGGAGGATCTGATGCCAGGTGATGAAAACAAAACTCTTAAAGATTATAAGAAAAGCATTTATGGGGAGCAGCTATTAACTATAGGGCTGAGTCAGCTGAGCACGGTGGCTCACACCTGTAATCCCAGCACTTTGGGAGGCCGAGGCAGGCGGATCACAAGGTCAGGAGATCGAGACCATCATGGCTAACACGGTGAAACCCCATCTCTACTAAAAATACAAAAAATTAGCCGGGCATGATGGCGCGAGCCTGTAGTCCCAGCTACTCTGGAGGCTGAGGCAGGGGAATCGCTTGAACCTGGGAGGCAGAGGTTGCAGTGAGCCGAGATCACGCTACTGCACTCCAGCCTGGGTGACAGAGTGAGACTTCATCCCCCCACCAAAAAAAAAAACCATAGGGCTGAGTCAAGGCAAATCTAAATGAGCCCCCCTGCCTGAGGTTGAACCAGACCCTGAGAGAGGGTACAACCCTCTCTCTGGGTGGCAAAGAAGTTTACTGAGGCTGAGCACAGCGGCTCACACCTGTCATCTCAGCACTGTGGGAGGCTGAGGCAGTCGGATTCCTTGAGCCTAGGAGTTCGAGACCAGCCTGGGCAATGTGGCAAGACCCCGTCTCTACTAAAATACAAAAAATTAGCCTGGCGTGGTGGCACGTGCCTGTGTTCCCACCTACCTGCAGGGCTGAGGTGAGAGGATCGCTTGAGCCCCAGAGGTAAAGTTTGCAGTGAGCCGAGATCATGCCACTGCACTCCAGTCTGGGCAACAGAGTGAGACCCATTCTAAAAAAAAAAAAAAAAGTTTACTGAGACATTTAAAAGAAGTGGACTTGTTTGGAATCTGCCCCCAGGTGCCAAGGACGCATCCATGAGGAGGTGACATACTCCAGAACTTGCCGGGACACTACAGAGGAAATTCAATGTCTTGGGCTGGATTTGGGGAGCTATAGTTGGACGTTAGATATAAATTTGGAAGTTTCCAGCATGTATAAATGGAACTTAATGTCATGAAACCAATATTAAATCATGTGTTCATGAGAACACAAAGGGAGTGAGTTATTAAATCTAAAACATTGATTTTAATTTTGTGATATGGATGTGGCATGATTTATTTGTTTGACATTTAGATTACTCTCATTTTTTTCACTATTCTGAACAATGTTATGATGAAAAACATTACAGGCACGGTGACTCAAGCCTGTAATCCCAGCACTTTGGGAAGACGAGGCAGGAGGATCACTGGAGCCCAGGAGTTCAAGACCAGCCTGGGGAACATAGTAAGACCCTGTCTTTCTACTAAATAAATAAATTAAATAAATAAATAGAAAGAAAAAGAAGACATCTAAATAGCTCCCAGTGTTTCTCTATTCCAAAAAAACTATAATGAACAAATATCCTTATTTTGTAAGAAATTACCTCTTTGCCGGGCGCAGTGGCTCAAGCCTGTAATCCCAGCACTTTGGGAGGCCGAGACGGGCGGATCACGAGGTCAGGAGATCGAGACCTTCCTGGCTAACATGGTGAAACCCCGTCTCTACTAAAAAATACAAAAAGCTAGCCGGGCGAGGTGGTGGGCGCCTGTAGTCCCAGCTATTTGGGAGGCTGAGGCAGGAGAATGGCGTAAACCTGGGAGGCGGAGCTTGCAGTGAGCTGAGATCCGGCCACTGCACTCCAGCCCGGGTGACAGAGCAAGACTTCGTCTCAAAAAAAAAAAAAAAAAAAAAAAAAAAAGAAATTACCTCTTTTAAAGGTCAAAGGCATTGTTAACAACTTCATAGGATTCAGCCTAATATCTTTGATAATTCTTTTGATTCTTTATCCTGACATGTACTTCGATTCAAATATATACAATTTTAAAACGTGGAAAAAAGGAAAAAAAAAAAAAAAAGAGCAATTAATGTGGGTTGCAAAGCCTAAAAATAAGTCACTCTGATGAGGGCTGGCTTGTGGGCCAGATGCTCTGTGTTCCCTAGAATAATATAATCCTGAGGTCTGTCATTTGCTTAACCCGGAATTGCTTACCTCTGCCTCCCGGGTTCAAGCAATTCTCCTGCCTCAGCCTCCCAAGTAGCTGGGATTACAGGCATGTGCCACCACATCTGGCTAGTTTTTTTTGTATTTTTAGTAGAGACACCGTTTCATCATGTTGGCCAGGCTGGTTTCAAACGCCTGACCTCAAGTAATCCACCTGTCTCAGCCTCCCAAAGTGCTAGGATTACAGGTATGAGCCACCGCGCCTGGCCAACCTGTGTTCTTTTTTTTTTTTTTTTTTTTTTTTTTTTTTTTTTTTTTTGAGACGGAGTCTCACGCTGTTGCCCAGGCTGGAGTGCAGTGGCGCGATCTCGGCTCACTGCAAGCTCCACTTCCCGGGTTCCCGCCATTCTCCTGCCTCAGCCTCCTGAGTAGCTGGGACTACAGGCGCCCGCCACCGCGCCCGGCTAATTTTTTGTATTTTTAGTAGAGATGGGGTTTCACTGTGGTCTCGATCTCCTGACCTTGTGATCCGCCCGCCTCGGCCTCCCAAAGTGCTGGGATTACAGGCTTGAGCCACCGCGCCCGGCCCAACCTGTGTTCTTAAATGCCTCAAAATTTTCTTGAATTTCTCACTTATATCCTACTCAAAAATAACAAAAAAAGGCTGGGTGTGGTGGTTCACGCCTGTAATCCCAGCACTTTGGGAGGCCGAGGCAGGTGGATCACGAAGTCAGGAGATCGAGACCATCCTGGCTAACAACGGTGAAACCCAGTCTCTACTAAAAATACAAAAAAATTAGCCGGGCATAGCGGCATGTGCGTGTAGTCCCAGCTGCTGGGGAGGCTGAGGCAGGAGAATGGCGTGAACGCGAGAGGCGGAGCTTGCAGTGAGCGGAGATCGCACCACTGCACTTCAGCCTGGGTGACAGAGTAAGACTCCGTCTCAAAAAAAAAAAAAAAAAGCTTCAAAACATGAAGAAGGAAAAAAAACTTGATGGAATCAATGAGAAATAGACAAATCTTCAATTATAGTCAGATCCTGTTGTCAATAATTGATAGAATAGAAAATCAGGGCCGGGCACAGTGGCTCACACCTGTAAGCCCAGCACTTTGGGAGGCTGAGGCGGGTGGATCACGAGGTCAGGAGTTCAAGACCAGCCTGGCCAGCATGGTGAAACCCCGTCTCTACTAAAAATACTAAAATTAGCCAGGCATGGTGGCGTGCGCTTGTAGTCTCAGCTACTCAGGAGACTGAGGCAGGAGAATTGCTTGAACCCAGGGGGTAGAGGTTTCAGTGAGCCAAGATCGTGCCACTGCACTCCAGCCTGGGTGACAGAGTGAGACTCCGTCTCAAAAAAGAAATATTGTCCAACAAAACAACAGCAGAATACGCATTCTTTCCAAGTACACAATCATTTATCAAGATTGGTCAGGCCGGGCGCAGTGGCTCATGCCTGTAATCCTAGCACTTTGGGAGCCTGAAGCAGACAGATCACTTGAGGTCAGTACTTTGGAGAACAGCCCAGTCAACGTGATAAAACCCTGTCTCTACCAAAAAATACAAAAATTACGTGAAAAAAATCTGGGTGTGGTGGCAAGGGCCTGTAATCCCAAACCACTCAGGAGGCTGAGGCAGGAGAATCACTTGAACCCAGGAGTTGGAGGTTGCATTCAGCCGAGATCATACTACTGCACTCCAGCCTGGGTGACAGAGCGAGACACTGAAACAAATAAAATAAAACAGGGAAAATCTTTTTCACCAAATATTTCTTAGCTACAACAAGGAAATACAGTACATAAAAACTTGATAAAGTGGACTTCACAAAACTTTTTTTTTTTTCTCCGAGACAAAGCGTGTCTCTCTGTCTGCCGGGCTAGAGTGCAGTGGCGCGATCTCAGCTCACTGCAACCTCTGCCTCCCAGTTTAAGCGATTCTCATGCCTCAGCCACCGGGATAGCTGGGATTACAGGCACTAGCCACCACATCTGGCTAATTTTTGTTATTTTTAGTAGAGACGGGGTTTCACCATGTTGGCATGGCTAGTCTCGAACTCCTGACCTCAGTTGATGCACCTGCCTTGTCCTCCCAAAGTGCTGGGATTACAAGTGTGAGGACATCATAAAATTTAAGAATGGCCAGGCATGGGATTACATCCTGTAGGAGGCCAAGGTGGGGGAATCACTTGAGGCCAGGAGTTTGAGATCAGCCTGAGCAACACAGCAAAACTCTCTCTCTCTCTCTCTCCAAAAAAAAAAAAAAAAAAAAAAAAAGATGGGCCAGGCGCAGTGGCTCACACCTGTAATCCAACACTTTGGGAGGCCAACACAGGTGGATCACCTGAGGTCAGGAGTTTGAGACCAGCCTGGCCAACATGGCGAAACCCCGTCTCTACTAAAAATACAGAAATTAGCCGGGTGTGGTGGCACATGCCTGTAATCCCAGCTATTCGGGTGGCTGAGGCAGGAGAATCACTTGAACCCAGGAGGTGGAGGTTGCAGCAAGCTGAGACTGCACCACTACACTCCAGCCTGGGTGATAGAGCAAGACTCTGTCTCAAAAAAAAAAGAAAAAGAAAAAGATGGACAGTGTCTTTGTCCATTCAGGCTTCTATAAGAAAATACCAGCCTGGGCAACATAGGGAGACCCCATTTCTACAAATAATCAAAAAATTAGCCAGGCATGGTGTCACACATCTGTTGTCCCAGATATTTGAAAAGCTGAGGTGGGAGCATTGTTTTGAGCTCAGGAGGTTGAAGCTGCAGTGAGCCGTGATCATGTCACTGTACTCTAGCCTGGGTGACAGAGCAAGACCCTGTCTCAAAAAAAGAAAAAAAAAATACCATATGCGGGATGACTTATAAAGAATAAACAACAGGTTGGGTGCGATGGCTCACGCCTGTAATCCCAGCACTTTGGGAGACCGAAGTGGGCGGATCACATGAGATCAGAGTTCGAGACCAACCTGACCAGTACGATGAAACCCTGTCTCTACTAAAAATACAGAAATTAGTTGGGCATGGTGGTGGGTGGCTGTGATCCCAGCTACTCGGGAGGCTGAGACAGGAAAATTGCTTGAACCTGGGAGGTGAAGGTTGCAGTGTTGTGCCATTGCACTCTAGTCCGGGCAACAAGAGCAAAACAATGTCTCAAAAATAAATAAATAAATAAAATAAACAACAGACATTTATGTCTCATAATTGTGGAAGCTGGGAAGTCCAAGAGCGAGGTGCTAGTATCTGGTGAGAGCCTATTCCTCACAGATGGTGTCTTACAGCTGTGCACTCACATGGTGGAAGGGGTAAACAATCTCCTTTGGCCCTCTTTTATAAGGGCGCGAAGCCCATTCGTCACCTCTCAAACGGCCCCAACTCTTAACACTATCACATTGGAGATTAGGTTTCAACATACGAATTTTGAGGGGATACAAAAGTTGTGACCATAACAATGATCAAGCTCATATGCTTCATATTCTGACCAAAGATCTGGTGGTACATGTTTGCAGCAGAGGCCTCGGGTCCTGAAAGAAATAAATCTGCCAGGCCCAGGACTAAGAACTCTTCTGCCAGAATGTATGCTCTCTGAAAGAAATTTAGGAGAATGCAAAGATAAGCCACAGACTGGTAGAGAATATTAGCAACACACATATCTGGCAAAGGGCTTGTATCCAGAGTATATAATGAACCCTCAAAATGCAGTAATAAGATAAACAGCCCAACAACAAAAAAAGGGCAAATGATTTGAAAAGGCACTTCACCAAAGAAAAACATAAAACAATGTCAAAAAGCCCACAAAAGGCTGGACACAGTGGGTCATGCCTTTAATCCCAGCACTTCAGGAGGCCAAGGCAGGAGGATTGCTTGAGCTCAGGAGTTTGAGAACATTCTGAGCAACATAGCAAGACCCTGTCTCTACAAAGAGTTTAAAATTTAGGCCGGGCGCGGTGGCTCACGCTTGTAATCCAAGCACTTTGGGAGGCCAAGGTGGGCAGATCACGAGGTCAAGAGATCAAGACCATCCTGGCCAAAATGGTGAAACCCCATCTCTACTAAAATTACAGATTAGCTGTGCATGGTGGCATGCGCCAGTAGTCCCAGCTACTTGGGAGGCTGAGGCAGGAGAATCGCTTGAACCTGGAAGGTGGAGCTTGCAGTGAGCTGATACCGCGCCACTGCACTCCAGCCTGGCAACAGAGCGAGACTCATCTCTAAAAAAAAAATAAATAAATTAGGCTGGGCGCGGTGGCTCACTCCTGTAATCCCAGAACTTTGGGAGGCCAAGGCAGGTGGATCACCTGAGGTCAGGAGTTCAAGACCAGCCTGGCCAACATGGTGTAACCCCGTCTCTACTAAAAAAACACAAAAATTAGCCAGTCCTAGTGGTGTGCACCTGTAACTCCAGCTACTTGGGAGGCTGAGGCAGGAGAATCACTTGAACCCGGGAGGTGGAGGTTGCAGTAAGCCAAGATCGCACCACTGCACTCCAGTCTGGGGGATAAGAGCAAAACTATGTCAAAAATAAAAAAAAGGAGGCCGGGCGCGGTGGCTCACGCCTGTAATCCCAGCACTTTGGGAGGCCGAGGCGGGTGGATCACAAGGTCAGGAGATCGAAACCATCCTGGCTAACACGGTGAAACCCCGTCTCTACTAAAAATATAAAAAAATTAGCCGGGCATGGTGGCGAGCACCTGTAGTCCCAGCTACTCGGGAGGCTGAGGCAGGAGAATGGCATGAATCCGGGAGGCGGAGCTTGCAGTGAGCCGAGATAGGAGCACTGCACTCCAGCCTGGGTGACAGAGCGAGACTCTGTCTCAAAAAAAAAAAGAAAAAGAGAGATACAGAATTACCTAATTCTCATAGATTTTAGTTTATTTGTTTATCTTTTTTTTTTTTTTGGTTTTTATTTTTGAGACAGTCTTCTCAGTTGCCCAGGCTGGAGTGCAGTGGTGCAATCTCAGCTCACTGCAACATCCTCCTCCGGGGTTCAAGAGATTCTCCTGCCTCAGCCTCCCAAGCAGCTGAGACTACAGGCACCAGCCACCATGCCTGGCTAATTTTTCTATTTTTAGTAGAGCTGGGGTTTCACCATGTTGATGAGGCTGGTCTCGAACTCCTGACCTCAAGTGACCCACCCACCTCGGCTTCTCAAAGTGTTGGAGTTACAGGAGTTAGCCACTGCACCTGGCCTTGTATATTTAGTTTAGAACAATGCCTGGCACACGGAAGAAAACAAAAAATGTTACCTACAAAAAAGAAAAAAAGAATCCTACCTGTGAGTGGAGTCTCACCTGAATTATTTCCCTCCCACCCCCACGTCTGGGTTTGTTAAGTCATTCCCCCCCCACCAACAGGATTTGCACCACTGTTCCTCCTTCATCACACTCACTTGTCACACAAGTTTTTAACCTTTGGGCAGCTCTGAATTCCTTTGACAATCTCAAGAAAGCTACACCATCCCCAGGAAAACACACATTATGGATGCACACACACACTCTAGGTACAATTTTGGGGTGCCCATAGAACTCTAACACTAACCTGCCTTTTTAGATCCCTGAGTTAAATGGACATTAATGTCAAAGACTCCTTATTCCTTTGGAGCAGCAAACCTCAATAGGTCACAGGAGATTCCCAGAGCAGATCCTTACTGCAAGGATCAGAGTCCAAACGAGGCTTCACCAATCTGAGCTCATCTGAGATGCAAATTGCATTTCTCCCAGGA
Organism: Macaca thibetana thibetana; assembly: GCF_024542745.1. NCBI lineage: Eukaryota > Metazoa > Chordata > Mammalia > Primates > Cercopithecidae > Macaca > Macaca thibetana. The sequence continues at coordinate 31,284,092 of NC_065588.1, read as the reverse complement.
GGGGAGAGGACTCTCATTGTTCCTTCCTGACTGCATTTTTAGAGCTGACCCTTCACCCTAATGGGGGAAGGGCGCTACGAGGATGAGGGCAGGGAGGAGGTAGGTTACCAATGAAAGAACGGGGCTGCAGGAGATTCTGAGATCATTTATTTACAAACTTCTGCAGCCCTGCTAACCTACATGCTTGTGATTTACCTCATATCTGTCTCCCAGTTGGTAATCAACAAACCCTTATTACCATAATGACCTATGCTTCTGTGTTCTGCAGGAGAGGGTGATAACACGGGAGGCTGCTCCCCCATCCCGCCCTTTGAGAAAAAAGAAGACTGGCCAGTATAAAGGTGGCAAATAGACCTGTCACTTCCCATTAGTTCTCTAACCGCTGTGAGCTTCCATTTTGCCTTTAGAATGGGAATAGTAAAACAGACCTCATACTTTTGTGCGAAAGTGAAGGAACCGCAAATCGCCTGCCCCTAGTAGCACCAATAATCGTTAGCTGATGCTTCTTAATATTACATCGCACCTGGATGGATGACAGGCCTGCTTGCTAGAGTTTGGGGTTGGCTCGGGGAGAAGAGCAGAGTGCAGGGACCTTCCTGTAACAGGGCCTGTCTGTCTTATACTTTCACTCTAGACAGCCCTTTGCCTTTTTGGTGTCCAGGAAAATGCCCCAGATCTTCCAGGGCTTCACTGTCCCCTTCCCTTTAACTGGGGTTCAGATACTCTCATCTACAGACGGTTCCGTCATAAGGCCAAAAAGTCCATTGGATTCAAAGGATCTGAAAGATTGGTCCAGCCCTTTCTTTATTCTGATTAGAAACAGTCCCAGAGATGACGTGATTTGCCCAAAGTAGCGCAACTTCCTGGAACGAGAAACCAATCCGAAGATTTCCATGTCGGCGTTCTTTCCGCGGTGATCGGGTTACCTCCCAGACTTAGGATTTGCTTTTGAAAGAAAAGGAGAGGTCACATGGGAGAGGCATTGAAGGAAAAATTATTTGAATTTGGCAACTGCTTGCGGTGCGGGGGATGAGAGGTGGAGGGCGATGAAGTGCCCCTTCACACACACACACACACACACACACACACACACACACACACACACACATACACACACAAAAATAATGTGAACAATTTTAAAGTGCTTTACTTTAGGAGATCATGGATTTTCCGGCGGGGGAGGGGCCGAAAACTTACCTGTTTACCCAGCCAAGTTAACAATACTCTGCATTGTTTACCTAACGCAGAGTAGGTACTGAATAACTACTTGTGGCACGGATGACTGCATGACTGGATGCACCCCATTCCATCATAGTCAGATGAGGATTTGCAGAGCCAAGCCCCACCTGGGAGGCATGTAAGTCCTTTCCAGTTCTTCTCAATTATGGCTCTGCAGTGAGTATCTTTTGTTCATCAGTTCTTGACTGCACATCTTGATTATTTCCTCAGGATATGTTCCTAGAAGTGGGATTACTGGGTTGAAGGGGATACACATATTTAAGACTCTTGATTCCGAACCCCTCCCGCAGTATAAAAAGGAGTCCGCTTCCCAGCAAGCTGGCCCAAACAGGCTATTATCAGGCTTAATTTTTATTTTTTATTTGTGTGCCCTCTTGAGAGAACAAAAATTGTATCTCGTTTGGTTTGCATCTCTTTGGGGACTAATTAGATCAAGATTGAACTAGTTTTGAAGAAACACTCTAAGGAGTCCAGAGAAATCCTGTGTGGGGCAGGAGATCCATGAAACCAGGCACATCCCGCCCACTGAGGTGAAACCAAAGGGCGTCTATTGTTCGGTGTGATTTAACCTTAAGATGGAAACATCTGAGCCTTGCTAGAGAGGCTTCCCCTGAGCAAGGGCTGGGGGTGGGGAGCTGTGACTTATCAACTTCCCTATGTTTATTTTCATTTCCTGATGGAGAGTAAATCCTATAAACAAATGAAAAACCTGTGGACTTATATTTAAAGACTACAAGGAAAAGGGGAACTGGGCAAACTACTGCAACTCAAAAGTCGTGGAAAAGGCGGGAGGGGGAGTGGGGAATTTAGAAAGATATTTACAAGAGATGGCAGATAGGTCCCTGGGGGTCTGTGGCCAGCCTGGAGAGGAAGAGACCGAGCTAGAGGCTGTGGAAAGCTCTAGAGACTTTGTACTAGAAAAGCTGCTTGTTGGTTGCAGAGCTTACATGGCCAGGGATCCCCGAGGACCTGGAAAGGGTTTTTAATGGACTTTTGAGAATCAAAGTGAACTGCCAGGGACAAACAAGAGTGGTGAGGAAATGGAGGCAGTCGTGCAACTCAGGCTGGAAAATTGCTCTAGAAATGGCAAGAAGGTAGCTGTGGCGTTTTCCAAGAGAAGAGGTTGGTGGTCAGCTGGGAGCTTTCCTTGACTATGAAACAAGGAAGACTTCTCCCCCATCCAGAGCCAGTAGCTGTCCCTGCTCTTCACTTAAGCACAAACCGTACCCAGGAGGATGACTGATTTACAAATGTTTACAGACAATTTTATTTACTAATCTAGCTCTCACTCTCAACTAAATTTATAGTCCTAATTATAGTCATCAGCATTTTCTTGATAATGAACCTGCAAGATTTTATTTATTTATTTATTTATTTTTGGAGACAGAGTTTCACTCTTGTTGCCCAGGCTGGAGTGCTGTGGTGCAATCTCAGCTCACCGCAACCTCCACCTCCTGGGTAGCTGGAATTACAGCCTCCCGAGTAGCTGGGATTACAGGCATGCGCCACCACACCCGGCTAATTTTGTATTTTTAGTAGGGAAGGGGTTTCTCCATATTGGTCTCGAACTCCTGACCTCAGGTGATCCGCCTGCCTCCGTCTCCCGAAGTTCTGGGATTGAGCCACTGCACCTGGCCTACAGGATGTATTTTATAGTTGTTTTTTAAAACTTTGTGGAGAGTTTATTTTCTTGATTGCTTTAAGTTCCCTATTAAAGTCTTAAATGTAACAATTGGCTTCTAACAGTTTAGTAATCTATGAATATTTTGTATCGCTTTATTTATTCTAAAAGGGCTTAAAGTCAAAGAAAAAATGAGTATTAGAGGTTTAAATGAGTGATTCAAAACCCTTTGAGGTTATGGATATGTTAATTACCCTGATTAGATCATTACACATTGTGTGCCTATATCAAAATCTTACATGGCACCGCATAAATATATGCAATTATTATGTGTCAATTAAAAATAATAAAAGCAGAAAACTCCAAATAAAATGTTTGAAAAACTTGTCACACTTCAAAGTCACTTGGCACATTAAAAAATAGTTTTCTCCTGCTTCACCCTTGAGAGGTGAATTTTATGGAACTGGGGCAAACCCAGAATCTGTATTTTTTTTTTTTTTTTTTTGAGACGGAGTCTTACTCTGTTCCCAGGCTGGAGTGCAGTGGCGCAATCTCAGTTCACTGCAAGCTCCGCCTCCCGGGTTCATGCCATTCTCCTGCCTCAGTCTCCCAGAGTAGCTGGGATTACAGATGCCCGCCACCATGCCCGGCTAATTTTTTTGTATTTTTAGTAGAGACGGGGTTTCACCGTGTTGGCCAGGATGGTCTCGATCTCCTGACCTCATGATCCACCCGCCTCGGACTCCCAAAGTGCTGGGATTACAGGCATGAGCCACCATGCCCGGCAGAACATGTATTTTTAAAAACCACCTAGGTGATTCCTAAATTGCTGCGACAAAGACCAGTTTGAGGAACTTGTGATCTAAATGCTTATCTATATTTTGTATGTTGTTTTTTTTTCAAAATGAATATAAAAAATATGAGGCTGGGCACAGTGGCTCATACCTGTAATCCCAGCACTTTAGGAGACTGAGGCGGGTGGATCGCTTGAGCTCAGGAGTTCGAAACCAGCCTGGGTAACATAGTGAAACCCCGCCTCTACCAAAAATACAAAAATTAGCCGAGCACAGTGGTGCATGCCTATAGTCCCAGCTACTCCAGAGGCTGAGGCAGAAGAATCCATTGAGCCCGGAAGGTGGAGGTTGCAGTGAGCTGAGATCACGCCACTGTACTCCAGCTGTGGTGATAGGAGTGAAACACTGTCTCAAAAATAATAATAATAATAAGAGGAATGCTTGATGAATATGCCTGTCATCTTTTGCAGGAGCCATGCTAATCTTCTCTGTTATGGTTCCAATGTTCCAATTTTAGTATATGTACTGCCGAAGCAGGCACTTTGTTTTTTAATGGTGTTCAGAAGTGACAGTTTTAATTTTAATCTTTTTTTTTTTTTGAGGCAGAATTTCACTCAGTTGCCCAGGCTGGAGTGCAATGGCATGATCTCTGCTCATTGCAACCTCTGCCTCCTGGGTTCAAGGGATTCTCCAGCCTCAGCCTCCCAAGTAGCTGGGATTACAGGCACCCACCACTATGCCCAGCTAATTTTTGTATTTTTAGTAGAGACGGGGTTTCACCATGCTGGCCAGGCTGCTCTCAAACTCCTGACCGCAGGTGATCCTCCTGCCTCGGCCTCCCAAAGTGCTGCGATTATAGGTGTGAGCCACTGCGCCCAGCCTTTAATTTAAACAATTTTTAAGTAATGGAGGCCAGGTGTAGTGGCTTACATCTGTAATCCCAGCACTCTGGGAGGCTGGGGTGGGAGGATTGCTTGAGAATTAGGAGGTGGAGGCTGTAGTGAGCCATGATTGTACCACTGCACTTCGGCCTGAATAACAGAGCGAGAAATAAAATAAAATAAGTATAATATAAAATAGGCCGAGTACAGTGGCTCACGCCTGTAATCCCAGCACTTTGGGAGGTTGAGGTGGGCGGATCACAAGGTCAGGAGTTCGAGACCAGCCTGGCTAATATGGTGAAACCCTGTCTCTACTAAAAATACAAAAATTAGCCAGGCGTGTTGGTGGGTGCCTGTAATCCCAGATACTCTGGAGGCTGAGGCAGGAGAATCACTTGAACCTGGGAGGCAGAGGTTGCAGTGAGCAGAGATTGCGCCACTGCACTCCAGCCTGGGTAACAGAGCGAGACTCCGTCTCAAAAAAATAAAATAAAATAAATATTAAGTAGTGCTTTGCATTTCTGGAAAACATTCCTTTTCTCCTTCCTCCCCACCCACAGTGGGCTTCAACTCACTGGCCTCCTTTCAGTCCTTATCTAACCTACTGTGCTGTTCTCACAGTACCTGAAACTCTCTTCTGGCTTCCTGTGATTCCTGGCTTTCTCCTCCCCTCTCTGGCAACATATTTTCGACTTTCTTTTGTGAATGACAATTGGCAAGACTTTCTTCCTTTACTATCTTTCAAAGCAAGCAACGTTGCTGCATAAGGTGTCCTAGAAACTCTGGGGAAGGGTCCTAGGGCCATGTTAACTACTCCCATCATTGGTGTCTAGGTGCTTGGATTCTCAAGTCTCCATCTCTCACCATTTCTTTGAGAGGCTTTCCAGATCCCCGCACGTCAACTGCCTACTAAGCATTTATTCTCAGATGGCCTACAAAGCACCTCAAGCTCAGTATTTCTCAAATGTTAAGTTCCTATCCATGTTTGCCCTCTGTGCCTCACAGCTTAGAGAATAGCTCCGCCCAGTTACTCAAGCCAGAAACCTGGGGGTGTCCTAGTCATCCATCTAGCACCACTGTCCTAAACACTGGGGATACCAGAGACTACAAACAAGTATCCCTGTCCTCATTGAGCTTATGTTCCTGAGGAGGAAGACAGACATAGCAGTCAGTTCCTACACCCAGTGACGCCAGCTCTGCAGCAGCGCTGCCGCCAGCCATTTGGCCTCTCCAGCTCCTCAGTGCAATCCCCGCATCCGCCTCACCCCGCCAGTTGGCCTCCCTCTGCTCTTTTACTCCCTTCAATCCACTCTCCCACAGCAGTGGTAACCTTCCTTGTTTTCATTTCTTTTTTTTTCCTTTCTTTTCCTTTCCTTTCATTTCTTTCAGATACAGTCTCGCTCTGTCACCCAGGCTGGAGTGCAGCGGCGCCATCTCGGCTCACTGCAACCTCCTCCACCTCCTGGGTTCAAGCGATTCTCCTGCCTCAGCCTCCCTCATAGCTGGGATTACAAGCACCCACCACCTTGCCCAGATAATTTTTTTGTATTTTTAGTAGAGCCAGGGTTATAACATGTTGGCCAGGCTGGTCTCGAACTCCTGACCTCAGGTGACCCGCCTACCTCAGCCTCCCAGAGTGCTGGAATTACAGACATGAGCCACCGAGCTGGGCCAGGAGTGTAATCTTTTTAAAGCCAAATCTTAACTGTGAGCCTCCAGCTTTAGGCTCTTCACGCTTGCAGGATAAAGTCCACCCTTGCAAACTCGGGTTAAAAGATGGTACAAGTTCTGGGCCCTGCTGGGCTCTCCACGGCACCCCTCACCCTCAGGCAGCGCTCTCTGTGCGGCCATACTGAGTTACAGCCACGGTTCACTGCACCTGCCGTCCCTCAGCTCCCTCCTGCCTCGCTGCCTGATGAACTCCTGTCACTCTGTAGGGCTCAGCTTGGATGCTCTGACATGCAGCCTCTAGAATGGCCCACAGTGACCCCTACCTCCTAGGAATCCCTTTCCCTTGAGTGAGCTGGATTTACTGATGCAATTTTGAATGATAGAACCTTGCAGAAGGGATGAGACATCACTTCTGAGATTAGGTTACATAAAGACTGTCACTTCTTTCTAAGGGCTCTTTCTCACTTGGATGGTCTCCAGAAAGTCAACTGCCATGTCACGAAGTGCCCTGTGAGAAGGACCTGTAAGGAGGGACAGAGGGAGGCTTCTAAATGACAGCCTTCGAAGAACTGAATCCTGCTGGTGACCAGTGAGGGAGCTTGGACTTCGGTCCCCCAGTGTTGAGCCTTCAGATGAGATGGCAGCCCCAGCTGGTGGCATGACTGTAACCTCATGAAACACCTTCAGCCAGAAAGCACCCAGCTAAGCCATACCCGTATTTATGACCCAAAGAAATTGTGAGATAATAAACATTTCTTCTCTCAAACTGCTATACCTTAAGCTACTTCGTTCCACAGAGATAGAGAACACCACCTCTGGACCCCTGCCTGCCACCATACCAAATTCCATGCCCTGAGTTCTAGAGCCAATGGGGTTTCCACCTGTCATGCCCAGCCCTTCACTGCTAGTATTATAATGAGGGCTTGCCCATATCTCTGCCCCCAGATGGCAGACTCTGTAGAGGAAAGAAGGAAGGAAGAGGGGGAAGTCACCACTTTCTTTCTCAAGACTGAGTCTCTATTCTGCTGCTGGCCACACGTTTATACCCACAGTGTCAACAGTGCCTGGCCCCGAAGTGCAGCTGCAACTTCAGAAAGAGGATCGGGCCAGCCAGAGCCAAAGCTCTACAGCAGCCACCTTCCTCCACCTCCTTCTATTACACTTCCCTCCACCTTCCTCCATCTCCTCAGTCTTCTCGGCCAGCCCCCCCCCCCCCCGACCCTTGAGCACCTGGCAAGCACGCACACACACAGGCACACGCAGGCATGCGCGCACGACACCAGGCCCACAGCCTCCCTCTACTCCAGAGGAGCTAGGTGGAGTCACTCCTCCCTCCTTTCACACACACCCTGGGGCCACGCTTTTGTGGCTTTTCTGAGTGAAAGGGGAGGTGGGGCGGGGCTGGGGAAAGCCGTCTCTGCCTTTGAACTGCCCAGTTCCTCCACCTTTATTTCCAGCTAACCACTGAGTGCCTGCAAAAAACAAAACAAAACAAACCAGAAAAACTAAAAATGGAGCCCAAGCGTCTCTTGCTGCTTTCAGTTTCCGGAGAGCCAGCACACAGGTCACCCACTATCCCTGCCCAAACCCTGAGGTCTGAGGAAGGCCTCTTCACACTGCCTCTGGGTGCTGCCTTTGGCTTCCGGGAGCCCCCCAGGCACCTCCCTGGAAACAGGTGGAGCTCTGTCCTGTGGCTCTGATTCACTCTCCTGTCCCTTGGTACACCGTTGCACCGTGTCCTCCCGCTGGCCCTTCTGTTACCCTGTACTTGCTGTACACTACCACTGTGGCCGGAGTCCTCACGCCAGGAAAGCAACTTCCCCTGTGTCCTCCCCCACTCCTGAGTCCAATCCTTCAAGTCTACGGTGCCCAAGCAGGGGGAATGAATGTTTGAGAGACACGCCTGGGTCTGAACTCACCTCTATTGGAGGAAAACAAAGCTCACTAAGATTGCACCCTACGGTGTGTGCTTCTGTTCTCTCCACCTACTGTCAGCACTCTCAGCAGTTTTCCTCTTGGCTCTGCCTCCTGCAATTACTTTCTGCTCAGCTGCTTGCTGTTGCTAAGAAGGGTTATGCCCATCAACTGTGCTGTAGACATGCAGTATTGTGATGATGGGAAGGACATGGCTTGGAAGGTGGCTTTAATTTGAATTCTGCCACTTACGATATTTGGCCCTGCGTGTGTTACCTGATTGTCCTATGCCTTATCCTCTGCGTCTGCTAATAGACCGTTTCCCAGGGTTGTGCAGAGATGAAATTAAATAAAACTACACACACTACAGTGCATGGAATGTACTAGGTGTTCAATAAATGTTTCCTTTTTTTTTTTTTGAGATTGAGTTTCGCTCTGTTGCCCAGGCTGGAGGGCAATGGTGTGATATCGGCTCACTGCAACCTCCGCCCTCCCGGGTTCAAGCGATTCGCCTGCCTCAGCCTCCTGAGTAGCTGGGATTACAGGTGCCCAGCTGATTTTTGTATTTTTATTTTTATTTTATTTTATTTTTTTTGAAACAGAGTCTCGCTCTGTTGCCCAGGCTAGAGTGCAGTGGCGAGATACTGGCTCACTGAAACCTCCGCCTCCTGGATTTTAAGCAATTCTCTGCCTCAGCCTCCCGAGTAGCTGGGATTACAGTCATGTGTCACCATGCCCAGCTAATTTTTTGTATTTTTAGTAGAGATGTGGCTTCACCATCTTGGCCAGGCTGGTCTTGAACTCCTGACTTCGTGATCCACCTGCCTTGGCCTCCCAAAGTGCTGGGATTACAGGCACGAGCCACCGTGCCTGGCAATTTTTGTATTTTTAGTAGAGATGGGATCTCACCATGTTGACCAGGCTGGTCTCAGACTCCTGACCTCAGGTGATCCGCCTACCTTGGCCTCCCAAAGTGCTGGAATTACAGGTGTGAGCCACCACACACGGCCAAATGTTTCTTGTCTTGTGTTTCAAAAGGACCGTAAGGCCAGGCACAGTGGCTCATGCCTGTAATATCAACCCTTTGGGAGACTGAGGCAGGAGGACTGCTTAAAGCTAGCAGTTTGAGACCAGCCTGGGCAACATAGCAAGACCCTGACTCAACAAAACTCTTAAAAAACCAAAAGCATTAGCCTGACATGGTAGCATGCACCTGTAGTCCCAGCTTCTCTGGAGGCTGAAGTGGGAGGATCACTTGAGCTCAGGAGTTGGAGGATGCATTGAGCTATGATTGCACCACTGAACTCCAGCCTGGGCAACACAGTGAGACCCTGGCTCTAAAAATAAATAAATAAATAAATAAATAAATAAATAAATAAATAAGTAAAAATAAAAGGACTTTTAACAATCTTTGTAGTTTTTTATTGGAAGTACGCATATAAAGCAAAGAAGATTTTGAGGTCTAGCTGACAAAGGGCCACATTCAGTCTTTTATTGGTTTTTTGGTGAAGTAGGAAGAAGTTGAGGGTGGTATGAGGAGACTACTCTTATTGTTTTTTTTTTTTTTTTTTTTTTTTTTTTTTTGAGACGGAGTCTCGCTCTGTCGCCCAGGCTGGAGTGCAGTGGCCAGATCTCAGCTCACTGCAAGCTCCGCCTCCCGGGTTTACGCCATTCTCCTGCCTCAGCCTCCCGAGTAGCTGGGACTACAGGCGCCCGCCACCTCGCCCGGCTAGTTTTTTTTTTTGTATTTTTAGTAGAGACGGGGTTTCACCATGTTAGCCAGGATGGTCTCGATCTCCTGACCTTGTGATCCGCCCGTCTCGGCCTCCCAAAGTGCTGGGATTACAGGCTTGAGCCACCGCGCCCGGCCTTCTCTTATTGGTTTTTAATCTGACTTACCCTGCTGTGCTGCGTTAATGCTGTGGAAAACAGCTGCTCAAATGCCAGAGGAATGGATGTGCCCGAGCCTGCCCCGGACTCCCACGTGATAAGGTGTTTTTCATGTTTGTGTTCAGGTCTGTGTACCTCTGCTTTGGCCTCGCCACAATGGAAGGGAAGTGCCCCCATTACAGGGATCACACAGAATATGACGGCTAACATGCTACATCCAGCCTGCCATTATCTGCAGGGGTACAGCATCATTGGATTCACATGTATCATTCAACTTCCAGATCAGCAAATGCTTGTCTTCATAAATTAAGTGCATCCAAGTTTCTTTATATTGGCCACAGCAGACACAGAGAATTGGTAGCAAATCATGGATTTCAGCGGTCTTTTCAAATCAGTCAAGATTAGGTCTAGTATGTGCTAGTGCCTGACTCTAAGCATAATAAGAATAACAGCCAAACACATTATGTTGAGATTTTTAGAAATTTAAATCAAGGTTGGGTGCGGCGGCTCACGCCTGTAATCCCAGCACTTTGGGAGGCCGAGGAGGGTAGATCACTTGAGGTCAGGAGTTGGAGACCAGCCGTGGGCAACATGGTGAAACCCCATCTCTACCAAAAAATACAAAAATTAGTGTGGTGGTGGGTGCCTGTAATCCCAGCTACTTGGGAGGCTGAGGCAGGAGAATCACTTGAATCCGGGAGGTAGAGGTTGCAGTGAGCTGAGATCACTCCAGCCTGGGTGACAAAGCAAGACTCTGTCTCAAAAAAAAAAAAAAAAAAAAGCCAGGCAGGCGTGGTGGCTCATGCCTATAATCCCAGCACTTTGGGAGGCCAAGGCAGGTGGATCACCTGAGGTCAGAAGTTCAAGACCAGCCTGGTCAACATGGTGAAACCCCATCTCTACTAAATATAAAAAAAATTAGCTAGGCGTGGTGGCAGGCGCCTGTAATCCCAGCTACTCAGGAGGCTGAGGCAGGAGAATCGCTTGAACCCGGGAGGCAGAGGTTGCAGTAAGCTGAGATCACGCCATTGCACTCCAATTTGGGCAACAAGAGCGAAACTTCGTTCCAAAAAAAAAAAAAAATTAAATCAATCATAGGAGTTTCTATACACACAGAAAATCCATTATTACAATAGTTCAACTTTTTCTCTACAATGTGAAAAACTACTGTAGTTCTGTAAACCAAGGTTTTATCAAGAGCAGATCAAAATTGAGTTCTGAAGCCTACATATTAACTCATTGATAGCATAAACAGGAAGAGGTATAAAAGGCTATTTTGACAGTGGGAGAGGCAATTTAGCATTTTGTGTAACTAAAGTCAGCACTTCAAAGAACACTGCAAAGGGGCTTCTACTCTCAGCCAGTCTCCAGCGACGATGTCTGAACTTGCCCTCCACCAAGCCATTTAGAGTTGTTTGCCATTTAAAATGATACATACCAGTCATCACTTATAATAATTGGTAGGGCACTTAAAGAAAGCAAAATAAAGTTGTCAGAGAAGGAGGCTGGTTGGGTTTGACTAGTTGCTCAGACAGTATTGTGTTACTTTATTTAGGTCATAATGCCCAAATTCTCAGCTTTGGAGGGCCCCAACCCTCCTATTTTGCTAGAATACTTGAGATGATCACTCAGGCTCACAGTGGGAGCTAACAGTAACCAAACTCCTAAGAGACTGATGTGCAAGCCAGGTGCCAATTTGTAGTTTTATAGTAAGAAATAAAATGCCAAGAGGACCAGATGGTCAGTGCAGTCTCCCTTATGGGAGTAGATGTGAGACAGTCGGAAGACAGAAGTTAAACTAGAATAATGGAAGTCAGAGACCAGCAATTCTAAGTTTAGGACCTCAGAGGGGAAGAAGACCTTTATCACTGTGGTAAGTGAAAATTCAAGTTACAAAATAAGATGTACAATGTAACCCCAGCTTTATTTAAAGGTGATAACACAGCCTGGCCAACATGGCAAAGCCTGTCTCTACTAAAAATACAAAAATTAGGCTGGACGTGGTAGCTCATGCCTGTAATCCCAGTACTTTGGGAGGCCGAGGCAGGCAGATCACGAGGTCAGGAGTTCGAGACCAGCCTGACCAACATAGTCAAACCCTGTCTCTACTAAAAATACAAAAATTAGCCAGGCGTGGTGGCACATGCCTGTAATCCCAGCTACTCAGGAGGCTGAGGCAGGAGAATTGCTTGAACCCAGGAGGTGGAGGTTGCAGTGAGCCAAGATCATGCCACTGCACTCCAGCCTGGGCGACAGAGCAAGACTCCGTCTAAAAACAAAACAAAACAAAAATTAGCTAGGTGTTGTGGCACATGCCTATAATCCCAGCTACTTGGGAGGCTGAGGCAGGAGAATCACTTGAACCTGGGAGGTGGAGTTTGCAGTGAGCTGAGATCGCACCACCACACTCCAGCATGGGTGATGACAGAGCAAGACTCTGTCTCAAGAAAATAAAAAATATAAATAAATAAATAATAAAGGTAATCATAAGCCTGAAAAGCATATATAATAATGAGGGCAGTTATAATCTCTGAATGGCCTATGAGCAATCTTTCTTTTTCTTATCCCCACTTCATTTATTTTTTCTTTTTTTTTTCTCATCCCCACTTTAAAAATAATTTCTATAGGCCGGGCATGGTGGCTCACACCTGTAATCCCAGCACTTTGGGTGGCCAAGGCGGGCAGATCACAAGGTCAGGAGTTCAAGAGCACCCTGGCCAATATGGTGAAACCCCATCTCTACTAAAAATCCAAAAATTAGCTGGGCGTGGTGGCGGGCGCCTGTAGTCCCAGCTGTTCAGGAGGCTGAGGCAGGAGAATCACTTGTACCCAGGAAGCGGAGGGTCCAGTGAGCTGAGCTCTCACTACTGTACTCCTGCCTGGGTGACAGCGCGAGATTCCATCTTAAAAAAAAAAATTGTTACAAAATAATTATGAGCACCAGTTGAGGTAAGCAAATGAAGAGAAACTAAATGTCCAACATTAAAGCCTTTGTTAAATAAATCATGAAAATCTATATGGAATGTTATGCCATCATTAAAACTCGTGTTGTAGAAGAGTTTTCAATGCTTGGGGAAGTAACTGTTAGAATTTATTAAGTTTTATTGGAGGCAGGGTGCAGTGGCTCACACTTGTTAATCCCAGTACTTCAGGATGCCCAGACAGGAGAATTACTTGAGCCCAGAAGTTCAAGCCCAGCCTTGGCAACACAGTGAGACCCCATCTCTACAAAAATAAAATTAGCCAGGCTTAGCGGGCACACCTGTTGTCCCAGCTACTCTGGAGGCTGAAGTGGATTACCTGAGCCTGGGCTGTCGAAGCTACAGTGAGCCATGAGTGTGCCACTGCACTCCAGCAGGAGAAACAGAGCAAGATCCTGTCTCAAAAGAAAAAAAAAATGGCTGGGTGGGGTGGTTCACGACTGTAATCCCAGCACTTTGAGAGGCTGAGGTGGGTGGATTGCTTGAACCCAGGAGCTCCAGACCAGCCTGGGCAACATGGCTAAACCCTGTCTCTACTAAAAATACAAAATGTAGTGGCGTGTGCTGGCGCAGCCTGTAGTCCCAGCTATTCTGGGACCTGAGGCAGGAGAATTGCTTGAGCCCAGGAGATCAAGGCTGCAGTGAGCCATGATCACACCACGGCACACCAGCCTGAGAGACAAAAGTGTTTTCCCTGCTTGGCACATTAGTTTCTCCTGCTTTGAGGCCATCTTCATGTGACCACTCAGAACCTAGGGCAGGCCAAGAGGAAGAGAGTGTAGGGTTCCCTTGCTAGCTTGGCTTTAAAGCAACATTGTCCAGTAACTATGCTTGCGGGAAGTATGCACAATGCTTCTGTAAGCCCAGAGATTTTACAGAGCCTTCGAGACCCAGTCAAAGCAGTCTTACGCGATGGCTGCCTTCCTGGGATAGCAAGTTTTAAATAGTAAATGACTGTAAAGAAACTCATTAGGGAAGGCATATTTTACCTCCTTTTCTGTCGTCATTATAATAGAGGATTCAATCAAGTTTAATTTATTCAGCCAGGTGCCCGCAGAAGCCGCCTCGTTTGTTTGGCTTTGTTTTCATGAAATCCCTCGTCACTTGTGTTCCGAGCGTCAGTGAGCTAATCCTGCCCCTCTGTCAGTTCCATGGTAGACAAAGGCCACTAACACAGACTCTCCACAATGAGAACGGGCAGAGAATCTATTGATGTGTCAGTTGCCTGTGAATTATGGCCAAGATATTTGCCCGACATATGGTACAAGGTTATCACGTTGTAAAGGCAACTCATTTGAAGCAAAGCATCCATGCACACCAACAGACACTCGCAACCACGTAGGGTCACAAAAAATTATACCCAAGGACAAATATTCTTTGCATTTGAAGCAAAAACTACATAACAGTAGAGTTAGTCTATTGGGAGTATTTTACTTTCTATAGGATAAAAATAAAGATAAAAATTACAGCAGCCATGAGGGATAAAGTGGGAAAACAGCCACGTTTAGTCCTAATCCTCAGTCAGAGGACCCCTGTTAGGATAGAGGGACGGGGCCATAGGTAGGAAAGAATGTTATCACCTGAATCCATTTTATTTTATTTTATTTTTTGAGACAGTCTCACTCTGTCACTAGGCTGGAGTACAATGGCACGATCTCGGCTCACTGCAACCTCCTCCTCCCAGGTTCAAGCAATTCTGCTGTCTCAGCCTCCTGAGGAGCTGGGATTACGGGCACCTGCCACCATGCCCAGCTAATTTTTGTACTTTTAGTAGAGACGGAGTTTCACCATGTTGGCCAGACTGGTCTTGAACTCCTGACCTCACGATCTGCCCGCCTCAGCCTCCCAAAGTGCTGGAATTACAGGTGTGAGCCACCGTGCCCAGCCTGTTTCATTTGTTATTTTTTAATTTTTGAAACAATGTCTCACTCTGTCTCGCAGGCTGGAGTGCAGTGGTACCATCTCAGCTCACTGAAACCTCCGCCTCCTGGGTTCAAGTGTTTCTCGTGCCTTCGCCTCCCGAGTAGCTGGGATTACAGGCATAAGCCACCTCGCCTGGCCCCTGGACCCATTTTATCCATAGAAAGGAACACGGTGATGCCATGGAGACAGATGTCGTGTGGTCATCTAGCTTTCTGTTAGACACCTCCAGACAGGCCCAGGAAGGTTGGCCTTTGCCTTTGCAGATTCAGAATCTTAAATTAATTAGCAGCAAAGTTAACATTTTTTTTTTTTGAGGGTCTCACTCTATTACCCAGACTATAGTGCAGTGGTAAAATAATGGCTCACTGCAGTCTGTACCTTCTAAGCACAAGTGATCCTCCCACCTCAGCCTCCTGAGTAGCTGGGACCACGGGCTTCCGCCACCACACCCAGCTAATTTTTTCATTTTTTGTAGAGACGGGGGTCTCACCATGTTGCCCAGGCTGGTCTCGAACTCCTGGGCTCAAGTGATGTTCCTGCCTTGGCCTCCCAAAGTGCTGGGATTACAGGTGTGAGCCACCACACATGGCCTAAACGTATCTTTTTGGGGGACACAATTCAACCCATAAAGGCAATCTCATTATTTCTGCACAAACGATAGTGTAGTGGGCATCTGCTCACACTGCTTCATATCTTTTCTCTTCTTCTGGCACTGCACCTCCCTCCTCCCTTCCTATGGGAAACTTCCTCACCATTCCACACCTGCGAGTCCACACCCTTGGCCACACAGGACTGAGATGTAACCCAAGCTGGGCATGTGACTGGTCAATTAATGACCTTCCCTCAGATTTTTCTAAATGGACCTGGTGGCGGAAGATTCTTTCCTGTCTGGGATGCGGGACTTGGGCACAAAACCTTGGAACTGCAGCAGCTACATCCCCAAATACATGGAGAGAAGTTGTCTGAAAAAAGAGAAGATGAAGCCAACAGGAGGAGAGGAGCTGGGATGAGAGGCAGAGGGCAAGAGCCAGATAGCTTAGAGGTTCTTGATTCCAGCTTTCCTTAAGGTTTGGCCCTGGTGCATCCAGCGTTATGAGAATTAACCAGGTCTCCTTTGTGGTCAACTAGTTTGAATTGGGTTTTTGGAACAAAAAGGGTCCTAGGAGAAACCTGTAGCATAGTGAGGAGGAAAGGGACAGAGCATTAAGTGGATCCTTGAGGTCTTGATCATTTGGGAAAGCCTGAGGAGAGCCCCTGGGGACATACAACATCTTTCCAGAGGAGCAGAGGGCTGGGTGGAGAAGTGGACCCTGAGAAGTAGTTGGGGATCCTTCAGGGACTGAGGCGTGTGGCTCTCTAGGACAGCCAGCATATCAGGAATTTGGGCGTTAAAGATCAATTACAGCCTCTGTGGGACCTGAAGCTATTTAAATTAAAAATGAAAAGGCAAATTATCAGCCGGTGAGGTAGCTCATGCCTGTAATCCCAGCATTTTGGGAGGCCGAGGTGGGCGGATTATGAGGTCAATAGATCAAGACCATCCTGGCCAACATGGTGAAACCCCATCTCTACTAAAAATACAAAAATTAGCTGGGCGTGGTGGCGCATGCCTGTAGCCACAGCTACTTGGGAGGCTGAGGCAGAAGAATCGCTTGAACCCAGGAGGTGGAGGTTGCAGTGAGCCGAGATCACGCCACTGCACTTCAGCCTGGCGACAGAGTGAGACTCGCTCAAAAAAAAAAAAAAAAAAAAAAAAGGAAATTATCAAAAAGCTGGTTGGTGAGCCTAGAATCCCAGCCAAGGGGATCTACACAAGCTGACTATATTAGTCCATTCTCTTGTTGGTAATAAAAATGTACCCAAGACTGGGTAATTTATAAAGGAAAGAGGTATAATTGACTCAGTTCCAGTGTGGCTGGGGAGGCCTCAGGAAACTTACAATTATGACAGAAGGGGAAGCAAAGATGTCCTTCTTCACATGGCAGCAGCAAGGAGAAGTGCAGAGCAAAGCCAGGGAAAATAACCCACTCACTATCACAAGAACAGCATGAGGGTCACCGCCCCCGTGATTCAATCACCTTCCACTGGGTCCTTCCCACGACATGTAGGGATTGTGGGAACCACAGGTCAAGATGAGATTTGGGTGGGGACACAGTCAAACTATATAACTGACTTAAATATTTACTGGCATCAGGCTCTGATGTCTAGTTTCACCATCAAGTATGCCTATCAGGAGGACATGAATTTATTCATTCAACAATTATTATTATTATTATTATTATTTTATTTTTTTGAGAGGGAGTCTCACTCTGTTGCCCAGGCTGGAGTGCAGTGGCCGGATCTCAGCTCACTGCAAGCTCCGCCTCCCGGGTTTACGCCATTCTCCTGCCTCAGCCTCCTGAGTAGCTGGGACTACAGGCGCCCGCCACCTCGCCCAGCTAGTTTTTTGTATTTTTTAGTAGAGACAGGGTTTCACCGTGTTAGCCAGGATGGTCTCGATCTCCTGACCTTGTGATCCGCCCGTCTCGGCCTCCCAAAGTGCTGGGATTACAGGCATCAGTCACCATACCCAGCAGGATCTATTTTAGATTGGAAGGTTAAGAAAGGTTTCTCTGAGTGGAGAATATGGAGGCCTGAAAGGGAGTAGAAGTTAGCCAGGCAACTAGTGTATGGGGAAGGAGAATGGCAAGGCAAGGCAAGAGGAGGGAAGATAATTCCAGGCAAAGGAAACAGTGTATGCAAAGGCCCTATGGTCAGAAAGAGCTTGGCTATAAATGAAGGAGAAGTGTGGCTGAAGCATAGTTAGGGAGGGAAAAAATGGCTTGAAAAGAGCCTAGAGGAATAGAGAAAGGCCTGAGTAAGGATTCTAGATTCTATCCTAGTGCAATGGAAAGCTACTGACGAATTTTAATTCATGCTCTAAATTACCTTTAAAAAAGACAATTAATGGAAGAAGGACAAAAGAGAAGAGAGACCAGTTAGGAGATTATAGGAGATAGGTAAGGGGAGAGAAGATGCTAGTTTGGACCAGGTGATGGCAGAGAAGTATGGATTTGAGACATGTTGGAGATAGAACCAATGACACTAGACATGGTGTGGATGTGGTAGGTGACGGAGAGGGAGCTATCAAGGATGGCTTCCAGGTTACTGGCTTGTGTTTCTGGGGGTTGGTAGTGCCATTAGCTGAGTTGAGAAGTAACGAAGGATGCTGCAAGGAGAAGGGCAATGAAGATCAAAGACTGGCTTCAGTTTTGTCATGTTAGGTGTCAGATGCCTGTAGGACTTCCAAGTGGAGATATTAAACACTAGTTAGATATATGTATCTCATGATATATGAAAAAACTAGGTTAGTGGTATAAATCTGCGAATCACTGAAAAAACCAATAGGAAGGGGTGAGACTGCCCAAGCAGAAAGTACACAATGAGAAAAGAAGAGGATCCTGAGACTGACATTGGAGGAATTCACTACATTTAATAGTTGGGTACGGCCGGGCGCGGTGGCTCATGCCTGTAATCCCAACACTTTGGGAGGATGAGGTGGGCGGATCACAAGGTCAGAAGATCGAGACCACGGTGAAACCCCGTCTCTACTAAAAATACAAAAAATTAGCCGGGCGTGGTGGTGGGCGCCTGTAATCCCAGCTACTCGGGAGGCTGAGGCAGGAGAATGGCGTGAACCCGGGAGGCGGAGCTTGCAGTGAGCTGAGATCGCGCCACTGCACTCCAGCCTGGGCGACACAGCGAGACTCCGTCTCAAAAAAAAATAAAATAATAAAATAAAATAAATTGTTGGGTACAAGCCAAAGAGTTAACAAAGAAAACGGAAAAGGTACCGCAGACGGGTGACAGAAAATCCAAGGCAGTATAGTGTCACAGGTACCAAAAAGAGTGTTATAAGGAGGCCACTAGTCACATGTGTGAATTACTAACCTCCAATATGATGAAGATTGAAAAATATTGCGGGGCGCAGTGGCTCACGCCTGTAATCCCAGCACTTTGGGAGGCCGATGCGGGCGGATCACGTGAGGTCGGGAGTTTGAGACCAGCCTGACCAACATGGAGAAACCCCGTCTCTACTAAAAATACAAAATTAGCCTGGCGTGGTGGCGCATGCCTGTAATCCCAGCTACTCGAGAGGCTGAGGCAAGAGAATCGCTTGAACCTGGGAGGCGGAAGTTGCAGTCAGCCGAGATCCTACCATTGCACTCTAGCGTGGGCAACGAGAGCAAAAATCCATCTCAAAAAAAAAAAAAAAAAAAGAAAGAAAAGAAAAGAAAAATGTTGGCCGGGCGCGGTGGCTCAAGCCTGTAATCCCAGCACTTTGGGAGGCCAAGACGGGCGGATCACGAGGTCAGGAGATCGAAACCATCCCAACATGGGCTAACATGGTGAAACCCCGTCTCCACTAAAAAATACAAAAAACTAGCTGGGCGAGGTGGCGGGCGCCTGTAGTCCCAGCTACTCGGGAGGCTGAGGCAGGAGAATGGCGTGAACCCGGGAGGCGGAGCTTGCAGTGAGCTGAGATCCGGCCACTGCACTCCAGCCTGGGCGACAGAGCGAGACTCCGTCTCAAAAAAAAAAAAAAAAGAAAAAAAAGAAAAATGTTTATTGGGCTGGGCATGGTATCTTGTGCCTGTAATCCCAGTACTTTGGGAGGCCAAGATGGGAGGAACGCTTGAGCCCCAGGAACTCGAGGCCAGCTTGGTCAACATAGTGAGACTCCATGTCTACCAAAAATTAGCCAAGTGTGGTGACTTGCACCTGCAGTCCCAGCTACTCAGGAGGCTGACATGGGAAGCTGGCTTGAAGCTAGGAGGTCAAGGCTGCCATCAGCCGCGATCGCGCCACTGCACTCCAGCCTGGGCGACAGAGCAAGACCTTGCCAAAAAACGTAAATAAATAAACAGAAAATTTTTTACTGGATTTGGCCAACAGAAGTGCTTCTGATGGCCATATCAAGAGCTTCCTCAGTGGAGTGGTGGGGGTACCACCATCTCCGAATGGCACTTGTGAGTGAGTGTCCTGAATTTGTCATTTGGGAATCTTTCATAGATCAATTGTCACTGCAAATTATTCAGCTCATGTCCTCACAAGTTCAAGGGAGACTAAGAAACAGTCTGGTTCCTGTGGACACTCAGACTAGTATTATGCATTTATTAACTGCAATTAGCCAGGAACAGGCCGAGATCGTGCCATTTCAGTCCAGCCTGGGCAACAAGAGTGAAACTCCGTCTCAAAAGAAAGAAAAAAAAAGAAAGAAGAAAGAAAAAGTTTCTTCGCAACTTTATTTTCTGAGTATGGTGTTTGAAGTTTAAGTGAGACCATGGGTATGAAATTCCCCTGGAGAAGGGTAAAGCCACGTTGCCCTGTGATGTGTTACTGCTGGCGCTGGAAGGGAACTGGCAGCTCATCGCGCTATCTGGGAACTCAGGACCTGTGAGCCAGGACCTCATCTCCCCCGAAGCTGCTGTGCCTACCTGCACCCCCTAACTGCAGCACTATGCTTATTAAATGATCCATCTCTCTCTTATCACACCAAGGAGATTAAAGCCCAGGTTGATCCTCCCTTGTTGGCACTAAGTACAAAATGTCTTGGGAGATGTTCACTGCGTGGGTAAGCTGTCGGACTCCTCCACACACACTTAGTACAGACAAACTGAGAAGAGGCAACCCTTTCTCAGGAAATTATCTGGTATAAACTAAGTAGGTAAAATCCTGGTTTACAATGCAGATTAATGAAGCCTGCCATGTTTGAATTCAAGAGACCTGAGTAGGAGCCCATTTCCACCACTTAACTAGCTGTGAGACTGGCAGTGTGCTACTTCATTTCTCTCAAGCTCATTTAGCTCAGTGATAAAATGAGGATGATAAGAATAATGCTTAGTTTACAGGGATAGTGTGAGGTAGAGATAAAGTAGATAAAGTAATTAATGTACTTGGACTAAAGCCCAAAGAGAACATTCATTCTCCCGGTCCCTGAGTCCCACCTTAGCTGTAGGTCTGCAGCTGCATGTAGGAAAGTGGGTTAGAGACCCCTAGAGGTATGAAGAATCCAAGGGAAGTCTTTTGGGAGAGGATGAAGTGCCACCAATCTGGCTCTGGAGAGCCAGGGAGCGTCCTTGAGGCTTGGTGCCCCAGGGGTTGTGGAGAGTGGTCTGCATGTTTAGTAAGTTTTGGACTGGAGGTTACAAAGCTTGTGTCACCAGTCATTTCTGACACACTAAATAAAGTCTGTCATATTGGTTTCTAAGTTCAAGATTTTAATTCACCTTGGAGGACCAAAAAGCATTTTGCAGCTAGATTCACTGCTGGGTGCTATTCTGTTTCCCATGCTTTTCATTTGTCAGAACCAGTTCATCGAGACTAAAGACTAATGCCAGTGCTTTTGGCTTGTCTGGAGAAAACAAAGCCATTAATGGTAGTTACCATATTAATTGCAGAAAGTGCTTATTTAAGTTTCTGTTGGCAACAAGTTACCAATCTAACAGAGTAAGTGAAGTGCGTCCAGGCCAGGCGGGGTTTTTAATCTTCATGCTTCAGGTTTTTGTTGTTGCAGTTGCCAAAACGCCAAGCTTATAATTTACAAGTCGTATCCACATGTCCCTTAGAAAGAAACCCAAACCTAAAAATAGAAATGAAACTCAGGAAAACATCAACCCAGATAAATAAATCTTATGTCAAATGGAGAAAACTTGTAAACCTGTGCTCACGGTTACATTAATTGCTTAAATTTCAATTGACTGAAGCAAGTGCATTAACCAGTCAGCATGTCCCTGCCCAAACGAAGGCGGCAATTCTTCATGTTTCAGAAAAATTTCTCACAGAATTTCTTGCTCTTTTTTTTTTTCTTCTATCTTTTTTTTTTTTTCTGAGATGAAGTCTCGCTCTCATTGCTCAGGCTGGAGTGCAGTGGCGTGATCTCGGCTCACTGCAACCTCCACCTCCTGGGTTCAAGCGATTCTCCTTCCTCAGCCTCCTCAGTAGCTGCGATTACACGCGTGCACCACCATACCCGGCTAATTTTTGTATTTTTAGTAGAGCCAGGGTTTTGCCATGTTGGCCAGGCTGGTCTCAAACTCCTGACCTCAGGTGATCCACCCACCTCGACCTCCCAAAGTGCTGGGAATATAGGCATGAGCCACTGTGCCTGGCCTCTTGCTCTTTCTTCTACTCTTGTCAGTGACTGATTATTCATTTCTTGGTCAACAGACTGCTCTTTCTAACAGGCAGGGTAATACTTCATTGGGATTACTTTTATCTCAAGTATTGTATGTATAGGGCCAAGGTCATTGGTAATCCCTATGCAGACCTTCCTTACATAGCCACACATTGCATCCCTAACCCCAACCAGTTGTTAGAAATATGTGTGCAATTGTTAAGAGTAGGACAAGGGAAGAATGTGGATGCAAAACACTGCCTCCAAGCCTAAAAACTTTGGACATTCTTTTTCTTTCTTTCTTTTTTCTTTTTCTTTTCTTTTCTTTTCTTTTTTTTTTTTTTTTTTAGACATGGTCTTACTCTGTCACCCAGGCTGGAGTATAATGGTGCAGGTATGGCTCATCTTGCCTCAGCCTCCCAAGTAGCTGGGACTACAGGTGTGCACCACCATACCTGGCTAATTTATTGTTTTTTTGTTTGTTTGTTTGTTGTTGTTGTTGTCATTTTTCAAGACAGAGTCTCCCTCTGTCACCCAGGCTGGAGTGCAGTGGCTCGATCTCGGCTCACTGCAACCTCCATCTCCTGGGTTCCAGCGATTCTCCTGCCACAGCCTTCTGAGTAGCTGGGATTACAGGCGCCCACCACCATGCCTGGCTAATTTTTGTGGTTTTAGTACAGACAAGGTTTTGCCATGTTGGCCAGGCTGGTCTTCAACTCCTGACCTCAACTGATCCACTCTCCTCTGCTTCCCAAAGGGCTGGAATTACAGGCGTGATGTAATGTTTTTAATCAAACACTAATCTAGGTGTTGCTGTGAAGGTACCCTGTGGTTAATGTCTACAATCAGCTGACTTTAAGTAAACTATCTTCAATAATGTGAATGGACCTCATCCAACCAATTGAAAGTGTAGAAGAGAAAAAGCTTCTCAAGTTCTTTCCTTCTTTCCTTTCCTTCCTTCCTTCTGTCTTTCTTTCTTTTTCTTTCTTTCTCTCTCTTCCTTCCTTTCTTCCTTCCTTCCTTCCTTCCTTCCTTCCTTCCTTCCTTCCTTCCTCTCTTCCTCTCTTCCTCTCTTTCTCTTTCTCTCTTTCTCTCTTTCTTTCTTTTTTGAGATGGAGTTTTGCTCTTGTCTCCCAGGCTAGAATGCAATGCTGTGATCTCGGCTCACTGTAATCTCCACCTCCCAGGTGCAAGGTGATTCTCTTGCCTCAGCCTCCCGAGGAGCTGGGATTATAGGCGCTTGCCACCATGCCTGGCTAATTTTTGTATTTTTAGTAGAGATGGGGTTTCGCCATGTTGGCCAGGCTGGTCTCGAACTCCTGACCTCAGGTGATCTGCCTGCCTTGGCCTCCCAAAGTGCTAGGATTACAAGTGTGAGCCACCCCACCCAGCCACTTCTCAGTTTCTTAGATTCGGTAGCTAGGGCCTGCAAATTAAACTCACAAAAGATACCTTAACAGGAGAAAAATAAAAAACAGTTCACACTCACACGTGCAAGGTGTATACAGATGGGAGAATTCTGTGATGAGTAATTCAAAGGGGTGGCTAGAATTTGGGGCTTATATGCCATCTTAATTGGTGAAGGGGAAGGAGAGAAAGGCACTTGTGCGAGAACAAATGACCATTTTGGAAAAATAAATGGGTTTTCAGGGGAACAAACAGGAGATAAGAAAGTTTGTGATAATGGGCCGGGTGTGGTGGCTCACACCTATAATCTCAGCACTTTGGGAGGCCAAGGTGGGCAGATCACTTGAGATCAGAAGTTTGAGACTAGCCTGGCCAACATGGTGAAACCCCATCTCTACTAAAAATACAAAAATTAGCCGGGTGTGGTGGTGGGCGCCTATAATCCCAGCTACTCTGGAGGCTGAGGCAGGAGAATCGCTTGAACTCGAGAGACGGAGGTTGCAGTGAGCCGAGATCCTGCCATTGCACTCCAGCCTGGGCCACAGAGCAAGACTCCATCTCAAACAAACGAACAAACAAAACCCACAAAAATTAGCTGAGCATGATGGCACATGCCTGTAATCCCAGGTATTCAGGAGGCTGAGGCAGGAGAATCTCTTGAACCAGGGAGGCAGAGGTTTCAGTGAGCTGAGATCGTGCCATTGCACTTCAGCCCTGGGCAATAAAGTGAGACTTTGTTAAAAAAAAAAAAAAAAAAAAAAAAAAAAAAGACTTTAAGAGCAAAAACTGAAGTTTCCATTCCGCCTTGAGACCTCAAGACTGGAGTGTCACCTCCTGCCCAAGTTCTGAGCTTGCAGCCTGTTGGCCTGCCCTACCAATTTTAGACTTGTTCACTCCTACAATTGCTTACTCTATATATCACATAGATATAGAATAAGAGTGTATATATACTCCTTTTGGTTCTGTTTCTTTGGAAAACCTTGAAAGACACACATCGCACTACTCTGTTTTTTTTTTTTTTGAGACAGAGTCTCACTCTGCTGCCCAGGCTGGAGTGCAGTGATGCGTTCTCAGCTCACTGCAACCTCCACCTCCCAGATTCAAGCAAGTCTCCTGTCTCAGTCTCTCGTGTAGCTGGGATTACAGGAGTGCGCCACCACGCCCAGCTCATTTTTATATTTTTTTAGTAGAGATGCGGTTTTGCCATGTTGGCCAGGCTCACTTGAACTCCTGACCTCGTGATCCACCCGCCTCGGCCTCCCAAAGTGCTGGGATTACAGGCGTGAGGCACCGCGCCCAGCCCGCACTACTCTGTTTTTGTTGTTGTTGTTTGCTTTTTTGAGACAGAGTCTTACCCTCTGTTTTGCAGGCTGGAGTGCAGTGGCGCAATCTGGGCTCAATGTAACCTTCGCGTCCCAGGTTCAATTGATTCTCTTGCCTCAGCCTCCTAAGTAGTTGGGACTATAGGTGCACACTGCCACACCTGGCTAATTTTTATAGTTTTAGTAGAGACGGGGTTTCACTATGTTGGCCAGGCTGGTCTCGAACTCCTGACCTCAAGTGATCTGCCTGCCTTGGCCTCCCAAAGTGCTGGGATTATTGGCATAAGCCACTGCTCCAGGCTTGAAATATCCTTCTATTGCTCAAGGCCAAGAACAAGTCATCCACCTTTGCTCCTAATTCTACTGCTTTGGTTTGAATGTTTATGTCCTCCCCAAACTTATGTGTTGAAATCCTGACCCTTGTAAAAGTGGCTCAAGAGAGCTAGCTAGTTCCTTCTACTATGTGAGGGCACAGCAAGAAGTCGAAGTCCACAATCCAGAAGAGAGCATTCACCAGAACCCAACAAAGCTGGCTCTCTGATCTTGGACTTCCTAGCCTCCAAAACTGTGAGCCATACATTTCGGTTGTTTATAAGCCACCCAGAATTATATGGTATTATGTTATAGGAGCCCAAACAGACTAAGACACGATTGCATGTGGTTTTCCTGAGGACCTTGCTTTCTCAGTCATACTCTCTTTATCTCTGATTTCTTCCTCTCAACCCTTTCCATTTTTTCTTTTTCTTATTCTTATTTATTTTATTTTATTTTTTTGAGACAAGATCTCACTTTGTCACCCAGGCTGGAGTGCAGTGGCGTGATCTCGGCTCACCACAACCTCTGCCTCCCGAGTTCAAGCGATTCTCCTGCCTCAGCCTCCCGAGTAGCTGGGATTACAGGTGTGTGCCACTACCGCCTGACTAATTTTTGTATTTTTAGTAGAGATGGGGTTTCATTATGTTGGCCAGGCTGGTCTTGAACTCCTGACCTCAAATGATCTACCTGTATCGGCCTCCCAATCTTTTCATTTTTTCAAAAAATATTTACTGAGTTCCTACCATGCAGAATAGAATACAACCCTATGTCCAAGCCTATGAACATGCTCAAGTTATTCACACAATAAAACATAACAAACACACAAACAAAAAACTTTCCTTGATCTTTCATTCCTCTTTAGCTTCTCTTTTTTCTCATTCCCTCCCCCAGATCAGATCTGATCATCTTCCTCCCTAAACCTGTTCATTTCCTAGCTTCTCAAACTTAGTTCATGTGACCACCATCAAAATTAGAAACATGGGAAATGGGAGGATCACTTGAAGCCAGGAGTTAGGGACAGGCCTGCGCAACATAGTGAGACCCCGTCTCTACATAAAAAACATCAGCCTGAGGCCCGGTTGCGGTGGCTCACGCCTGTAATCCCAGCACTTTGGGAGGCCAAGGTGGGCGGATCACCTGAGGTCAGGAGTTCGAGACCAGCCTGACTAACATGGTGAAACCCTGTCTCTACTAAAAATATAAAAATTAGCCGGGCGTGGTGGTGCATGCCTGTAATCCCAGCTACTCCGGAGGCTGAGGCAGGAGAATCGCTTGAACCTGGGAGGTGGAGGTTGCAGTGAGCTGCAATCATGCCATTGCACTCCAGCCTGGGGGATAAGAGTGAGACTTTGTGTCAAAAAACAAAACAAAACAAAACAAAAACATTAGCCCGGAG
Source organism: Macaca thibetana thibetana (assembly GCF_024542745.1). Taxonomy (NCBI): domain Eukaryota; kingdom Metazoa; phylum Chordata; class Mammalia; order Primates; family Cercopithecidae; genus Macaca; species Macaca thibetana. The sequence continues at coordinate 31,257,582 of NC_065588.1, read as the reverse complement.
TGACAGAGCAAGGCGCTGTCTAAAGGCAAACAAACAAGCAAAAAACTTAGCCAACAAACAAACAAAAACCAAATTAGAACCATGGACATTGGATCTCTTGCCCTCCTTCATATATGTTTAGTCGATAACCAAGTCCTTCTTTTCCCTCCTTAAAAATCTGCCTTAGTTTCCTAGGTCTGTCCTCTTTATCCTTATGTAGTTACGGCCCTTGATAGTATTTTGACAAAACTATAGGAATACAATTTTAAGGAATCTGCTTGCCTGCCGTCTTTTTTGCCTGTCCTCAATACTGTATCTAGAATTACTTACACACATGAAACAAATCACGTCATTCTTCTGCTTAAATGCTTTTTTTTTTTTTTTGAGACGGAGTCTCGCTCTGTCACCCAGGCTGGAGTGCGGTGGCCGGATCTCAGCTCATTGCAAGCTCCGCCTCCCGGGTTCACGCCATTCTCCTGCCTCAGCCTCCCGAGTAGCTGGGACTATAGGCGCCCGCCACCTCGCCCAGCTAGTTTTTTGTATTTTTTAGTAGAGACGGGGTTTCACCGTGTTAGCCAGGATGGTCTCGATCTCCTGACCTCGTGATCCGCCCGTCTCGGCCTCCGAAAGTGCTGCGTGAGCCACCGCGCCCGGCCTGCTTAAATGCTTTTAACAGCTCCCTCTGCCTACAGCTTAAGTCCAAGTTCTTTAACATGGCTTACAGGCCCTGCATGACCTGACCAGACTCATCCCCCACAAATCCAATCATGCGCTTGACACTGTAATAAATCTGCATGTGTCTTCAACATGGCATGCTTTTTAACATTTTTCCACTTATGGCCTTTTGCTTTTGTTGTTCCTGCAGCCTAGAAAACCCTGCCCATGTTTGTTCACCTGACAACTTCATTTTCATCCTTCCAGATCCACTCAAGCAGCACTTTCTCCAAACCTTCTCTGAATACTAGCTGGCCCAAGTATTCCAGCTCTGTGCTTCCTTAGTACCTTTTTTTTTCCTTTTTCTTTTTCTTTCTTTCTTTCTTTTTTTTTTTTTTTTTTTTGAGACGGAGTTTCACTCTTGTTGCCCAGGCTGGAGTACAATGGTGTTATCTTGGCTCACCGCAACCTCCGCCTCCTGGGTTCAAGCGATTCTCGAGCCTCATCCTCCTGAGTAGCTGGGATTACAGGCATGTGCCCCCACGCCCAACTAATTTTGTATTTTTAGTAGAGACAGAGTTTCACCATGTTGGCCAGGCTGGTCTCGAACTCCTGAACTTAGATGATCCACCCGCCTTGGCCTCCCAAAGTGCTAGGATTACAGGCATGAGCCACCGTGTCTTAGTACCTTAGTACCTTATGCATACTTTTTTTTTTAAATTGAGATGGACTCTTGCTCTGTTGCCCAGGCTAGAGTGCAATGGCACGATCTCGGCTCAGTGCAACTCTGCCTCCCAGGTTCAAGCAATTCTCCTGCCTTAGCCTCCCGAGTAGCTGGGATTACAGGCGGTCGCCACCACACCTGGTTAATTTTTGTATTTTTAGTAGAGATGGATTTCACCATGTTGGTCAGGCTGGTCTCGAACTCCTGACCTCATAATCTGCCTGCCTCAGCCTCCCAAAGTGCTGGGATTACAGGCATGAGCCACTGTGCTCAGCTGGTGTTTACTTTTTATGTAACTGTTATGTCTCCCTCTTGGGGCTGGAAGCCCATTAAGGATAGGAAGTATATTTTGCTCTATTATTTTTTAGACAGGTCTGGCTCTGTCACCCAGGCTGGAATGCAGTGGCACAATCACAGCTCACTACAACCTCTTCGTTGTGGGCTCAAGCGGAGGGTCCTCCCCACTCAGCCTCCTGAGTAGCTGGGACTGAAAGCCCGTGCCATCATGCCCTGATAATTTTTTAAAGTTTTTGTAGAGACACAGTCTCTCTGTGTTGCCCAGGCTGCTCTCGAACACAGCCTCCTGCCGTGGCCTCCAAAGTGCTGGGATTACAGGTGTGAGCCAACACACCCAGTCTAGGCAGCATATTTCATAACATTGTATGTCCTTATCATATAGCAGAGTATGTGCACAAATATATTAATTAATGATATTATGAAATAATATTATTAGGAAAAACAACTCAAGCATATACTTTACTAATTGTGGCTCAGCTCTGTAATCCTTATGTAATAAGAGCAGTCCATTTTGGATCAAATTTATGCAAAAATCTCCAGTGAGATTTCTTTTCTTTCATTTTTGTTTCTTTTTATTTATTTACGTTTTTGTTTGTTTCAACCCTGTTAACTGATCTATTTATTTATTTATTTATTTATTTATTTAGAGATGGAGTCTCGCTTGGTCACCCAGGCTGGAGTGCAATGGCACAGTCTCGGCTCACTGCAACTTCCACCTTCTGCAGAGGTTCAAGCGATTCCCCTGCCTCAGCCTCCTGAGTAGCTGGGATTACAGGTGCCCGCAACCACACCCTGCTAATTTTCATATTTTTAGTAGAGACAAGGTTTCGACATGTTGGCCAGGCTGATCTCAAACTCCTGACCTCAGGTGATCCACCTGCCTCGGCCTCCCAAAGTGCTGGGATTACCAGCGTGAGCCACTGCGCCCGGCCTGATCCAATGAGATTTCTTATGATAATATGTAATATAAAAGATTGAGAAAAGTGAAGTATCAGCTAATCTTACACACACACAGATTTTTGTTCTTATCATAAGAGTATTTGGCTACTAGACAGATGTATCACCAAAAATGATTCCTTGAATAGGCAATTCCTCAGATTAGGAATATCAGCCTTTGTGGTGCATATGTAGTCCGCCCTGTTTGACCACATTCCAGCCGTGGTCCCCTTAAGTCTCCTTCCCCTTCACATATCAACTCATTCTTTCTCAAAGCACTGCCAGTAGGATCTAGTCCTGTTTCACTATCTTCAAGTTAGAGAGAATTTGAGTGAGCCAAGGCAAACTCTTTACCCTTCCAATATATCATACAATTTTTAAGCAGATGTAATCTGGATAAAATAAGGGTAACTTTGAAGGCTGTCTCAATGTTTATTAGAAACAACGACAAAAAAAGGATAAAGAAGAAAAAAAAAGTAAGAAAATTAGGGTAACCTTCAAAAAAAGAGAAAGGCCAGGCTGGGTGTGGTGGCTCATGCCTGTAACTCCACTCCAGTCACTTTGGGAGACTGAAGTGGGCCGATTGCTTGAGCCCAGGAGTTTGAGACCAGTTTGGGCAATATAGCAAGACCCTGTCTGTACCAAAAAAATTACAAATTAGCTGAACATGGTGGTGCATGATGCTTGTAGTCCCAGTTACTTGGGAGGCTAAGGTTGGAGGATCTCATGAGCCTGAGAGGTGGAGGTTGCAGTGAGCTGTGATTGTGCCACTGCACTCCAGCCTGAATGACAAGGCAGGACCCTGTCTCAAAAAAAAAAAAACAAAAACAAAAAACAGGAAAAGAAAGCACACAGCCATCTTGAAAGCGCAGCTACTAGCCTAAGGGATGACCTGATAAGCCTGGTCTCCTCATTTCTTTTTTTTTTTTTTTTTTTTTGAGGCAGGGTCTCCTCTGTCGCCCAGGCTGGAGTGCAGTGGCACAATCTCGGCTCACTGCAACCTCTGCCTCCCGGGTTCCCGCCATTCTCCTGCCTCAGCCTCCAGAGTAGCTGGGACTACAGGCGCCCGCCACCACGCCCGGCTAATTTTTTGTATTTTTAGTAGAGACGGGGTTTCACTATGTTGGCCAGGATGGTCTCCATCTCCTGACCTCATATTCCACCCGCCTCGGCCTTCCAAAGTGCTGGGATTACAAGCGTGAGCCTCCGCGCCCAGCCCGGTCTCCTCATTTCTTACGGCTGTTTCTGAGCACACCTTTGTGGCACCTTTTTTTTTTTTTTTTGAGACGGAGTCTTGCTCTGTTACCCAGGCTGGAACGCAGTGGTGGATCTTGGCTCACTGCAACCTCTGCCTTCTGGGTTCAAGTGATTCTGTTGCTTCAGTCTCCCAAGTAGCTGGGACTACAGGCGCTCGCCACCACGCCTGGCTAATTTTTGTATTTTTAGTGGAGGTAGGGTTTCACCATATTGGCCAGGCTGGTCTCGAACTCCTGACCTCAGGTGATCCACCCGCCTCACCCTCCCAAAGTGCTGGGATTGCAGGCATGAGCCACAGTGCCCGGCTGGCACCTTTAATCCATATAGTTTACCCACTAGCCACCCCGCAGTTGCTTAAACTACCTGATCCTCATAGTGTCTCCATTACCCAAACACTTAGACTTTTCTTCCAGTAAAGGCAGCTCTGATTCCATATTTGGATTTACAAAAATAATTAATGATTATGGGTAATTCAACAAATACTTACAAGGTATCTGCTTTTTCTCTTTTCTTTTCTTTCTTTTTTATTTTTTATTATTATTTTTTGAGACGGAGTCTTACTCTGTCGCCCAGGCTGGAGTGCAGTGGCATGATCTTGGCTCACTGCAAGCTCTGCCTCCCGGGTTCAAGCGATTCTCCTGCCTCAGCCTCCCGAGTATCTGGGACTACAAGTGCACGCCACCACGCCCAGCTAATTTTTTTTTTTTGTATTTTGTTGTAGAGATGGGGGTTTCACTGTGTTAGCCAGGATGGTCTTGATCTCCCGACCTTGTGATCCGCCCACATCAGCCTCCTGAAGTGCTGGAATTACAGGCGTGAGCCACCATGCCTGCTCTTTTTTATTTTTTTGAGACAGGGTATTGCTCTGGCACCCACGTTGGAGTGCAGTAATGCCATCACAGCTCATTGCAGTCTGGATCCCCTGGGCTCAAGCAATCCTTCTGCCTCAGCCCCTCAAGTAGCTGGGACTATAGGTGTGCACCACCATACCCGGCTAATTTTTGTACTTTTTGTAGAGATGAGGTTTCACCGTGTTGCCCAGGCTGGTCTGGAACTCCTGAGCTCAATGGATCCACCTGCCTCGGCCTCCCAAAGTGTTGGGATTACAGACATGAACCACCGTGCCCCACCCGGCATTTGCTATTTGAAGGCACTATGGAAATTCAAAGATGAATCAAGCTTAGGTGAAGCTAGCTGTCCTAAGCCCTTTTGCATCAGCATCAACTACGCAGGTTTAAAAATATGCAGATAACCAGGTACCAAGCGTAGAAATTCTGATTCCTTCAGTCTGTGGCATAAATGTGTTTTAAACGTTCACAGGTGATTTTTATGCCATCTGTGGATTGAAATGATTAGAGTCAGCTCTTATTCTCATATAGAGATGTGAGGCTATACACAGATAAACGAAACATAAAGCAGAAACTAATATGTGCTTTAAGAGGCACTCACCAAATGTTAGAAGACTTGAGAGGAAGAAAGTATTGTTTCCTGTTTGAGAGATTAAGGCGAAGTCCATGGAGTAAAGCGGGATGAATTCAGAATGAACCGGGTCAGGAGGTGAGGTTTCTTAGCTCCATCACTAATTTATGACACATGTGACACTGAATAAGCTTCATAACTGTAAAGGCCCATTTTTTTCCTATGTAAATAGGAAAGACCAGCATCTATGTCAGGATTCTTGTGAAGATTATTGTGAAGGAAGAAAAACTATGTGGGCGTGCAGAGTAATACTGGATCCAGAGCTGGCAATCAATCCATGACCATTACTGACGTGAGCTGGCATTCGAGTCAGGCCTCGAAGGATGGGTGGGATTTAAACATTCAAAGATGAGGGGGAAGAGAGTTCTGGGTAGAGGAAAGAAGAGCTTTTATGGACTTCTTGGTTGCATATTTATTTATATAAGTAGGTACTATTTACATGAGCAGGTAGTGTACAAAATACTGTGGAAGCTTTAAAGCCAAAACAGATGTGAATCCTGGGTTCAAGAAGCTAATGTTACCTCAGTAATTCATTTGTTAAACTAATACAAACACCCTTAAAAAAATACTGTTGCTTGTATTCCTAATGTGCTCTGTGTGTGTGTGTTTGAATTAATAGAGACAAGGTCTCACCATGTTCGCCAGGGTGGTCTTTGAACTTATGGCCTCAAGCAATCCTCCTGCCTCAGCCTCCTCAAGTGCAGAGATTACAGGCATGAGCCATCATGCCCAGCCTACATATTTTAATAGGGTTTTTTTCTACCTTAAAGTATTTTATATTACTGGCCAGGTGTGGTGGCTCACACCTGTAATCCCAGCACTTTGGGAGGCCGAGGTGGGTGGATCACCTGACGTCAGGAGTTTGAGACCAGCCTGTCCAACATGGCAAAACTCCGTCTCTACTGAAAAATTATCTGGGTGTGGTGGCAGGTGCCTGTAATTCTAGCTACTTGGGAGGCTGAGTCAGGTGAATCACTTGAACCCGGGAGGTGGAGGTTGCAGTAGCCTGGGCAACAAGAGTGAAACTCCGTCTCAGAAAAGAAAAAAAAATTTATATTACCAAAATGACCAAAGCTCATAAAATCCTGAAGAGGGGGCCAGCGGTGGTGGCTCATGCCTGTAATCCCAGCATTCTGGGAGACTGAGGTCAGGGATTTGAAACCAGCCTGGCCAACACGGAAACCCCATCTCTACTAAAAATATAAAAATTAGCTGGATGTGATGGCGGGTGCCTGTAATCCTAGTTACTCGGGAGGCTGAGGCAGGAGAACCGCTTGAACCCGGGAGGTGGAGGTTGCAGGGAGCCGAGATGGCTGCCACTGCACTTCAGCCTGCGACACAAGAACGAAACTCTGTCTCAAAACAAATAAACAAAAACCCGAAGTGGGTAAAATTATATGAAATAAAAGTAACTCCTTGCCTTCCCACTTTCTTTCTTACTTTTATCCTCAGAAGCAACTGTGATTAACACTGATATGTCTCCTCTCGGCAATCACTTTTTATGTGCAAACACATGACATATATGCATGTGTACATATATTACCTGTATGTATATGTTATATTACACATATTCCTTTTTGCCCCTTAAATGAAATCACACTTTACCTACTGTTCTGCAAATTGCTTTTTTGTTTTGTTTTGATTTTTTTGAGACAGGCTCTCATTTTGTCCCCCAGGCTGGAGTGCAATGGTGCAATCACAGCTCACTGCAACCTCCGCCTCCCAGGCTCAAGAGATCCTCCCACTACAGCCTCCCAAGCTATGGGCCTGCGACATCACTCCCAGCTAATTTTTTTTTTTTTATTTTTTTTTGTAGAAATGCGGTTTCACCATGTTGCAGGCTGGTCTCGAACTCCTGGGCTCGAACAATCCACTCACCTCGGCCTTCCAAAGTGCTGGGATAACAGGCACGAACCACCATGCCCAGCTTGCAAATTGCTTTTTTTTTTTTTTTTTTTTAGACTGAGTTTTGCTTTTGTTGCCCAGGCTGGAGTGCAATGGTATGATCTCGGCTCACTGCAACCTCTGCCTCACGGGTTCAAGTGATTCTCCTGCCTCAGCCTCCTGAGTACCTGGGTACAGGCATGTGCCACTACGCCTGGCTAATTTTGTGTTTTTAGTAGAGACGGGGTTTCTCCATGTCAGTCAGGCTGGTCTTGAACTCCTGACCTCAGGTGACCTGCCCACCTCGGCCTCCCAAAGTGCTGGGATTACAGGCGTGAGCCACTGCGCCTGGCCTGCAAATTGCTTTTTATCCACTTACTATATTGGGACTATCTTTCTATGTCAGCATATATAAAGCGGACTTATTCTTTGTAACAGCAGTATAGAATTCCATTTTATAGGTGTTCCATCATTTAAAAAGTGGTCAATTCAATTTACATTAAAATAATGCATTAAGAGGCCAGGCACGGTCGCTCACGCCTATAATCCCAGCACTTTGGGAGGCTGAGGTGGGTGGATCACGAGGTCAGGAGATTGAGACCATCCTGGCTAACATGGTGAAACCCGTCTCTACTAAACAAAATACAAAATTAGCCGGGCGAGGTGGCGGGCACCTGTAGTCTCAACTACTCGGGAGGCTGAGGCAGGAGAATGGCGTGAACCTGGGAGGCAGAGCTTGCAGTGAGCTGAAATCGAGCCACTGCACTTCAGCCTAGAGAGAGCAAGACTCCGTCTCAAAAATAAATAAATAAAATAATAATAATAATAATAATGCATTAAGTTACAAAGTTTAGCAACAATTTTATTAATATAAAACTGTTATGAATAAAGTTCAGCATCTTTTTTTTTTTTTGAGACACAGTCTTACTGTCTTCATGGAGTGCAGCGGTGCTATCTCGGCTCACTGCAACCTCTGCCTCCTGGGTTCAAGCCATTCTCCTGCCTCAGCCTCCCGAGTAGCTGGGACTACAGGTGCGCGCCACCACACTCAGCTAATTTTTGTATTTTTAGTAGAGACGCGGTTTCACCATGTTGGTCAGGATGGTCTTGATCTCTTGACCTCGTGATCCACCCATCTCAGCCTCCCAAAGTGCTGGGATTACAGGCATGAGCCACTGCGCCTGGCCAAAACTATTATGAATAAAGTCCAGCATCTTCTTACATGTTTATTTCCATTTATATTCGTTTGGGTAAACTAATTTCACTGATACTTTATCACTTATACTTTACTGATATTAAGAAATTATTGGGTCTGGTGTGGTGGCTCACGCCTGTAATCCCAGCACTTTGGGAGGCTGAGGCAGGAGGATTGCTTGAGCCCCAGGATTTCAGGACCAGCCTCATCAGCATGGGAAAACTTGTTTCTACAAAATATACAAAAATTAGCCTGGCACGGTGGGACACACCTATAGTCCCAGCTACTCCAGAGGTTGAGGTGGGAGGGTCACTTGAGGTGTGGAGGCAGAGGCTGCAGCGAGCCGAGATCATGCCACTGTACTCCAGCCTGGGCGACAGAGCAAGACTCTGTCTCAAACAACAACAACAGCAACAAAGAAATTATCCCTTTACCGTGCAGTGGTTTTTTTTTTTTTTTTTTTTATTGTTTGACTTTTTGGTCTTTAACTATATGGTATTTTCTCCTATTTTACAAATTTTTATATTTTTATGTAGTTAAATTTATTAATCTTTTAAGTTCTTTGAGTTCCCTCATTCCATGCTAAAAACATTATTTGATATAAGTATTTAATTTTTGAGACAGGATCTTGCCATATTGCCGAAGCTGGCCTTGCACTTGTGGGCTCAAACGATCCTCTCGCCTCAGCCTCCCAAGTAGCTGGGACAACAGACATGTGCCACCACACCCAGATAATTTTTTGATTTTTTGTAGAGATGGCATTTTTTCATGTTGCCCAGGCTGGTCTCCAACACCTGAACTCTAGTGATCTGCCTGCCTCGGCCTCCCAAAGTGCTAGGATTACAGGTGTGAGCCACCATGCCTGGCTGAAAGTTTTTAAATTAACTGTCAGCAATATATTAAGTTCTCCTGGTCAGGCATGGTGGCTCACACTTGTAATTGTAAGACTTTGGGAGGCTGAGGTGGGAGGGTTGCTTGAGGCCAGGAGTTGGAAAACAGCCTGGGCAACATAGCAAGATCCCATCTCTACAAAAAATATAATAATAATTAGGTGGGTGTGGTGGTGCATGCCTTTAGTCCCAGCTACTCTGGAGGCTAAGTCAGAAGGACCACTTGAGCCCAGGAACTGGAGGCTGCAGTGAGCTGTGATTGTGTCACTGCAGTCTAGCCTGGGCAACAGGGTGAGATGTTGTCACTAAAAAAAATTAAATAAGTAAATAAATTATTCCAGATTCCTCAATATTTTATCACCAAAGCTTTTAGAAATGGCAATGCAGCATGTTTCCTTGACTATTAGGCGTCCACTCACTCACTTGTTCATCATCTGTTGATGATGTAGCATGCTTGCTTTTAGTAATGCCTTGAATAGTTAGAACACTGGGTTTTCCAGGAAGTGAACTCTATGTCTGGGTGATCAACTTCTTTTTTTCTTTCTTCTTCTTCTTTTCTCCTTCCCCTTCCCCTTCCCCTTCCCCTCCTTCTCCTCCTTTGCCCTCGCCCTCTTCCCCTCCCCCTCCCCTCTCCCTCCCCTCTCCCTCCCCTCTCCCTCCCCTCTCCCTCCCCTCTCCCTCCCCTCTCCCTCCCCCTGCCCCTCCCCTCCCCCCCTCCTCCTCCTCCTCCTCCTCCTCCTTCTTGGCAGAGTCTTGTCACCCAGGCTGAAGTGTGGTGGTGCTATCATAGCTCACTGCAACCTCAAACCCCTGGGCTCAAGCAATCCTCCTTCCTTGGCCTCCCAAAGTGTTGAGATTATAGGCCTGAGACACGGCACCTGGCCAGGGGGTAGTGGTGGGGATCAACTTCTTCTTTTTTTTTTTTTTTTTGAGACGGAGTCTTGCTCTGTCGCCCGAGCTGGAGTGCAGTGGCCCGATCTCAGCTCACTGCAAGCTCCGCCTCCCAGGTTTACGCCATTCTCCTGCCTCAGCCTCCCGTGTAGCTGGGACTACAGGTGCCCGCCACCTCGCCCAGTTAGTTTTTTGTATTTTTTAGTAGAGACGGGGTTTCACCATGTTAGCCAGGATGGTCTCGATCTCCTGACCTTGTGATCCGCCCGTCTTGGCCTCCCAAAGTGCTGGGATTACAGGCTTGAGCCACCACTCCCGGCCAGGGATCAACTTCTTATTGACATTTAGAAAACTAAATTTTGGTAGAAGAAACATACATTGATTAAACCATTTGTAACCTAATTATAGGGGTTCATCTCTGAGTTATGCTTTTGGCATGTAATTATGTCCAACTCCGATATAACTTCCAAATTCATAGGGCTTAAATCTCTGTCTCCAACAGCTGACATCATCTTTTCCCTCAAACAGGACTCATACGCCATCTTTTATTCTGACTTTTATTTAGTCAAAGACACATTTTGTTCTCTTAGTCATATCTTTTTCTAACATGCATTGTTCCTGAGGTTGCCACCGGTTCAACACTCTTTCCCTCTCTCCCACTTCCTCATCGAATCCTACTAGTATCTCAATGTCACTTCCTCAAAGAAGCCTTCTCTTACCTCCAGATTAGATCTGATCCCCGGCCGGGCGCGGTGGCTCAAGCCTGTAATCCCAGCACTTTGGGAGGCCGAGACGGGCGGATCACGAGGTCAGGAGATCGAGACCATCCTGGCTAACACCGTGAAACCCCGTCTCTACTAAAAATACAAAAAACTAGCCGGGCGAGGTGGCGGGCGCCTGTAGTCCCAGCTACTCCGGAGGCTGAGGCAGGAGAATGGCCTAAACCCGGGAGGCGGAGCTTGCAGTGAGCTGAGATCCGGCCACTGCACTCCAGCCCGGGCTACAGAGCAAGACTCCGTCTCAAAAAAAAAAAAAAAAAAAAAAGATCTGATCCCCTTGCCATACATGGTTAAGTCCCTGGTACTTACCTTTTTTTCTTTTATTTCTCACACTTTATTCTGTGGCCACAGTGATGTAAATACCTCATGACCTTGAGACATTATTGATGGTACCAGTAGTTTATTCCGTGCAATCAAAGATTCATAAAATTCAACAGGAGTTTAGAGAGGTTAGCTAGCTTTATATTGTTAAGTAATACAATTCACTGAATGAATTTTTAAACGGATGATCTTGTTTTTATCTGTTTGTTTAGTGATGAGGAGTTGCCTTTGGAAGTATCCTGAACCATCCTTGGACTATTTGTATGTTCGGGATATTTTATCATGTTTAGCACCATTCTTTTGATTTTCAAGACTAATTTTGATCCAAAGGATAAAACAACAACTCCATCCCTCTACTAAGGACAATCCTTCAGATAGCCAAATATTGCCCTCTTACTCAATCGTAACACAGCCTTCCTTCTATTATTGCTTTTATGCTGTGGTTTCCATCCTTCTTCATTGTCCTGATTTACTCTCCTGTGAACTCATTCTAGTTTATCAATGTTCTTCTTAACGAAAAACTATTTTTGTTACTAGTAATTTTATTTTTTAAAAGCATGCTGGCCGGGTGTGGTGGCTCACGCCTGTAACCCAGCACTTTGGGAGGCCGAGGTGGGCGAATCACTGGAGGTCAGGAGTTTGAGACCAGCCTGGCCAACATGGTGAAACTCCGTCTCTACTAAAAATACAAAAATTAGCTGGGTGTGGTGGTGCACGCCTGTAGTCCCAGTTACTAGGGAGGCTGAGGCAGGAGAATGGTTTGAACCTGGGAGGCAGAGGTTGCAGTGAGCTGAGATCATGCCATTGCACTCCAGCCTGGGCAACAAGAGCAAAACTCTGTCTCAAAAAAAGTAATAATAATAAAATAAATAAATAAAATAAAATCATGCTGTTCAAATGTCATAAGATACTATTATAAAACTTAAGATCTCTATAAGTTCAGGATACTCTAAGAATAAGTTTTTGATAATTCTTTAAGCTTTTATGCCCAGAAATTTGAAAAGTTAATTTTGATTAAATAATAAATAACTTCTTCTGGCAGCTGTTGACACTTGTTGGAGGATTGGGGTAACTTAGATGGCATAATCCAGGCTATACCTTCTAGTGTAAACTTATCTGCCTTGCTCTGACCACTTACTGTTTGAACTTCAAAGAAATTTAAACAAATTAATAAAACACTGTACTTGTTTTGTTGTGAGAAAAAGAGGAACCAAACCCTATGCTTAATAATAATCATCAGCTCTTTCCTGGGCTTGGCAAACATGTTTTCATGTGGTTGGTACCAGCCTCTGATGAGGGTATCTGCCTTTATTTTAAAAACAATCATTAGTTTGTCATTACAAACATGACTAAATTGCTAGCAATGTCCTTCATAACCAAGCAAGATTTGTTCTCTTCTACAATCCTTTATATATAATTTATCCTCCATTCCAAGAATATTAAATTCTAAAGTTGCTGACAATAAATCTCAAAAGAAGGCAACACATTCTACAGAAGAAAAAGGAGCAAATAAAATAGAATTATATAGAAATGAATTAGAGAGGCTTGAGGCCCTCGAGTTCTGAAATGATTTCACTATCTGGCACATAGTGATGATCATTAAATGTCTGCTAAAGGAATGAAAATTCAAGTATTAGGGATAATTCTACAGTGAGACATACATTATAAGCAAAGTAGTTAGCTTTCAACTTTAAGATGTTTGAAAACTCCTTATGAATTCAACATAGCATTGTAGTCATTAAAAAATACTCAGGGCGGTGTGTGGTGGCTCACGCCTGTAATCAGCACTTTGGGAGGCCAAGGTGGGTGAATTACTTGAGGTTGGGAGTTCGAGACCAGTCTGACCAACACGGAAAAATCCCATCTCTACTAAAAATACAATATTAGCCGGGCATGGTGGCTCATGCCTGTAATCCCAGCTACTCAGAAGGCTGAGAATCACTTGAACCCGGGAAGCGGAGGTTGTGGTGAGCCGAGATCGCTCCATTTCACTCTAGCCTGGGCAACAAGAGCGAAACTCCGTCTCAAACAAACAAGCAAACAAACAAAGCCAAACCAAACCAAACCAAAAAAACCTGCAGATATTTTCCTAGCATGATGTAGTTCAGTCTCTTGTAATACAAATTGATATATTATAAATTACTTCTTTCTTTCCTTTTTCACATTGAAAACCTCACTTGGGCAATTTAGGTAGTAGTATTTAAAAGTAGCCCATATATGGGCTATTGGGCCTGGGTATGGCCATCCATAATGACATGTTCAAGCAACAAAATGGACAAAAGAACCTTTGGAATGCACTTGGTTGTTCAAAAATAGCAGGTGGTTGCTTTAAAAAAAAGACGATGGAATTCAGATTTTTCTTTAAGAATTTTGTTTATTGCAATAGGATTATCAAAGAAAAATTAAAAAGTAATGAAAAAATTAAAAAGAGAATTTTGTAGCTACCCGTCCTATAAAACTTATCCAGATTACTTCTTGACCTATACTTTGCGAGCAGAGGAAATCTAGCTACATTAACTCAGTAGCTCTGCAACTTCTAGGTACTTTCTTACCTGAACAGTATATCCTAAGTACTGTAATTCCTGCATTGCTTGCACATTTGAGTTTATTATTCCATCTCTGTATTGCAATAATATACTTTACATAAACTTTCAAGAGAAAAAGCATTCAAGGTATATGTGTGTGTACATACTTTTATATATGTATATATATACTCCTGTAAACCATAATTGGAGTTTAAAAAATATTGTTATGGTATTTACAATTTTCTTTCTTTCTTTCTTTCTTTTTTTTGAGATGGAGTCTTGCTCTGTCACCCAGGTTGGAGTGCAGTGGTGTGATTTCAGCTTACTGCAACCTCCAACTCCTGGGTTCAAGTGATTCTCCTGCCTCAGACTCCCAAGTAGCTAGGACTACAGGTGCGTGCCACCATGCCCAGCTAATTTTTTGTATTTTTAGTAGAGATGGGTTTTCACCATGCTGGCCAGACTGGTCTTGAACTCCTGACCTTCTGATCCACCCGCCTCGTCCTCCCAAAGTGCTGGGATTACAGGCATGAGCCACCACGCCGGCCGGTATTTGCAGTTTTTATACCTTCAGAGGCATATAATAATTTGAAATTATTTTTGGAGGATCTGTCATAAGTCAAATAAATATTTGAGACAACCCAGGACAACTGTTGAAATTCTCTTTAGAAAGAAGGCAGAAATTTATGATTAGGGTCCAATTTGCCACCAGTGGAACACAGAAACAGCTATTAAGCTTATTCATGTTTATTGTCATAAGGACAGGGATGGCATCATATCAACCAATGTGACCACTATAACTTCCAAACTCATTTTAGGTCAAATGCAAAGATTATAAACTAAAGTTTTGATTAGCGATAAACCTATAATAACCTTGAAAATGTCCATTAATTTCTTTAAATTATATTTACATATTTATTATTATTATTATTATTTTGAGACAGAGTTTAGCTCTTGTTGCCCAGGCTAGAGTGCAATGGCTTGATTTTGGCTCACCACAACCTCCGTCTCCTGGGTTCAAGGGATTCTCCTGCCTCAGCCTCCTGAGTAGCTAGGATTACAGGCATGTGCCACCACGCCCAGCTAATTTTGCATTTTTGGTAGAGACGGGGTTTCTTCATGTTGGTCAGGCTGGTCTCGAACTCCCTACCTCAGGTAATTCACCCACCTTGGCCTCTCAAAGTGCTGGGATTACAGGCATGAGCCACTTTGCCTGGCTATTATTATTATTATTATTATTAATTTTTTTTTTTTTTGAGATGGGATCTTGCTCAGTCGTCCAGGCTGGAGTGCAGTGGTGCAATCTTGGCTCACTCCAAGCTCCGCCTCCCGGGTTCACGCCATTCTCCTGCTTCAGCCTCGCCAGTAGCTGGAATTACAGGTCTGCGCCAAATATTAAAAAAATTAAATAATTATTTAATATTTATACTATTATAAATAATTATTAAATATATTTAAAAATTTTTAAAACATAATAAACAGCCAGGTGCAGAGCCTCACACCTGTAATCCCAGCACTTTGGGAGGCCAAGGTAGGCAGATCACCTGAGGTCAGGAGTTCAAGACAAGGCTGGCCAACATAGTGAAACCCTGACTCTACTAAAAATACAGAAATTAGCGGGGAGTGGTGGCACTCACCTGTACTCCCTGCTACTCAGGAGGCTGAGGTGTGGTGGCACATGCCTCTAATCCTAGCTACTCAGGAGGCTGAGGCAGGAGAATCACCTGAACCCGAGAGGCAGAGGTTGCAGTGAGCTGAGATCACGCCACTGCACTCCAGACTGGGCATAGAGCAAGACTCTATATAAAAAAAAAAGTGTGTGTGTGTGTATACATATATGTACACATATATATGTATATATATGTGTATATATATAAAAAATATATAAATTAGCTGGGCATTTTGGTGGAGACCTGTAATTCCAGCTACTTGGGAGGCTGAAGCAGGAGAATGGCGTGAACCCGGGAGGCGGAGCTTGGAGTGAGCCGAGATCGCACCACTGCACTCCAGCCTGGGCGACTGAGCAAGATTCCATCTCAAAATAAATAAATAAATAAATAAATAAATAAATAAAAAATTAATAATAATAATAATAGCCAGGCAAAGTGGCTCATGCCTGTAATCCCAGCACTTTGGGAGGCCAAGGTGGGTGAATTACCTGAAGTAGGGAGTTCGAGACCAGCCTGACCAACATGAAGAAACCCCGTCTCTACCAAAAATGCAAAATTAGCTGGGCATGGTGGCACATGCCTGTAATCCTAGCTACTCAGGAGGCTGAGGCAGGAGAATCCCTTGAACCTAGGAGACGGAGGTTGTGGTGAGCCAAAATCAAGCCATTGCACTCTAGCCTGGGCAACAAGAGCTAAACTCTGTCTCAAAATAATAATAATAATAATAAATATGTAAATATAATTTAAAGAAATTAATGGACATTTTCAAGGTTTTATAGGTTTATCGCTAATCAAAACTTTAGTTTATAATTTTTGCATTTGACCTAAAATGAGTTTGGAAGTTATAGTGGTCACATTGGTTGATATGATGCCATCCCTGTCCTTATGACAATAAACATGAATAAGCTTAATAGCTGTTTCTATGTTCTACTGGTGGCAAATTGGACCTCCACTGCCTTGGCTTCCCAAAGTGCTAGGATTACAGGTGTGAGCCACCACACTCGGCTAATTTTTATGTTCTTTGCAGAGGCAGGGTTTCGCCATGTTGGCCAGGCTGGTTTCCAACTCCTGACCTCATGTGATCTGCCTGCCTTGGCCTCCCAAAGTGCTGGGATTACAGGTGTGAGGCTCTGCGCCCGGCCGTTTATTATATTAAAAAAAATTTTTCCTAGCCAACCAATGCATGCAAGATGTCAGTATATATCCTCTGCTGTGCACTGTTTCAGGCACCGGAATACAAAAATGGGTAAAAAAGAGATAAAATCCCTGTCTTTAAGGAGCTCATATTTTAATGAGCAGTGTCCTTTTTCTTTCTGTTTTTGTTTTTGTTTTTGTTTTTGAGACAGAGTCTTGCTCTGTCGCCCAGGCTGGGGTGCAGTGGCGCAATCTCTGCTCACTGCAACCTCCGCCTCCGGGTTCAAGCGATTCTCCTGCCTCAGTCTCCCGAATAGCTGGGATTACAGGTGCCTGCCACCACGCCAGGCTATCTTTTCAGGTGTTTATAATATAGTTTTCATATACAGTTACAGGAATAGTATGTTACAGAACCTAAAGGAAAAAAAAGAAGTATTAGTTGAGTTTAGAAGTGGGTTTATACTGTATGTACTAGGAATTGCCTGTTGAATTAACATTTCAGAAGTAACTATTTAAATCTGTATTGTTGACATTGCAGTGAAAGCAGCGAAACTTGTCAGCAGATGATTAAGTTTTATGGTTGATTTTCACACTTTTGTAGCTTGGGACCAATATCAAGTTTCTGGGAAGAACATCCTTCCTCTCTCCCCACCCTCTGTCATTAACCCCGGGTTTCTGCCTGTTGTGTTAAGTGTGTCCTTGGGATAAAGGCGAATCATAATCGTTCGGTTTTCATTTTCCTCTTATTACTCTGAGAAGAGTTACTTCAGTTTTTTTCTTCCGGAGTCTAGAAAGCGCTTTGTTGAATTATTACATATTCTGCATGGAAAAGTCTGTACGTCACTTGTTATTTTTTCAATTCCCAAGACCACCAGTTAGTGGAATTATTTCTGGGTGAGTGGAACACCCTTTACAAGCTGCTAGAGGAGGTATGCCTGTCCCTAGGTTATTGGCTTTCCATTGCCTAGTCTTTTATAGAAAGTGGCACTGTTCCCACGGAAATAAACAATCATTCAATTTGGAGAGACTCGAAATCTTAAGGCCGAAGTGAGAAAAAAATTGGATTGTTATGGGTTAGGTTACTATTTGAGAAGGGCAAGCGGGACTTAGCGAATGGATAGGCTGTTAAAATGGGACTTTATTAAATGACTCATTACAACTGCACAAAAACTAAACCTTTGCTGGCCCCAGAGGATTTTTTTTTTTAAAGTTTCAAAAACCTAACTTCAAACAAAATTTAGGAAACGTGGGATTAGTATAAGTTCAGTCTGGGTGCTTACAAGACCACCTCCTCTGTCACCGAAAGTGGACACAGGTGTGAGAATTTTGCAACAGCAGCTTTCAGAACAATTTTTCGGCGCTCAATGGTGCCCCAAGAACTTCGGGGGTGGAAAACACGCCAAGCAGCGAAGACTTCCCCTCGGTTGCTAACCTTTCCCTTTCCCACCTCGCCACTCCCTCTCCGTCGCGGCCGCCAGCCGGGGGGCGTTTGTTTATGTGACGTCCGGCGTAGTAAGCAGTCCCCGCCCCCGTTTCCCTCTGGCCGCCGCGTTTCCCGCGCCGCGGAGCTTCTCCCCTTAAAAGGACAATAGAGGCCTCGGGAGCGCGCGCGGTCGCCGGGACTTCTCCCCCTCCCAGCCCGCGACGTGCGCGCGCCCGTATGCAAATAAGTTCGATTCAAGAGAATTTTGTGCCGGGAGCCGCGCGTGCGCAGAGGGAAAGCGGAATCTACACCTTCTCGGCCAGCGGTAGCAACTGCAGAACTGCAGGAGACAATCTTTCTAGACAAGGCAGTTGAGGAGGAGGGAGCGCTTGAGGGGGACTGGCCTGGCGTGCACTCCGCACCTCGGGGACGTTATTGCGCGTGGAACGGCTGCTTTTGGAAGGTGAGTGACTCTCACCATGCCTCTAGTGCAAAACTGTCTCATGAGGCTTTGATTTCAGAGTGTTTTTTTTCTCTCTCTTTTCACCTCCACCCACCTCCCCCCGTCCTTCCACATACACACAGGAAGTTTTGTCTTGGAGGTGGCATTGTTGGGAGCGCTGTTTTCGTGATCTTCAGACCCCAGGTTCTTTGGTACGCGCTTGTTTAGTGTGTATTTATTAATTGGGGAGGGTATTTGAGGCAAACCGAAAGTCTCGGGGCGGGGGAAGTGAGTGGAGCCTAGGCATAATTGAGGAGTCGCCGGAGTTGAGGGATCCACGTTGAAGGTGACAATGACTTTTCTCCGCCGCAGTATTCTCTCGCGGAAAGGAGCCCGGCGGCCGAAAGGCCCGAGAGGAAAGCGACTGGCTGGCCACCGCGCAGCGGCCGGGGTCGGTGCGTCCGCGTGGGCGCGAGGCGCGGGCAGGGTCGGGCGCCGTTGTGAAACCTCGTGGTTTAGTTGACTGCAGCCCCCGGGCTAGGGTGGACAATAAACGCCATTCGCTCGGAAACTAAGTTGCCGTCCGCTTCCAAGCTGGCGGCCGAGGGTCTTTAAATCGGCCTTTGGGGGTCAGTGCTGGGCTCTGCCGGAGCGCACGCGGCGTGGCGTTGTTTGCTCAACTCCGGAGGGATGCGGATGCGACAATGAGAGCAACACGCGGTCGCTTAAAAACAGCCCGTCTTCCACTCTCCTGCCCTCTTGGGACCGCGCCCAAGAGCGTCTGGTGTCCGGGGTGCCTTCGGAGCCCGAAGTTTTGCTCCCCGTGCGTTCACCTGTAGCGTAGGTGTGGGCGCCACGGCCAGGGCTTCCCGTTTGTGGGCGGCCGTCCGCGCTGTAAGATGGCCAGGGAAGCCAACTTGGCTGGGGACGGAGGCGGCGGCGTTGTCTACGCCGCAGGAGTCAGTGAACTCCGCGGGGCACTGCTTTTTGTGTTCTACGTGAGAGACCACGTGCTTCGGGCTGCGACCCTGGTCCTTGTCCGAATGTCCAGCCCCGCGTGAGCCGTGGGATGCGGCCGCCGTCAGGCAGGTCCGGCCGGCAGGACAATGTGGTTTGCTGATGATGGCGTCTTGCCAGTTTAAAAAGCAGAGTGAAAGTCGCCAACTCTCCGCCCGTGCGGGGCGGGTACTCCGGGCGTTTCTCATCAAGGACACTGCAAAACTTTGATTAAATGGGCCCGCTCCCGAGGGTAGGGCCGGGGGACCAGGCTCCGGACTCTTCGGGGCGCGGGGTCCGGACCCCTACCCGGGGTGATCGTCCAGTGTCCGGCCCCTGCGAAACGCTCCGACATCTCTGATGCTGCACGTAGGCAGCGCCCGGCTGGACAGAAAACAAAGGGCTGCATGTGCCCGTGCGGGCCCCCGGCGCTCGGGGCGGCCGCCTGGGCGGAGGGACGTGCGGGTCGGAGGCCCTCGAAGTTCGGGCGAGTTTCGGGAGGGGCTTTTGTCCCTCAGCCCCCTCGTGGGGAAACTTTGGCGGCGCTACTTGTGCGAGGTGCCATGCTGGTGCGTAGGGAGGCGGCGTGCTTCCCCGCTCCGGGCGTGCGGGCGGGCGAGGGAGGCGGCAGTGCCCGGCGCTCCAGCCCTGGCACCGGGGGCTGCGACGGCCGAGGGGTCCGGAGAGCGTGGCCCGGACTCCTCGGCCGGTTCCTCGTGGCCGGGGAGCCTGTGTCTGGGAGGTCTGTGGGTTCGCCTTTGAAGTCGAACTGTTGCCATGTTTGAATTACGTCAGGGCAAAGCCATGAGGAGGAACAAGCCCCGGCAGCGCGGCGTGCGGGAGGCGCGGCCTGCGGGAGGCGCCGGGTCGGGCGGGCGCGGGGCCCGTTGTTCCGGCGCAGGTGAGGGAGGTGGCGGCGAGCGACGCGGTTCACCTCCCGCTGCCCTCGCCCTCGCTCTGGCGAGCGGCCCCCGCAGGAACTTTCCTCCCGACGCGAGATGTCTTATTTACCAACAAATCCACCAGGGAGCATTCTTATTTGCTGGCTCGGCGTCTCTCTCGGCGGTCACCGGAGTGCCCGAGGGGGAGGCGCGATTTACGGAAGGTGGGGACCCGAGGGCCCTGGGAGGAGCGGGGAGGCATTTTACTGCTTTCGGGGAAACGGGCGAGGGCGGCTAGCACCTCCTCTCCAGCCGAACTGTGGCCCGCAAGTCCAGGGGACCCAGCCCCGACGACGCCCGATAAACCACCGTGGGGAAGTTCCGGGGCTCCCAGTTGCCTACTAAGGGAAGTGAGGACTGTGCGCGAATTGTGCGTGCGGCCAGTTTCTTTGTGTGTTTCTAGGGGGTGGGGGGGAGCGGGGAGGGGCAAGGTTTGTTTTGGTGTGGGGGGAGTTGGTTTATGGAGGTGGTAGGGCGGTGCAGTTTGTTCTGGTAACTATGACCCTAGTCAGTTTCTTTGTTTTTATTTTCTTCCTGTAACCTTCCATTACTTCAGGCACTCGGAAGATTAGGAATTACTGTTGAGTTAAACAGGGACCCTATCCGAGACAGTTTTACCCCAGCAATCCTTTCTCCCCCTCCTTATGTTGTCCTAAGGAGGGTTAAGAAAAGCTTTTCTTTTTCTTTTAATAATTTAAAAATGAATTTGACCTTGTTATTGAGCATACACTGAAAGCACCTGTTTTTGAACTGGAATTTGCCAGACTTGAAAAGCCTTTTAATATTTTATGTCGCGAAATTGAACACATTTAGTTGCCCAATCTAAATTAAAGTCTGGGAGTTTCTGGTGGAGTTCCGGAGAAAACCCTCATGGCATTTAAAGTATTTATGTAATGATTTTGGGAAGGGGGATCTTTTTTAGCCGAAAGGTATGCGTGACTCAGTGTTTGGTGGTTATTCACTGCCTTATCTTAGGATGACCTTGAAGAAGCAAATGTTTAGGGAGTTGGGCCTTTTGGAAACATTGTAAGGAGGCTGGGGAGCTGGCTGCGGAGGAAGCTGCTCAGGAAGATGTCACAGGGTAACGGCTAGCTTCTTCCCAGTTCCCGTGAACTGGGGTTGACCTTCTGGTTACCCCTCCTAGATTTTTCTTTCAAGCTAACCTTTTTTTTTTTTTTTTGTATGTGGCCCCAGGCATAGCTCAGAAATTATGCTGGTTTGACACATGGATGCTTCTTTGGTATTTGGGTTTTGCCTGTAGTCTAGACATCCGATATGCACCATCGTATCTGTTGCTTCTTTCCTGATTTCTGCTGCATTTGAATCATGTTTAAGGCTTAGAATCTAAGTGATCATTACTAGGAAATAATACCCTTAAATGCCCTGCCCCCACACACCAAAAAATCGATACTAGTTGGAATTCATTTTTTTCTTTTCATTATTTTGTTACTAATAAACCTATTTTTCCCAAGTTTTGGTTGACCAAATTACAATACCAAAAGGCAACCAATATTAGTACATTTCTGTAGTAAATAGAAAGAGCATGTCAAGAAAATGAAAAACTTTGGATTTAATAACTTTGACTTTCCTTTGGCAGCTATTTCCCTGGGTCGTTATTTAAAATGCATATGACGTGCTTTGCAAATACGCTGAGATTATTTGAGTTGTTTTTCTTAATTAGTATTTCATAGCTAAGTTATGGCTAGAATTTCCATTTCCTAGCAGATTTCATATATTACATACAGAGCTTAATGGTTTTTGTTTTACTAATTAGATGATGTAAAACAGAGATTTGGATTATCAATGTGAATGAATTCAGGGTGGGAAAGATCCACAGACAAGGTCTCTACTGCCTTCTCTTTGTATTGCTTTTGTGAGAGGTTGGAAATACGAAGTTCAATTGGTAGAATATTCTAGATCACTGGTGGACAGCAGGCCCCAAGTCTGTCTGTCCTTGCACAGTATTCTTAATGCTGTATATCTGGAACCTGAATGATCAATTCCCCCCCCCCCCCACAGTGGTTATCAAGTCCTGGGAAATCTTGACTCATAGGGCTCAAACTCAGACATATTTGTGTAAGAGAAGCAATTTAAGAACCATTTGACATGTAAAATAAAAGTTTTTCACTGGGAAAAGTGTAAACTTATTTTAAATCTAAACCAACTACACAGGGCTCTTATGAGGATAAATTAATCAATTTACCATGCCAGGCACATAGTAGGTTGCTTTAAAAGTATGTCGTTTTCGTTTTTTCTTAAGAGATGGTAGGAATATAATTGGCTGAGCAGAAAAGGAACACAAGGATTGAGGCACAAAGTTTTGCTGTTCAGAGGTTTCTGAGTTAGTAATGCTTGGGTTTCAAAGCTGTCATCATCTTATAGTCACTTTGTGATCTAGTTTTTTTCATCTGTAAAATGGTAGTAATATGTATTGTAAATAAGTTGTAAATAATTAAGCAAGTGACATGAGTGATAAATACTAGCTGCTGTTGTCCTCACGACACTGGGAAATAGACATTCTATATAAAGTAAAACGGAGGCCTGGGTCAGTTGTTGTTTCTGGGGAAACATTAAGTAAATTTTTAGTGGAAAGAATGAGTGTCTTTGGTCTCTTCCCTTACCTTATGAAAGCAGTTCTGGGAAGACCCTGCCCTTGACTCTTGGTTGTCTTTTCAATTCTGATTCAACCATTTTACATCAGAAAGTCCTGTGGAAACCTGGAAAATGTCATTTTTCTTTCTTCCTGATTTCTCTTGTCCACACTTAGTTTTGATTTTGGGGTGTTACAAATTGAGACTTTTTTTGTTGTCTTTTGTTTCTCCAGTTTTTTAATTGAATCTGCAACTAGGATTTTTCTGTATTATGGAAATAATCTGGAAATGCATCTAGTCCAAAAAGGGAGTTTGTTTTCAAGGTAGGGAGGTTTTCTCTTTGCCACAGAAATACTAATGTCACAGGCACATTGCTGTTACATATTCAAGTATGAAAGTCACAGTTGAACTAAAATAATTTATTTCTAGTTTTGTATTTAGTTGTTTTCCACCTATTACAAGTTTGGTTTGGCTTAATGTTGTTTTAATTTGGTTAATGTTAACTGTGCTGAGTTGAAGTAGCTCTCATTTGTCATTTCTCCCCACACTAGTCTAATTTCCTTCCCCCGGTCCTGCTTGAAATAAGCAAGAAATATTTTTTCCTATAGCTTTTAAAACCTCAAGCTTTTTTTCCTACAAAAGTCTATAGACCAAATGTTAAAGAAAAATGACTCCTTTTTAAAAACATTAAAAATATTTCTATAATCAATAGCGCAAACAATGACTCCTTTCAAAACATTAGTTTGTAAAATTCACGTCTTTATTGTAGACACCATTTCCCATTCCATGCCCTTAAAATATACTGTCTATATGGCTGCCCAACTCTTTGAGTAGTTAGCAAATTCTGCCTGTTTCCGTATACTATGTACAACCTGGTTGTAATACAAAAGTTAGTTTCTGCTCTGCAGCGGTTTATTATTGAGTAGAGGAGATAATGCAGTAAACAAGAAGTGAAATCTTACGTGGTAGGTGTCCTAATAAAAGTATGGCAGGGTTTTGTAAAAGAAGTAATTCTTAAGAGAATTTCCCAGGTCAAGGGGATGGAGGGTAAGCTGTCTCAGACAGAAATAATAGCCTGAGTAGAGGGTGGCTAGTTATTAAAGTTGGTTTGACACTCTTAGAATATCAGAATTCCAAGTTAGGACCAGCTGGTAGGCAGGAGCAGATCCTGAAAAGCTTTGAATTCCTTGCCAAGGAGTTTAGATACTATCATGAGGCCAGCGTTGCTACCTTGGAAGGGAAGATTAGTAGTTGAATTTTAGGAAGATATCACATGTTTAAAGGATGTAGGGAAGTCAGTTACAAGGTTCTGACAGGAGTTCATGCACCATGATGAGGAATAAACAGGCAGTGGGGATGGAAGTGAAAGAAGAAACAGAATCTCTAAGGACTTCACAATAAATTTGATGGAGGGCCATGCAGAGGGTGAAGGAAGAGCTCAGTTGGCTTCCAAGTTGTTTTTGTGTGACTGTGGATGATAACCAAGATAGGTAAACAGAGGAAGAGCAGATTTGGAGGGAAGATTGTATAATCAATTCTCAGGGTATTTAAAGGTTGGAATGGATTGGTGATCAGTTGGCCATATTTATCCTAGAGCTAAGGGGAGAGATTGGACCAGGAAATGAATAATATTGGGTTATTACCAATAAGATTGTTAGTAACTTCCTGTGAGTGAATTGCCCAAAGACAGAAAGCAAAATGATACCTGAAATGTAAGGGAGAAAAAAGAGAGAAAGAAGAAAGATTTGTGAGTAAACAGAATTGTCAGAGCTGAGTGCATACCTCGTGCCAGTCTTTGTGTTGATGCTTTACAGATACTATTCAGGAGATTTGGGATTTGTTATTATTATTATTATTTTGAGATGGAGCTTTGCTCTTGTTGCCCAAGCAAGCTGGAGTTCAATGGCACGATCTCGGCTTACTGCAACCTCTGCCTCTGGGTTCAGGCAATTCTCCTGCCTCAGCTTCCTGAGTAGCTGGGATTACAGGTGTGTGCCAACAGGCTGGGCTCATTTTTTGTATTTTTAGTAGAAACGGTGTTTCACCATGTTAGCCAGGCTGGTCTTGAACTCCTGACCAGGTGATCCACCTGCCTTGGCCTCGCTTAGTGCTGGGATTACAGGTGTGAGCCACTGTGCCCGGCCTGTCATCATTTTATAGATGAGGAAACCGAATTAGTGAGGTTAAGGAACTTTCCTGAGGTTTGGGTCAAATCAGGTGTGTATACTACCATGTATCCATTTTCTTAACATTTTTATCAAGTTTAAAAATGGGAGAACAGCTTCATAGAAGAGTATATGGGCCCATTTCATGACCTTAAAGTCTCCCTGAAAAGGCTAAGTTCCTCTTTTCCCACAGACCTGGGCTTAAAATCTTTAGTAATCAGAGTTTTATCTTCAATTAAATTTGTTGTACGTATCTTGGGATAGATAGCGTTTATTTTTCTTTAATGTGTAGCTCTTATAAATTCAAGGAAATAAACAGAATTTCCTAATATTACAGAAGGGCAAATAAAATTAGTAGTGACTTCCTAGTTAGTTGTAAAGACAGAAGCAGAAATAGACTCCAAATTGACTCATTGCAGACTCAAGTATAGTTTTATATATATATATATATATTTTTTGTACTTTTAGTAGAGATGGGGTTTCACTGTGTTAGCCAGGATGGTCTCAATCTCCTGACCTCATGATCCGCCCACCTCGGCCTCCCAAAGTGCTGGGATTACAGGCGTGAGTCACCGCGCCCGGCCTAAGTATAGTTATATTTTCTAACTCATAATCATCCCTTTAAAGCGAATAAGTATTCTTTCTGACACTTTGAATTTTTTTTCATCCACTGGAATTCCTCTTAATCTAGAATTGGGAGACCTAGTTTTTTTTTAACTCTACCAAAATTGGGGAGGGGCCTGATGGTTTTTTACACTATCTAAAGCCCAGATACTTGAATTTGTAATTTTATGGTTAACCTATGCCACTTCAGTTGAAGACTTATTTCTGAGTTTGACCTCTTTCCTGTATAGGATGAGTTTTAGGCTCTTCTGCCAAGTGTGGATTCCATAGACAGCCACAGTTATAAATGCTTTACCATCTAATTTCTCAGAGACAGGGCACGTGTTTGCAGAGGCTGTTGGCAAACAAGTGGGGTCTGCTACCCTTTCTCAGTTTTCTTACAGACAGATTTACATTTGTCCCTTAAAGTAAGCTAAATTCAGGAATTTTGCTGAGATGTAGGCTGGTATCTAGAAGCGGGTAAGAGGAAATAATGTCTTACTGCTCCATGGCTTTCCTTAACTGCTGATGAAACATGTCTCATTGTTGGGGAATACTGCAGCCAAGTGGCCTAGCAGCGGGAGAATACAAAGCATTTAGTCCTGTTGACCCTTTGTGAAAAGTGTTGCTCCAGTTACACTGTTAGTGTTTACTGGATCTTGTGCTTAAATGTGATTCATGATAGCATATGATTGACTAAAATGGTGTCAGTGGTGGCATTACCAGTTACAGAAACTCAAGTATCCCCCCATAGTTTGTGATCACGAGTATTTTTTCTTGTTTATTTCTTTTCCTTTCTCATCATCCTGCCATTTCTAGTTTGACTCTAAAGACATGCATCTCCTTCACTTCAAAGTTGTCTTTGGTTGCTTAGTTCTTTTTGTCTTTGTTCTCTGCTGCTTCCTTCCCACTTTACAAATCTTTTGCTTGTCTCCTCTCTGCAGTTTCCTTCCCATTCTGCTCTGTGTGTATTTTGATCTTACCAGTCTAATTCGTAGTCTCTCCCATGGAGTGTATTTTCTAATTTGTATCTCTCCATCTGTATGTCTTTGAGGAAGTTTATTTAAGCTCTGTGCTTTTTTAGATTACTCTTAAGGTGCATCTTGATAACCAAGGTTATTGGGGAGTGATGCTCTTGGTTAAAAAAAAAAAAAAAGCAGGAGGTAGTAAAGTGAAAGTAAGCTTCTTTTATGCTTGCACTCCTCAGAGGCAACCACTACTTACTATTTTTAAAAACCAATTTTAAAAGAAGTTTGTGTACTCACAGTCTCATTTTAAAAACATCCTGTGAGATTATACTGTATTACTATTGTTCAACTTGCTTTAAAGGTTGAAACAGCATTCTGTGGTGTTTCAAGCATAATTTAACCAGTCTGAAAATTCATTGACATTTAAGTCACCTCAACTACCTTGTGTGTGTGTTTTTTTTAAAAGACTTAGGCCAGTTGATTTTTAGAAAGAAAAAATGATAATTAGAAGCTAGGATTTTGGTTTATTGGAAACTTAAGGATAGTTTCATTTGGGAGGTTGTTCCCCTAATTTGTGCATATCAAAATTTCAGTTCCCAAGATGACTTGGACAAGTTGTGAAGTTAACTGTTGATTTACCACATTTGACTATTGCTCTCAATTTTCTTCCATCTAGTCCACCCAGTGGTATGATTGAGTTTCGAAAGGTACTTTTGAATATAAAAATAACCCTTTACTTCTAAATATATAAAAAAGCCAGAAGAAGGAATCTAGAGAGTGGAAGTGGAAGTTATATTAGAGTAACTAATGGTGTCCTTCAGAGCATGCATACCAACTAAGGAGAGTTTAACAGATGTTAAATTCATCATGATAAGAACCCTCTCTATATCCTTAAATGTGAGTTAACACCCTTATAAGATTTAAAAAGACAAGAAAATAGTTGAATTAAATTCATGGCCTTTTCACTGTCTCCTGATTCCATATTAAAAAGGTTACTAAAGCTCTAAAATTTGCATTTCAGTATTTTTCATTTTGTTTCCTGGTTGGAGCTTAAAATGAACAAGTATTTGGTATTGTTGAGATTTATAAGAGTTAATCTTTAATCTTATTTATCAGAAAACTTTTCGTAAATAGCATCTTTAATATAAGCTATTGCTGTGAATCTCTTTTTCTTTCTTATGTATATTATTATATTCAGTAAACTTATGTGTTTAATTAGACATTATTCCTGATCTTTGGCTTCCCAATTTCATTAGATGAGATTAGAATTGTCCCTTTTGTATCTTTGATATATCGTGGTTATCTCATCCTTTTCTTGACTCATCAGCACCAAGGTTAGATTCATTAAGTTGATCATTAAATTTATATGAAACCCACAGCTTTAAAGTAGAAGAAAACCCCACAAATCAACCAGAACAGATGTTTAGAATTGATTGTCGTGTTTTAAAACTTTATTTTTTTGTTTATATACATTTTGTCCATGTAATTACAGTTATCTTTCTTAATTGCTTTTGCTCACTTAGCTATTACCTTTAATCTTTTTAACTTTGGGGTATTCAATTAATTTGGTCAGAACTATAATTATAGCATGGTTTTTTTTTTTTTTTTTTTTTTTTGACGTGGATTTTCGCTCTTGTCCCCGAGGCTGGAGTGCAGTGGTGCAATCTCAGCTCGCTGCAAACTCCGCCTCCTGGGTTCAAGCAATTCTCTCCTGCCTCAGCCTCCTGAGTAGCCGGGATTACAGGCGCCTGCCACTACTACGCCTGGCAGATTTTTTTATTTTTCGTAGAGATGGGGTTTCATCATGTTGGTCAGGCTGGTTTCAAACTCCTGACCTCAAGTGATCCACCCAGCTTGGCCTCCCAAAGTGCTGGGATTACAGGCTTGAGCCACCATGCCCGGCCATGGTTGATTGTTTTTAACTGTTACAGTATTAAAACAATTTTTGGGGTTTTGGCTAATAGTAGTCAAAGAAAGAATGCCAGTGAAAGTGCTTTATAAAATGTAAAGTGCTATACAAATGACAATTTAAAATTTAAGCAACACATTTATTACACTTGTGAAAACAAATAAAAGAAAAAACTGATCAACACAGTCCTCCTCTAAATTTCTTTCTGGCCCAGAAATGTGTGTACATGCAAAGGCAGCTATGTCAGAGATAAGCATTACAAACTCCCATAAGTAGGCATGTTTTAACTGTAACCTTTCAAATCCTGAGAAACTTCTCAAAATGTTTGTCCTATTTGAAGAAACTTCAGACAGCATACTGTAGACAGACAGATAGTGTCAGAAGAAAAGAAAACTGGCCCAAGATGGCTACAGTTTGGACATATGCATGATTAAACCACCGCCTACAAACTAAAGCTGACCCCTTGGGTTTGTAACTGGAGTTTGTTAAATATTTTACTGACAGATACTGGTTGTAAACTTGTTTGTCAGATATAGAACAAAGGCAGGATGGAATCAATCATCCTTCCACCAGACCCTAAGGTGCCTACACAATTATTAACTTTTCTCTTCTACCCACTCAACCACATATTTACTTTACTTTAGGCATAACATCACTGAATATGAACCAAATTCTCAACTATTGCTTCACCATACTGCACATATTTTCCTGTTTAAAATAATGTATAAAGACCGTGCCTCATGCAGTCTACTTCAGAGCACAGATAATAACCTACTGGAACTCATGCTTCCTGGGTGCGCATCCTCAAGCTTTGTATTTGCAAGCAGCACATTCAGATTCAGAACACCTCCTGACTTAGTCAATCTAATGAGAAGGTATTAAAAATTATGGAGAACAAAGCCTCTAAATCAACTAAATCCCCTGCAACTGCAGAACATCTGATTCCACCTTTAGAAACCCCAGCTGGGTTAATATACAGTACTTAGGGTGCCTCATTGTGTAATCACTTAAACAAATGGACTACGACAACTTCAGAATGACTCTACATCACAGTGGCCTAAATGCAGATCCTTTGATATGCCAAAATTGGCATACATGCAGACCAGGATGGAAGGTGCTAGTGCAAAAATTAAGCAACCAGAATGGGGAAGCTACTTCCAGTGGTATCTTGAAAGTAGTAAAAGTGGGTAGGATGATCTTTTTTCCTTACAGAATGCTAATAAACAACTTAGAGGTGGTAACAGATAGCTCTCAGATATACTCTCTTATTAAAAAACAATCTTCAGAAGTACCTTCTTTACTCTTTGGTGCCTCCTTCACCACCTACACCTTCGCTCTACATCTTTCTAACTCCCCAGGCTGGATCTAATTTTTCTTCTTCTCCCATCTCTTTCTCCTTGTCTGTCACTTGTTAAACAGACTGTGACAGGGAACATGGCTCCAAAGGCCCCTGCTCTTGTTGTCCTTCCACCTACCCTGGCAGCAACCTCTTGTGCAGAAGTGAGGGACAGGAGCTCTACAGGAATGCTTCCTGTGGTTGCATCATTCTGGGAACAGCCTATGACAGGTGGGGGATTCCTAATTCTCTTTCTCTTTTTTTAAGGGATTAAAACATTTAATTGGCTGGGCGTGGTGGCTCACGCCTGTAATCACAGCACTTTGGGACGCTGAGGAGGGTGGATCATCTGAGATCTGGAGTTCGAGACCAGCCTAGCCTGGTCATTATGGTGAAACCCCATCTCTACAAAAAATACAAAAAATTAGCCGGGTGAGATGATGGCCCATGTAATCCTAGCTACTTGGGAGGCTGAGGCAGGAGAATCGCTTGAACCCAGGAGGTGGAGGTTGCAGTGAGCCGAGATCGTGCCGTTGCACTCCATCCTGGGCAACAAGAGCGAAACTCTGTCTCAAAAGAAAACAAAACCAAACAAAAAACCATTTAATTATACATATACACACAGATATTACACATATTCAATGCAATAGCATTCAGAATCCCAGCAGGATGTTTGTGGAAATTAACAACTTATTCTAAAATTGTTTTGATAATGAATAGGGCCAAGAATAGCGAAGATAATCTTAAAGAATAAAGTTGAAAGACTTATCAGGTATGACTTACAAAGCTGTAGTAATTAAGATAGTATATTATTAGTGGATAATATACAATTATATAAAAAGAATAGAACATTCAGATACAGCCCCATATTGGATTTTTGACAGCAGTACCACTGCAGTGCAATAAAGAAAAGAGTGATCTTGGCTGGGTTTGGTGGTTCACATCTGTAATCCCAGCACTTTGGGAGGCCGAGGCGGGTGGATCACCTGAGATCAGGAGTTCGAGACCAGCCTGGCCAATATGGTGAAACCCCGTCTCCACTAAAAATACAAAAAATTAGCTGAGCATGGTGGCGGTGCCTGTAATACCAGCTTCTTGGGAGGCTGAGGCAGGAGAATCGCCTGAACCTGGGAGGTGGAGGTTGCAGTAAGCCGAGATCGTGCCATTGTACTCCAGCCTGGGCAGTAAGATCAAAACTCCGTCTCAAAAAAGAAAAAAGAAAAAGAAAAAAGAGTGATCTTTTTCATTAAATGGTGGTGCTGGGTGATCTACATATCTGTGGGGAAGAGGGCCAGGGAAGAATCTTCGACCCTTACCTTTAATACCATGTAAAAATATCACAAATTCTAGAACAATTAAAATCTAAATTTGAAAGGAAAACAAACTTCTGGAAGATAATAAAAGAGATTATTTTCCGGACCTGGAGGAAAGCAAAGGTTTCTTAATCAGGATGCAAAAAGAGCTAGCTACAAAAGAAAATGCTGATAATTTGTACTACATTAAAATTAGGAACTGAAGTTCCTCAAGACTCAGTTAAATGAGTAACAGTGCACAGAGTAAAGACATCTGTGAAACATATAACCACCAAAGGTCTTGTATCCAGAAAATAGGCACATGACTGAAGAGGATACCTAAATGGCCAATAAATATGAAAGAAAGGTCTAAGACCCATTTGGAATCAGGGAAATACTCATCAGAACCACACAGTGAGATGTCACTGAAATAAAAATGGCTTGATACCAAGTGTTGGCAATGATCTGAAATATATGGAGCCGTCATACAATGATGGTATGAGTGTTAACTGGTACCATCATTTTGGGAAACAGTTTAGCAAGATCTACTGAAGGCAAATTTACACATTTTCTATGACTCAGCAGTTCTGTTCCTAGAAATACTGACACACACACACACACACACACACACACACACACAGAGACACACACACACCCAAAAAATACATAAAACAATGTTGAAAACACATTATTTGTAGTAGCCAAAACTGAAAATGTCTCAAAATGTCTATCGACCCTAGAATGGATATGCCGTCACACAGTGGAATTCTATACAGTGAAGAAAAATAAAAAATACAGCGTGGATTAATCTCAGAAATGTTGAACAAAAGAAGCCAGACTGAAAGGGTACATTCTGTATAGTTCCAATTAAGTTTAAAAACAGGCAAAACCAGTTGATGGTGATAAATGTCAGTTGTTACCATTGGGACCAGGGAACAGTGACTGGGATGAGACCTGTAGACTGCTGGTACAATCCTCTTTCTAATCAAAAGTTACTTCTCCTTTGCCAGTGTTGTCAAACAGCTGAAAGGCTACCATAAACAAAGTATCAGGGGCACCCAGGACCAATTAAAAGGCCACACACTGTTGAAAAGATATTAGTCATTACAGTGGAAATATCTGGTGGATGCCACCTTCATCAAGTTATCAAACGTAGCATCACCAACACTGGGACAACATTCCTCCCATCTTCGGTCTGACCCACCACTCCACTTAAAAGTTCCACCATCTTTGGATTAGGCTGGCTTTCTCCAAAAATGTTCAAGTATGGAGTGATAAAGTCATTGGGAGACATGAAAAATTCACCATTTTTCTCAGTGCTTGCATACTTCAAAAATGTTGTTGTAAGCTCAGTTGGATCTGCTCTCTTGGTTAAAGCCACCTTGGCAGCTGCCATGCATGGCCCTGGGTCCAGGGGGCTGCGGGAGCTACTCACTGGCTTGCTCATGCTTGGTCCCAGTGGTTCACTTCCAGTACCAGCAGTGTGTGTGCCCAGCCTGCCTGGAGTCCTGATTCTTTATCAATCCTAGTCGAAGGCCAAATTATGGGCCATAGTTAAGGAACTTCCTGACCCTTATGAAGATCGGATTTGCTTTACCAAAGAATTTGAACTCACAATTAAAATCTATGACCCAGGTCATTCCGACATTTATCGGCTTGTCTACATGCTGGTTTCAGCTGCTTAAGCTAAGGAATAGGTAGAAAAAGCACAGTGTGGTTGGATCCCCTAACAGATCTTGTTCCTGAAAATCCAGTATGACCTCTGCTGCAGCCAGCTCCCCAACTTTGAGAAGATGGCTCAAAGATGTGTGGGTATGAGCAGCTTCTCTGTTAAATGCCATTCCCTTGTTTTTTTCAAAAGATCATAGATTATGGCCGGGCACTTTGGGAGGCCGAGGTGGGTGGATCATGAGGTCAGGGGTTCGAGACCAGCCTGGTCAACTGGTGAAACCCCATCTCTACTAAAAGTACAAAAATTAGCCAGTCGTGATGGCACATGCCTGTAATCCTAGCTACTCAGGAGACTGAGGCAGGAGAATTGCTTGAACCTCAGAGGCAGAAGTTGCAGTGAGCTGAGATTGTACCACTGCACTCCAGCCTGGGCGACAGAGTGAGACTGTGTCTCAGGAAAAAAAAAAAAAAAAAGATCATAGATTGGATTAAAATCCAGCAATGCTGCCAGAATCCGGATGGGCCTGTTGTAGATTTTTTTTTTACCCACTTTGATAAAATATGAAAACAATATTGCAGATGTCAGTGGACAACTTGGAAAACAATAAAAATGACACATTATTAAATTAAGATTTCCCAAACAATTTGGATGATGCACTACCCACTATTGTCAAATGTCACATGACTGACTAGGTGATGGCCAGAACTAATGACAGGTCAACTTAGCTGACCAGTTGTCCTGTACAGTCATAAAAAAGGAAAATCAAAAGGCTGTATACTTAACAATGGCAACAGTTAACCTCTTAAAACTCCCAGGCTAAGAAGAAGAAAATTAAGTCTATTGGTCCTAAGAGCTCTTCTCCCCTTGTCTGTCACTACTACAAGAAACTAGGGCATTTTAAAAGGAATTGCAAGATACTGAAATGGAAACAACAGGATGATAAACTGGAAAACTAGGAATCCTCTGAGGAAATAGGGGGTTTTCATTTCTCCCATTATGCTGCTTTAACTCACTCTTGGGGGAAAAAATAACACAATAATCAGCACCGGTGCTGCTGTATCAGTTATAAATTCCACCTTACTTGAAAACTTCCATTTCTCAGAGGAATGAAAAAGTTAACATGGTGGGTATACCTAATAAACCTATCTCTTGGTTTAAATTCACACCTTTGCTTTACTGGTTCATTGGGTTTGGCTTCCTCCCAAGGGCTATGAATATGATACCCTCAGCCAATCCCGTGTTTTCCAGATATGCCCAGAAGTGCCTGTTTAACCTTCTGGATTGAAATTTCCACAACATCCATAATGCTCATCTCTTTTTCCTCAAAGTGGGAAATGTTTCTGGAACTCGAACCATGGGATTAGGGAAAGCAAACAAAATAATGCTCTCATAATATATCACAAGTTGGCCGGGTGCGGTGGCTCACACCTGTAATCCCAGCACTTTGGGAGGCTGAGTTGGGCAGATCACCTGAGGTCGGGAGTTTGAGACCAGCCTGACCAACATGGAGAAACCCCGTCTCTACTAAAAAAAATACAAAAGTAGCCGAGCGTGGTGGTGCATGCCTGTAATCCCAGCTACTTGGGAGGCTTAGGCAGGTGAATTGCTTGAACCTGGGAGGCGGAGGTTGCGGTGAACCGAGATCACACCATTGCACTCCAGCCTGGGCAACGGAGTGAGACTATGTCTCAAAAAAAAATCACAAATTGATGTTAGTGGTGTAAACACACCCTCATGTGATTGGGAAAATGGGAAAACAAAAAGAAATATAATAAAGGGAAGGAAACCATAAGGCTCCTTTTAAACTTCAACTTTTCTACTAATGCCAGAAGCTGAGCGTTTACTTGAAACTATGTCTTACCAGCTGTGGTCCCAGTCTAACACAGACATAGGAAAGATACTCTCAGCTGCTCCAATAAAGGTTGAGATTAACACTATGAATCCCTTGCTTAACGTAAAATAATAGCCACTATGGCAAGAAGCCTTAGGTGGAGTTGCCCCAATCATGAGATTATCTTGAGAGAAGTTTTACTATTCCCTGCACCAGTCCCTGCAACACCCCCATTTTCCTTGTCAGAGAACCAAATGGGAAGGGGATGGAGATTTGTACAGAACTTAAGGGCTGTAGACGGTATTATAATACCTAGATATCCAGTGCTTCTTAACCTTCATACTTCTGTCTGCCGTACCAAACATCAATGACGATAGTGTTCTTTTTTTTTTTTTTTGAGACGGAATCTCACTCTGTCCCCTAGGCTGGAGTACAGTGGCACAATCTCAGCTCACTGCAGCCTCCACCTCCCGGAATCAAGCGATTCTCCTGCCTCAGCCTGCCAAGTAGCTAGGATTAAAGGCGTGCACCACCACACCCGGCTTATTTTTGTATTTTTAGTAGAGACGGGGTTTCATGATGTTGGCCAGGCTGGTCTCGAACTCCTGACCTCAAGTGATCCACCCGCTTCAGCCTCCCAAAGTGCTGGGATTATAGGTGTGAGCCACTGTGCCTGTCCCTGACAATATTTTTCAGTTGTGGGTCTCTGTAGTGCCTTTTTAAAGCATCCCTATACATCCAGGTAGTCAGTATTTGTTTGCCTTTACCTGGAGAGAATGACGGGATACTTGGACTGGGATGTCACAGTGATATACAGTGCCTCTTACTTTTCCCAAATACTGAAATACGAATTTAGCAGACTCGGACTTCTCTCAGGGGATCCTCATCCCTCATCCAGTGTGTGCATGACCTCCTCCTTTGCTCTGACACACTTTCTTCCTCTGAAGAAGAAAACTTGTACTTCCTTCAACAATTGGCCATTACAGGGCACAAGGTGTCTAAGAGTAAACTTTAATTTTGTCTTTCTCAAGTCAGACATGTGGGACATGTCATGTCAGCCAAAGGGTTGAGCATCAATCCTGATAGAATCAAAGGAATCTTAGCTTTTTTGATGCTTACTACTAAAAAATAGCTTAGAGGGTTCTTGGAGTTGGCTTGCTATTGTAGAAGCTGGATACTAAATTTTTATCGTGCGACTCAACCCTTTTATATCTGTTTAAAGAATGACCGGCCTGGTCCCATCATGTGGACTCGTGAGGGACAACCAGCTGTGCAACAAATTAAAGAAAGATTAGTAGGCCAGGTGTGGTGGTTGATGCCTGTAATCCCAGCACTTTGGGAGGCCGAGGCAGGCAAATAGTTGTGGCCAGGCGTTCAAGACCAGCCCGGGCAACATGGTGAAACCGTGTCTTTACTAAAAATACAAAAATTAGCTAGATATGTTGGCAAAACGTCCATAGTCCCAGTTACGTGGGAGGCTGAGGCAGGAGAATCGCTTGAAGGAGGCAGAGGTTGCAGTGAGCTGACTGCCTTCCAGCCTGAGTGACAGAGCAGGAGTCTTTTTTTTTTTTTTTAAAAAAAAAAGATTAATAAATGCCCCAGCAATAAGACACCCAAACTATGAACTTTCTTTCTCTTCATGAAGATGGGGAAACACATTTGGTATGTTGACTCAAACATGGTGACCAGCAAAGACCTATAGGCTATTATAGTCAGCAGTTAGATCCAGTGACTCGAGGGCTGCCCCCTTGTGTAAGGGCAATATCAGCTACAGCCCTTCTCTATAAAATTGTTGGAGAGACAGTCTTGGGGTCCCCTCCCTTACTGCCTTCATTCCACATTCAGTTGAGCTACTTCTGAATTCTCATCATAACTTAACACTTATCTTTCAATAGATTGACTTCCTATTAGGTCTTAATTTTACTATCCTCTAATGTTACTGTCTCTTGTTGCAATGATTCTAACCTGGCCTCTCTCTCTCTCTCTCTCTTTTTTTTAGACAGGGTCTTGCTTTGTCACCCAGGCTGGAGTGCAGTGGCATGATCACAGCTCACTGCTGCCTCGACCTCCTGGGCTCAGTTAATCTGCCTGCCTCAGTCTCCCCAGTAGCTAGGACTACAGGTGTGCACCATTGCACCTGGCTGATTTTTGTATTTTTTGTAGAGACAAGGTTTACCATGTTGCCCAGGCTGGTCTCGAACTCATGGGCTCAAGCAATCTGCCCACCTTCAGTGGTACTTGTGGATCTCTGTAGTGCCTTTTTAAGCATCCCTATACATCCAGGTAGTTAGTATTTGTTTGCCTTTACCTGGAGAGAATGACGGGATACTTTAAATGTGATGTCACAGGGATATACAGTGCCCCACTTACTTTTTCCCAAATATGAATTTAGCAGACCACAAAGTGCTAGGATTATAGGCATGAGCCACTGCACCAGGCCTGGCCAGTCTTCTGACAAGATCTCTCATGACTTCATCCTGATGACATACCCAAATTTTTATCCCAAGGACAGACCTACAAGAGTCACCACTAGATAATGCCTAGACAGAATGGTTTACAGATGTATCTTACTTGAGGGGAGAAGGTAGTAAGTTTAAAGCAGGATGTGCCATGGTCATTGAAGCTGGTCTTCTTCAGGCTAAGTCAGCCCAATTGGCTGAACTGATTGCCGTGACTCAAACTTGTCAACTAGCAAAGAATAAAGTGGCAAAAATTATGCCCCTATGCATCCAGTGGTGCTCATAACTTGGGAATGCTATGGAAAGAGAGAGGGTATTTAACCTTCTCAGGGCAACCCATAAAAAATGGACTAGTCTTGGAGCTCGCTTTTGGCAATTATAAAGGTTCCAGGCCGCTCTGAATTAGACACAACATAGAATCAAGGTAGTCAATTTGCTGATGCAGTAGCTAAGGAGAGCTGTGTTTGAGACACCAGTCCGATCCTTGGAATGACTGTGAGACTTAAACAGTTAAGTCTACGCTAAAGGAAATCCAAGACTTAGCTTCCACCGAAGAAAGATCTACCTGGAAATGAAAGTGGGGGTACTTTTTCCCCCAAACTGAACTATGGTATGGACCTAATGATAAACCCATCATCCTAGTGGGGTGTCAGATGCCCTTCATGGAACACATTTACAGCTTGACCCATTGGAATTCAGATAAAATGATATCCTATTATAAACAATATTATTGGAAACTGTCATCATGGCACAGAAGATTGATTCACAGTGTACCATCTACCCAAAACACAATCCTGGAAAACCCCTTTATGGGGCTCAGGGTCATTTTCTTTTTCTACCTAGACCTTTTGAGATGTGGCAGCTTGATTTTATCCAGCTGCCACCATCTTAAGCATATAAACATGCATTGGTAATGACATGCATGTCTTTGCATTGGGTAACGCAATTGCCCATCCTGCTGATGGTCAATGGTAGTGGGTAAAATCTTATTAGAAAGGATTACCCCATTGTGGGGAGTCCCCTTTTGAACTTCACAGCAGTAGGGGAACTTATTTTACTGCCCAGGTCATTGAGCATTTGTAAAATTTGGGGCTGGGCGCAGTGGCTCACGTCTGTAATCCCAGCACTTTGTGAAGCTGAGGTGGGCGGATCACCTGAGGCCAGGAGTTTAAGACCAGCCTGGCTAACATGATGAAATTCTGTCTCCCCTAACAATACAAAAATTAGCTGGTCATCGTGGCGCATGCCTGTAGTCCCAGCCACTCAGGAGGCTGAGGCAGAAGAATCACTTGAACCCGGCAGGCGGAGGTTGCAGTAAGCCAAGATCGCACCACTGCACTCCACCCTAGGTGACAGAGTGAGACTTGATCTCAAAAAAAAAAAAAGAAAAAAATTGGCCTATATTTCAGTATTTTGATTGTGCCTACTACCCTTAGTCCTCTGGATTGGTAGAATGGAGCAATGGAATAATAGCACAATTGGCTAAGTCCCTGGATTGGTGCAATGGACCAATGGAATAATAGAAAAAATTGGCTAAATTTATGGAGGCTTTTCGCCTCTGCTGGCCGAAGGCACTTCCCTTGGTATTGTTCAACCTTTGATCCATCCCTTTATCAGCTCTCTTCTCATGAAATTGTAACTGGAAGACCCAGGCACGTGGGAATCAAGATGACTGATCCAAATTTACTGAATGGGGACATCTTGCACTATTTTAAGGGACTCATTCACCAACTCATGAAAAGGCAGACCTTAGTGCAAGACACGTCCCACAGTGTACTCCTGGGAGATGAAGATTCTGGTCATGACCTCCAACCTGGAAGTTTTGTCTGTTGGAAAAGACATCTCATAAAGGACTCCCTCCAGCCTTGGTGGAGGGGCCCTTGCCAGGTACCGTTGAGTAATCCATGCACAGCAGAGTTAAAGGGTGTAGACTCACGGATCCATATCTCTCACCTTAAAAAGGCACAACTTCCTGAATGGACCATGACTCCCACCAAAGATCCCTGTCTCTGATTCACCAAACAGCTTCAACCCTGAAACCAGGACGAGAAGTTGACAACATCTGAGTGGACAGCTAATTGACCCAAGACTTCAGAGCAGGCCTGTATGATCTCCTGTCTAAACATTCTTAGAGTATTATATTTACTTTGGGGACTATTGGCCTTGTCTGCTTTGACTCAGATTATAGGATATATAACCTGGTTAATGTTTCCATACACATGATGGCCACCAATATATATATACACTTGACTTTTCAGGGTCTCTGCTGATGATGGAAAAATAGTTCATGAGCTAAACTTTTCCAAAGTGTGGCAGATAGAGGCAGTCTCTCAGATTGCTGGATTTGTCACCAGCTTCCTAGGGCCATTCAATATCATTACATACTACTTGTTGCACCTGTGATTGATTTTTCTGACACTCCAAATGTTACCATATACTTGCACCAGTTCTCTCCAAGTGTCCCTTTCCAAATTCAAATTCAGCTTCTAAAGCCAGGCCATATTTTCATTCTGTGCTTAATTATATCCTCTAAGTCTCACCCCTTCCCACCGCCCCCAGGCCTGTCTATCAGGAAGCCAATCAGGGACAAATTCTCTAACTTATCTGGAACACAAACTTAATTCCTCATCTTTTCCAGGCCGCTGTCCCTGCACATTCCTGGCTTCCCACCGTTACTGTCATAACTGGCAACTGAATGTCCAAAGGAGAAAAAGCAAAAGGAAATTGTGCCAGCACGTCTTGTTTGTTATGTGTCATGCTTATGCAGGCTTTTGTAAGACCTGCAGTAAAACCAATCCATGGCTCACTCATGTTTTAAACAACTTACCCATGAATGAATAGTTAATAGATACATTTTGGTAGGTGGCATTGGGCCACACCCACCAACCCAAGGATGGGCACATAGTGTAAATAACTGGCAAAATAGCTGGCAAATTGAAAGGAGCTTTTTTTTTTTTTTTTTGAGGGAGGGTCTCGCTCTGTCGCCTAGGCTGGAGTGTGGTGGTGTGATCATGGCTTACTACAGCCTTGACCTCCCTGGGCTCAGGTGATCCTCCTACCTTAGCCTGTCAAGTAGCTGGGACAAGGAGTCTGTGCAGTAGCTCACACTGCCTGCTGCACTTACATCAACACCTCAGGTGAAGTAGAGACTTGCATAGAAAGAATTTTCAAGCAAGCTAAATGGTTACAAGGGGCACAAACTACCGATCTTCTCAATGATCTGTTTAATTGGCTTCCTATTTCTTCCAGTCTGCAATTCAAACCCTTTTTCATGGGTAAAGTACCAATGTCATAACAGGGTTGAGGGAGGTGCATCTCACACATGTGTGAATGTCCAATCATCACACTTACAAATGACAGAAGGATCTCAAACCTTGATATAATCGTAGTGTCTATCCTATTTCTCTTACTATCAGTTAAATTACTCATGGTATTTATAATCAACCTACGTAAGTCTATTGCTAAAACCAGAATTATAGGTCAGTTGCAGTGGCCCACACACTAGCACTTGGGAGGCCAAGGTGGAAAGACTGCTTGAGGCTAGGAGTTTGGGACCAGCCTGGGCAATGTAGTGAAACCCTGTCTTAATTAAAAAAAAAAATTAACACCCTCCCCCCCATTTTGGTAGCACAATGTAGATAGAATTATCCTGTAA
Organism: Macaca thibetana thibetana; assembly: GCF_024542745.1. Lineage (NCBI taxonomy): Eukaryota > Metazoa > Chordata > Mammalia > Primates > Cercopithecidae > Macaca > Macaca thibetana. The sequence goes on along the minus strand of NC_065588.1, from coordinate 31,216,684 downwards.
GCTTAGCAGCAGATTCCACTACATACCCTTGGAGTGTCTGCCTCAGGCCTACATCAACCTCATCTCACCTCTTTCCCTCCAACGTGGGACATGACTTCCTGGGAAGACAGAAGGACATAAAGTATGATCATTTGTGTTCTCTAAAGAGAAATGTTGATCAAAAGGGGGAAAATGGAAATACAAGGAAAAGTGGATTGACACAGCCTCTTCTAAATATTTGTTCTGGCTGAAGAATGTATATGTGCAAAGGCAGCTATGTCAGTTAGATCATTGTTAGAACCTCCCATAAATGGCCATGTTTTAACTGTAACCCCTCAAATCTTGAAAAACATCTTGAAATGTTTTTTTTTTTCTATTTCAAGGACCTTAAGAAAACATATTGTAGATAGACAGATAGATGATGATGATAGTGTCAGAAGAAAAGAGAAAAGTGAGACAAGATGGCTGCAGTTTGGACATATGGGTAATAAAACCATGGCCTATTTACTGAGGCTGACCCTTTGTGCATTTGTAACTGGAGTTTGTTAAATATTTTACTAACAGGTACTGGTTGTAAACTTGTGTGTCAGATATAGAACAAAGGCAGGATGGAATCAATCATCCTTCCGCCAGACCCTGAGATGCCTACGCAATTATTAACCTTTCTCTCCTACCCACTCAGCCACATACTTACTTTACCTTATGTGTAACATCACTGAATACCAATCAAATCGACAAGAATGTAATTGTTGCTTCACTGTACTGCAGGTATCCCCCTGTTTAAAAAAATGTATGAATACCATGCCTCATGTAATCTTGCTTTGAAACACAGGTTATAAGCTATTGGAACTTGTGCTCTCTGGGTGCACATCCTCAAGCTCGGCCTAATAAACCTTGTTTGATTGAGATTCCCATCTTGGGTCTCTCATTTGGGTTGACACACCTACTATGAGACTGGAATCTTAGATGCTGAGCTTACAAAGATGATAAAGATGAGTGAATTCCTCAGTTATTTTTATTTTTAAATGTCTCAAAAACAGGCTTACTGAGATCATTCATGTACCATAAAATTCACTCATTTATATACCATAAGATTCACTCTTGTAATGTGTACAATTCAGTGGCTTTTAGTATACTCAGAGTTTTGCAACCATACCACTATTTAATTTTAGAAGACAAATAACGGTTCATAATCAGTATTTTAAGTTTTTCTTGATTTTTGGCTTTAATCTCACAGCTTAATTTTCCTCTTCTTTCTCCAGATACACGTTTAAGGGTGAGATTGTATGGGTCTGTTCTCAGCTGTAACTATTAATCAGTTAGAAAGCAGATAGTATTACCTTTCTTCCTTTAAAACATAGTGCCGAGTGATATGATGCCTATGAGAATAGAGGCAAAATTCACAGATAGTTTCAGAGCTGATGGTATCATTTGAACAAATAAGATAGATTGTACTGGAGGAATCATTTAATATTGCACAAATGTGGTACTAGGAAAGCAGTATTCTAAAGAACCACCAGGTTGCTTGAAAAAACAAATGTCCAGTTTAAAATCAACTTATGCCATGCCCACCCACTACTTTGTTAAATATATAGAGTAACTTGGTTTCAGAGACCATTTTGTGTCCTTGGTTTTCCTCTAGAGATTAAGTAGTGTTTTTGTAAAAATTTCATGGGTTTGTAGATTTTTGAAAATACTATCAGTTAATCTCAGGGATCCCCAAATCTCAAAATGGTTAAACACCAATCACTGCTTAACTTGGTTGCTGTAAACAAAGCCCACAATGAAACCCCTGTGTATTTACTGCAGATTCCCAGGTGCCTCTTAAGTGTGAGGATAAGCTCAGAAAAGGCTTAATAGATGTATTAAGTTGTCATCCATTAAAAGGTTCACATGCTCCTTGTGTGTTGCATAAGGACAGGTGTCTGCCACCTCATTGCATTTCTCACTGAGCATTGCCTAGGAGAGGGTAAGCCCTAGGATTTGGATCCCTCTCAGATCAAAAGTAAGGACAAAAGTAAGGTCAGTCAGGACAAAAGTAAGGTCACGGAGCTGTATAAAAATGGATTATGAATCCTAAGACATCAGCCTATTCTCCCCCATGTCTAAGAAGAATATTCCTCAGCTGATGACTGGAATGTCTTGCTAGGGGGTGGTGGGTAAGTTTTGTGGAGGTCCCCACCAGCAGAAAAAAATCATTGAAGAGGAACACTTAATTGACAATGGCTGCTGATTAAAAAGAAAGCCTCAGTATTCATCTATAATCCTAACATCCTTAACAGCTTGCCAGTGTGGTAACTGGCACAAACTATGGTGTCTTGGTCAAATCCAACCTCCGTGAAGGTAGTTCATATCCTAGAGATGAGCTGAATGCTGATAGCTTTGAGGACTTGTTTATTTGGGGGAAGGGAAAGAGATTGTGAGGGTAGAGATAGGAATCTATCTGTCGTAATAGGATTTGGTCTGTGTATTAATGGAATGAACTGGCCTTTTTTGCTCTGCTTCATTTGTCCTTGCTGAGAAGGGAGGCTGAAGTTTCCAAGAGTTATGGATGAAGTTGTAGAGTATTAGAGAAACTGTTCTCTGACCTTCTTGATGGTAATGCAAGCTGTTGGGTGAGTTTGGAGAAGAGCACAGGGTGGTGTGAGGACGAGGTTCGTATTACATTGTGCCTTAAAACAGGAATATACATATTAAAACAATAACTGCTACTCTGCTTTCTTGTTTCTGCAATCTTCTGTCATTTGACATTGTTTTTTCCAAAGCAACGTGCAACCATTTTCTTCAGGATTTTCTTTTCAGTTATCATATGGGTTTGTTGTTGGATTGAGAAAAAAAAATCTGCCTCATTTGAGCAGGCCTCTCTAGACCTTTTCTTACGACTGTGTAGAGGGTACTTTCTCATTTTTCTTCCTCTCAAAGCATCAGATTCCCAAGCATTTAACTAAAATTATTATCAACTAAAAATGTTTCTTTTGAACAATTCTTAGAGGTAACTGTTTAGACTTAATTATTGAAATGCATCAAGGCCTTCTGCCTTGCCCCCATGTCACTCTTTGGCCTGCCTCTCTCACCAACAAAAACATTGCAGAGGAACAGTTATATTAACAATAGCCTGTTTGAAAGGGAAGCTTCAATTTTTAAGCTAATTATTTGCTAATAAAAGTTTTAAAAATACTTTCTTTTAAAAGTTGTAAAACTTTTGTCTATATTTCAAAACCCCTCAATACCAAAAAAAGACATATAATAAAAAGCCTGGATATTTGGTTACTTCTGAATCATTTTCATTAATACTTGCTATATTATACTAACCAGAATTGGAATGGAATGGGATCAGATGAGATAATCCAAAGACAAATACAGCCATATGTCACACAAGGACTTTTTGGTCAACCATAGACTGCATATATGATGTTGGTCCCAAAAGATTATAATACCATATTTTTTTGTACGTTTTCTGTATTTAGATGCACAGATTCTTACCATTGTATTACAGTTGCCTACAGCATTCAGTACAGTCACATGCTGTATAAGTTTATTGCCTAGGAACAGTAGGCTATCCCATATAGCCTAGGGGTATTGTGGGCTATTGCCATCTTGGTTTGTGTGAGGATGCTGATGTTTGCACCAGGATGCCCAATGATGCATTTCTCAGAATGTATCCCCATTGTTAATCAACACATGACTGTACTGAAGCTTTAGGTTTAGTCATCTAAGTTTATGTCTAAAACAACTTTAAAAAGATACTGTTCTGTGGTTATAACTCCTAAAACTATGGACACGAAAGTGGTATTAATAATTTTCTTGGCCAGGCACGGTGGTTCACGCCTGTAATCCCAGCACTTTGGGAGGCCGAGGCAGGCGGATTACGAGGTCAGGAGATTGAGACCATCCTGGTTAACACGGTGAAACCCTGTCTCTACTAAAAATACAAAAAGTTAGCCGGGTGTGGTGGCGGGCGCCTGTAGTCAGTCCCAGCTGCTGGGGAGGCTGAGGCAGGAGAATCACTTGAACTTGGGAGGCGGAGCTTGCAGTGAGCCGAGATCGCACCACCGCACTCCAGTCTGGGCGACAGAGCGAGACTCTCTCAAAAAAAAAAAAAAAATTTTTTTTTTCTTTTATTGTTGCTTTATGTGATAATTTATGTTAGACCCTCATACATACAAACATCCTCTGGACTTGTCCATTGGAGTTTAGTTTCTATATTCATTGCCTTTTCATCACGTCTCTTAGTCCAGATGTTCTGGTGAGCTGGCCCTTGATTTGGATATTCCAAATTACTTTTCCTAAGGTACAGATTTACTGCCAGCTACATATTTGCATCCAGCTCCAGAGCTGTTTTCTTCATTCCTTCCTTGATGTTGAGATTTTTTTTTTTTTTTTAACAGAAGGACTGCAATTTATTTCACTCTGCACCTCTGGGACATTTGCCTCCCACTTTTACTACTCTCAGCACAAAGCCTCATAGAAGAGGTCCACAAACCTCTTAACAACTAAGGGGCAGATCAGCGGTCAGACAACATGAGCTCGTTCTTTTTTTGTCTTAATGATACATGGAATTATTATTATTATTCTAACCTTGGATTTTTGTGAATTTTACATCTTCCTTTCAGCAGTTTCAATTCAGGGCCAAGCTTGACCCTGTTGCTTAGAACTTCCCATTTATCACAGAAGAAATCCCCTCTGAATTCCCATTAGGCAAAGTAGTATGGGCTATGCATAGTGAGCTAGTTGTGTACTTAGTATCAAATAGTGTTCATGGTAAATGCTCAAAACTTCCCCAGAGGGGAATCACGTTAATGCAAAGATGCAAAATAAAAAGGTGTGTCTTAAATTTAAGGATACATCCTTGATTGTGTACAGCTTCATTATTTTACAGGATTGTTTGTGGCATTTCTTACTTAAAAACCTGATTTTAAAAAATGCTCCTGTTCCCCATTTTTAGAGTGCGTGTTTGCTAGGCGAGGTAGGAGGTAGTAGAGTCCTCCTTAAGTAACTAAACTTTTCTTTGTGTTTTATACATTTGCCATGATAGTGCCAAGAATGGAGGTAGATCCAGGAGGTCTTCCCCTGAGCTGCCTGCCTGTCTTGGTCATATAATACCAAGTTGCTTGGGGGTGGGGTGGAGCAGAGAGAACTCTTTAATGGTTCCTTGTTACAGCCCTCAACAAAGATGTGTCAATTCCCTTGGCTTTACAGACTATTGCCCAGAAGAAAAGATGTTTGGTTTTCACAAGCCAAAGATGTACCGAAGTATAGAGGGCTGCTGTATTTGCAGAGCTAAGTCCTCCAGTTCTCGATTCACTGACAGTAAACGCTATGAAAAGGACTTCCAGAGCTGTTTTGGGTAAGATCACCTGATGTTTTTACTATTCTTAGAGTGAAAAAATACCACAGCATACAGAAATATTTGTAAGCAAGGTGATTGGAACAATGTGCTAATAATAAAAATCACTTATTCTAATTTAGGCTGTTTAAGTCTCCTGCTTTTTAAATGAATCAAACAACGCTGACAGCCTACTTTTTTCCAGATTATGAGGAGCTACCACATTAATTGTGAAGCCCCTTACAGTTGTAGCTAGACAAACCCTTTTGTTGTTGACTTCCTTTTGTGGTTAATTTTTAAAAAGGCTTTTAAAAAAATTACTGTTGACTGGGTGCAGCGGCTCACACCAGTAATCTGAGAGCACTTTGGGAGCCCGAGGCAGGCAGATCACGAGGTCAAGAGATCGAGACCATCCTGGCCAACACGGTGAAACCCTGCCTCTACTAAAAATACAAAAATAAGCTGGGCGTGGTGGCGCACACTTATAGTCCCAGTTACTTAGGATGCTGAGGCAGGAGAATCGCTTGAACCCAGGAGGCGGAGGTTGTAGTGAGCCGAGATCATGCCGCTGCACTCCCGCCTGGCGACAGAGCGAGACTCCATCTCAAAAAAAAAAAAAATTTCCCTTGAAAGGGTGCAGTGGCTCACGCCAGTAATCCCAGCACTTTGGGAGGCTGAGGCAGGTCGGTCACTTGAACCAGGAGCTTGAGACCACCTGGGTAACATGGCGAAACCCATCTCTATAAAAAATACAAACAAAAAGACTTGCTGGACATGGAGGTGCTTGCCTGTAGTCCTAGCTACGTCGGAGGCTGAAGTGAGAGGATCACCTGAGCCTGGGAGGTTGAGGAAATGAAGATACTAAAATAAAAATAAAATTTAAAAAGGAATGGTTGGCACAGACCTTTTTGACAACCTTCAGAATAATTACAAAGTCCAGGATTAACAATAAACGATGAACAAATGTTTCGATAAGAAAAGGTGGTGAAAGTAATTTCTAAGAGGGGAAATCATTATTTCTTTTCTTTTTTAAAGAGACAATGTCTTCCTGTGTTGCCTAGGTTGGAGTGCAGTAACTGTTCACAGGTGTGATCATTGTGCATTACAGCCTTGAACTTTTGGGCTCAAGTGATCCTCCTGTCTGAGCCTCTCGACTAGCTGGGACTACAGGTGTGCACCAGCAATATAATAGTTTGTTTGTTTGTTTGAGTCAGAGTCTCACTCTGTCACCCAGGCAGAAGTACAGTATCACTATCATGGCTCACTGCAGCCTTGACCTCACTGGCCTCAGGTGATTCTCCCACCTCATTCTCCTGAGTAGCTGGGACTACAGGCATGCACTATCATACCCTGCTAATTTTTCTTATTTTTTTGTAGAGACAGGATTTTGCGATGTTGCCCAGGCTGGTCTCGAACTCCCGGCTGCCTCGGCCTCCTAAAGTGCTGGGATTACAGACATAAGCCATCTCATCTGGCCATTTTCATTTTTTAAAACTACAGTCCTTCTCTGGTTTTGTTTGCTGTGAAACTAGAATTTTTTTTTTTTTTTTTTGAGACGGAGTCTCGCTCTGTCGCCCAGGCTGGAGTGCTGTGGCCGGATCTCAGCTCACTGCAAGCTCCGCCTCCCGGGTTCCCGCCATTCTCCTGCCTCAGCCTCCCGAGTAGCTGGGACTAGAGGCGCTCGCCACCTCGCCTGGCTAGTTTTTTTTTTGTATTTTTTAGTAGAGATGGGGTTTCACCGTGTTAGCCAGGATGGTGTCGATCTCCTGACCTCGTGATCCGCCCGTCTCGGCCTCCCAAAGTGCTGGGATTACAGGCTTGAGCCACCGCGCCCGGCGAAACTAGAATATTATGACACATTATTTTACTTGCCAAAGGGTAGCATTTTGATACTTATGAAATAACTACACAGGCCGGGTGCGGTGGCTCACACCTGTAATCCCAGCACTTTGGGAGGCCAAGGCAGACAGATCATTTGAGCCCAGGGGTTGGAGACAAAGCCTGGGCAACATGGTGAAACCCTGTCTCTACAAAAAATAGAAAAATTAGCCAGACGTGGTGGCATGTGCCTGTGGTCCCAGCTACTAGGGAGGCTGAAGTGGAAGGATCTCTTGAACCTGGGAAGTTGAGGCTGTAGTGAGCCATAATCCCACCACTGCATTCCAGCCTGGGTGACAGAGTGAGATCCTATTCACCTCCACGCCCTCACCAAAAAAGAAATATATCTACACATTTCAAGAAAGATTGATTAAACAGCATTATTTAAAACCATGATAATCAGAATCTCTTTTAGGTCTTGAGTTTTACTCCTTAATTTTAAAAGCATTTTTTAATTAAATTTCTTTTTTTTTATTTTAAAGTAGAGATGGGGGTCTCCTTTTGTTGCCCAGGCTGGTCTCGAACTCCTGCACTCAGGTGATCTTCCCACCTTGGTCTTCCGATGTGCTGGGATTACAGGTGTGAGCCACCGCACCAGCCTATTTAATTATTTAATTTATTATTATTTTTTTTTGAGATGGAGTCTCACTCTTGTTGCCCAGGCTGGAGTGCAGTAGTGCGATCTTGGCTCACTGCAACCTCTGCTTCCTGGGTTCAAGCGATTCTCCTGCCTAAACCTCCTGAGTAGCTGGGACTACAGGTGTGTGCCAGCAGGCTAATTTTTGTATTTTTAGGAGAGACACAGGATTTCATCATGTTGGCCAGGCTGGTCTCGAACTCCTGACCTCAAGTGATGCACCCGCCTCAGACTCTCAAAGTGCTGGGATTGCTGGCGTGAGCCACCACACCCAGCCTGGCCTATTTAATTTTAAAAGCATTTCTTATTTCAAAATAACCAAATTGCAGTACGTAGAATTGGTTTGTTGAATCTAGAAGATAATTTTATTTCTGAAATATTCTATAGAAACAATGGAATGGGATCATCCAGGATGATTAAATTGTATCTATAAACCATATATAGATACAGTTTTTTTCCCAAAGGAAATGTGCTTGCTTGAATTCTTTAAGGTAAGGGAGACTGATAAAGGTTTGATTGTTTTCTTATCAGATTGCATGAGACTCGTTCAGGAGACATCTGCAATGCCTGTGTCCTGCTTGTGAAAAGATGGAAGAAGTTGCCAGCAGGATCAAAAAAAAACTGGAATCATGTTAGTCCATTTTCTTTTTTTCAATTATACCTCTATTATATTTAAAGTAACATTAATTTCCCCCTAATTTAGGAAGTAATATATCCCTAGGGTAGAAAAGTCTGAAAAGAATAAAGAAAAACACTAGCTGCTGCTCAGATATAATTGCCTAACATTTTGGCATCTTTAGAACAGAATAGCCTGGTATGGCATTTCCTTAAGACTGTAGCCAATATCTCCCTTTTGGAGATTCACAGTAAGCATTCACCTATTTTTAGGCTTAACTCAGTAATTCCTAGAGTTAATTAGATGTGAATCCTTTTTCTTAAATCTCTTTGGATAACATCATCCTTTGAACTCAGGTTGGTACTAATGAGCACATAGATTTTAGGATCAGACTTGAATTTGAATTTTGCCTTTACCACTACTAGATGTGGACTTTGGGCAGGTTACATTTATTTATGAAGTGCAAAGATAATAGCTCTGTTACAGAGCAGCTGTGAGAACTGGATGAGATGATATGTAGAGGGTATAACACATAGTTATCATTCACACTAGCCTTACATTGTCCTTTGATAACAGTGTTATGCTATTATAATAGGTCATGATTTTGAAGATGGTAACAACGTTCCTTTTTACATGGGGTAGAAATCTGCAACTAATAAATGTGAATGAATACCTAAGAAACAGGGCCATATGGGGCGAGATCAATGGCTCGGCTAGACTGTGGGAGAACATGCTATTGCTGTCATATAACTCACCTCAGAGATTAAGGTGTGTAGTGAAAAAAGCATAAAGACCTGAAGACCTTGATTCCAGTCTTTTCCCCTCTCCACCCCTCTTAACCCATTTACTCGCTTGGTAAAATAAGGCAAAATGCATAATTTCTCTTTGCCTTGTTTTCCTTCCGTCTAAAATTGGAGTAACAAAAATAGCCCCGTTTATTGCTTTGTATTGAAGATAAAAAGTATGTGAAAGCTTTTCATAAACTGCAAAACATTATCCTGTAGAAATGGAGTTGTTTTTAGGTTTGATTCTTAACCTAGTTGGGTCATCCAGTAACGATTATCCCATATACAAATCTATTTAAATTTTTTTCCAACAGACTCCCACTATTACCCACTTTACAGGAAAGAGTATCTTAAAAAACCCCACTAGATAAATATTATTTATTCCCTTATGTCATGTGATAATTAAAGGTGCACATGGACGAGTTTCACCCTCTTTTCAGTGTAAAACTGTGGTTCTCAAATAGGCACGGATCTGAACCAAAGGGATACACTAGTATCATTTTAAAAATATTATTAAATATTCAGTATTTTCTTCCAGGTGGTAGATGCAAGGGCTGGACCCAGTCTAAAGACTACATTGAAACCAAAGAAAGTGAAAACTCTATCTGGGAACAGGATAAAAAGCAACCAGATCAGTAAACTGCAGAAGGAATTTAAACGTCATAGTAAGTTTGATATTACAACATTAGTACTTAATAATTGTTTTGTTATTTTTGGCTGGGGGTGGTGTATGGCATGTGTGGATCATTTTTTCCTTTATTGCTTTTCATAAAGAGCACTGGAAGGCAATATTGACTTGGTAGAGATGTTACCTTATTTCTGTGAAATCTTAGCACTCTTTCTGATGATGATGTCTTGAGAGTATTTCTACTAGCTAACCACTTCAGATTGTACTGAGACCACTCTGATGTCTTTACTGACATCTTAATTTTCTAGAAGGTGCATTTCTAGCTCGTTTACTTGATTTTTATCCATAAGGAAATCGAGTCCTGCAGATGTGCAAGAAGGTACGTAAATAATTAGGGGACAATCTGAGACCAAAGCTCAGGTTTTCTGGAAAGTAACTTTAGAAATCATAACTCACATTTTGAAATACAGCCAACCTCAGGGCTTGCTTTCAGGTTTAAGGGGCAGTGTGTTGTGTTGATAGAATAAGAAAGGAATGTCTAATTAATGTCAGGTCACATGCTGTTATTGGAAGTTTTGGGGGATTGCTGTAGTGGCACGTCTGTATTTTGGAATTTAGATTTTAGATTTTGAAAAGGAAATACACTGCATATAATGTTATTGTCTAATAAATATCTCTATTACCCTTGGGGTTTGAAGGAGCATTATTGAACCAAACACATTAGTATTTTTACAGCAAAAAGTAGCAGTATTCACATTTAGTGGAATAAATAGATGGTACATAGGCTAGTCAGGTTTGTTTGCTTATAATCATAGTGTAGGTCATGTCAGATTTTGTGGCCAGATAGGTTAGGAATACACTTTGTGTTTCCAGAGCTTTCTCAGAATTGCCGCTAGGGGTTGTGGACCGACCTGTATTGTAGCTCTCAGTACTTATAAAAATCTATAGGGCCCTGTTAGAGAAAACATTATCAATCAAGACAAATGGTTATCATGCTTATTTTAGAATAATGGAAAAAGACATTTAAGTTTAGTGACAGTAAAGTGAGGAGTGCAGGAGAACTCACATTTTTTGTGCATTTTGGTGTACTAAGCACTTTACGTATGTAATGATCTCACTTATTTCCATTTTAGAGCTCAGAATAGGAAGCACGAAGGGGTGATTTAACCTTGATCTGGGCCACTTAATAAGTGGTAGAGATGTAGTAATATATTTAGGTAATATAAATGTGTATATGTATTTTAATTATACATTTCCCTTTCCTAACCAGCTCTCAACCCCGCATCTCCCTAAAGATTTAACACTACCTTCCTTTCTCACTAGATGTTTTGTTTTATTTATTTATTTATTTATTTATTTATTTATTTGAAACAGGGTCTTGCTCTATCACCCAGGCTGGAGTACAGTGGTGTGATCTTAGATCACTGCAGCCTCCGTCTCTCGGGTACAAGCAATTTTTGTGCATAAGCCTCCCGAGTAGCTGGGACTACAGACATGCGCCACCGTGCCTGGCTAATTTTTTGTATTTTTAGTAGAGATGGGGTTTTGCCATGTTGCCCAGGCTGGTCTCAAACTTAGCTCAAGCAATCCACCCACCTCGGCTTCCCAAAAGTGCTAGGATTACATGCATGAACCATCATACCCGGTCCTCACTAGATGTTTTAATGAACATTTGGGAAACACTAATTTTCTTTTATCACTTGAAGGCGGAGGAACTGATTATTCATACGTATATTCTTAGCCCTTTCCCTTAATTATAGGGAAAGTGATATCTCACTTTTGCCTTACTTAAGGGAATATATTCAGTGCAATTTTAGATTTTTATTGTGAAACTGTGCCGTGTAGTAGTTGGAGACTGAAAATAAATTCCTTTTATAATAAGGTGTGTAGATTGTGGAGGCTCAAACTGAAACAGGGTGTTCACCAGGTACATTATAAATTGCTAGCACCTTTGTGCATTGAAGCAGTTGGGAGACGTGCATTTTTATATATCACCAACTAAAGGGTCTGCGCTTCTGGTTATGTGTTTGCTTCTGTGCATCCTGCACATACCTGGCCTGTATTCTCTTATCTTTCGTTCTTTTTTTTTTGAGATGGAGTCTTATTCTGTCACCCAGGCTGGAGTGCAGTGGCACTATCTCAGCTCACTGGCACTATCTCAGCTCACTGCAACTTCCGCCTCCTGGATTCAAGTGATTGTCCTGCCTCAGCCTCCCGAGTAGCTGGGATTACAGGCGCCTGCCACCATGCCCAGCTAATTTTTGTATTTTTAGTAGGTACAGGGTTTTGCCATGTTGGCCATGCTGGTCTTGACCTCCTGACCTCAGGTGATCTGCCCTGCTTGGCCTCCCAAAGTCCTGGGATTACAGGCCTGAGCCACCGTGCCCAGCCCTGTATTCTCTTTTCGAGACATTTTGTGGTGTACTGGAAAGGCATTGGACCTAGAGTTATAGATCTGGATTTGAATTTTGGCTCTTCTCACTAGCAGATGTGTGATTCTGGAGTCACTTGACGTTTAACCGTAATTTTCTAATCAGAGAACTGGGGATAATCAAATAAAAAATGGCTTTGTAAAACAAAATAAATTCCTTTATAAATGTTAGGTATTCTTTTTGTGTCATCCTTTCCAAAATCTGCAGTGATTTCTGCTTGCTGTAAAATATAGTTGAGAATTCCTAGAAAGTGTTTGAAGGTCCTATTTTTGTTTGAGCTGAGTCCTGGAGTGTGTTTGGCTTCCACAACTTTGCTTGTTGACTTTGCCTGTTGTCCCTACCGACTTGATGCCATCTAATCACTCCTTGGTGCCTTCCAAATCCTACGTAATTTTTAAGACTTAAAATTGCAGTTTGGGCCAGGCGTGGAGGCTCACACCTGTAATCCCAGCACTTTGGGAGGTCAAAGCAGGAGGATCACCTGAGGTTGGGGGTTCAAGACCAGCCTGACCAACATGGAGAAACCCCGTGTCTACTAAAAATACAATATTAGCTGGGCGTGGTGGTGCATGCCTGTAATCCCAGCTATTGGGGAGGCTGAGGCAGGAGAATTGCTTGAACGCGGGAGGCAGAGGTTGTGGTGAGCCGAGATCACCTCATTGCACTATAGCCTGGGCAATAAGAGTGAAACTCCGTCTCCCAAAACAAAACAAAAAATGGTCAGATAATTGAAATTTCAAATAGTTTAAAGCTATTAAGTACTTCCTAGGGGAGTGAGTTTTCCTCAGCAGCATAGAGGTGTCTGTTGATGTTAGTTATTTAGGAAGTCTTAAACATCCCACTAGACTCATTCTTTTAAAGCCTGCTACTCTTGAGGATTTTGTTTGTTTGCTAAGTTAACATATTAAAAGTACTAACGGTGCTTTCTTTGTTTTAGATACCTAATTTTATGCTGTTTTATGTAAATTTTTGTTAATATAAAGTATTTGTGAGCTCTATTCAGAAAACATTTTCTTGACTGGGTGTGGTGGCTCACACCTGTAATCCCAGCACTTTGGGAGGCCAGGAGTTCAAGACCAGCCTGGCGAACATGGTGAAATCCTGTCTACTAAAAATACAAAAAAATTAGTTGGGTGTGGTGGTGCACACCTGTAGTTGTAGCTACTCAAAAGGCTGAGGCATGAAAATCTAAGAGGTGGAGGCTGCAGTGAGCTGAGATCGTGCCACTGCACTCCTGCCTGGGCAACAGAGTGAGACTCTGTTTTAAACAAACAAACAAAAACACATTTTCTTGGCTAGGTGTGGTGACTCATGCCTGTGATCCCAGCACTTTGGGAGGCTGAGGTGGGAGGACTGCTTGAGGCTAGGAGTTCAAGACCAGTCTGGGCAAATAATGAGACCTTGTCTCTACTAAAAATTAAAAAAATAACCAGCCGAGTATGGTGGTGTGTGCCTGTAGCCCCAGCTACTCAGGAGACTGAGACAGGAGGATTGCTTGAGCTCAGGAGGTTGAGGCTGCAGCAAGCTGTGGTCATGCCACTGCACTCCAGCCTGGGTGACAGTGAGATCCGGTCTCAAGGAAAACCAAAAGATAAAAATTTAAAAAAATCCAAAGTTTTCTTTAGTCTGTTTCTTTCCATGCAGCATAAAACATAGGATTTGATGTCTTATAAATATTTAATAAGTACTTGATTGGTTATCTGAATTGAAGGATTGCTCTGTCCATGTGTCCTGGGACGGGCAAGGTGTATGGTCGGCCCTACCTGTGTTTATGAGGTTTATGATACTGCTTTTACTGTGACGTGGCAGTACAACAGCCTTATAGCACAATGACTGTTAACCAAGAAACTTATTTTCTGACTTGTACATTTATATGACATCTTCTTCATGTAAACAGGCAAAGTATTAAATCAGCGTTAGCTCTGCATCTAATCAACTGCTTTTATTCCTTATTAAATCAGGATCTTTTGTTTTCCCTTTATAGGTATAATGTCATTATTCTTTGGCTGCTTTCAAGATTTTTCTCTTGGGTTAGTTTATAGAGGTTTAATTATGATGTGTTTTGGCATGGATTTCTTTGGGTTTATTCTGTTTGGGCTTTGGTCAGCTTCTTGAATCTTAGGTTTATGTCTCACCAAATTTGACAAGTTTTCAGCGACTATATTTGAGTACTTTTTCGCCTCTATTCTGTTTTTCCTCTCCCTCCAGGACTGCACTGACATGAATGTAGATGTGTGTTTGACTAAGCCCCACAGGTTTCTCATGCTCTGTTCATTTGTTTTCTGTGTTGTTCATACTGGGTAATTTCTGTTGTTCTTTCTTCCAGTTCACTGTTTGTTTTCTGCCTCCTCTCCATGTTGCTCAGCCCATCCACTGTGGTTTTTATTTTCTTTATTGTATTCTTTTCAGTTACAAATTTTCCATTTATTTTGTTCTTATAGTTTTCTATCTTATTTTTACTGAGGCTTCCTGTTTCTTTGCCAAGGCTGTGTTTTCATTTATTTCAAACATGTTCATAATTGCTCACTGAAGCATTTTTGTCATGGCTGCTTTAAAATCTTGGTCAGATAATTCTGATGTCTTTGTCATCTTAATGTTGGCCTTTTCATTTAGTTTGAGATCTTCCTGATTCTTGGACTGATGTAATTTTTCTATTGAAACCTGGACATTTTCAGATTATGTTGTGAGACTCTGGGTCTTATTTAACCCTTCTGTTTTAACTGGCTTTTTTGACACCCCTCAGAGCAGGGAAAGAGGGAGGGGCGTAACCACCCTGTTACTGCCAGGTGTTAGAATTCTGGTTTCTCTCTCATCCTCCGTTGACCTCTGAGGTTGGGGGGAGGGGAGGCTCCTCGTTACTACTGGGTGTCAGGAGAGTTCAGGCTCCCACTTGGTGAGGGTGGCCTTGTAGTTAGTGGGCCATAACGAAAATCCTGACTTAGCTAGGCTTCCTGTGACACCACCCTGGTGTAGGTGTCGGGGTGCTTCCAAGTCTTGTGAGGGTGGAAATATAGGCTCTTCACCTCAGCCTCTGCTGGGCTTAGGAAAGGTGTCCACAGTTTTTTCTGTGGGTTTGGCTGGAATAGGAAGGTTATCGTGTAGAAACGTTTTCTGTCTGGCTAGGCTGCCCTTTTCCTAGTTCTTTGCTAGAGAGATCAGGCTTTAACTGGGGTTTTGGATTTTTGTTTTGTTTTTGTTTTGATTGTCTGTACCCATTGGCATTTCTGGGTGGCTACTGTGTCACTTCCAAAGCTGGGGATTATGAGGCAAAAGGAAAATCCAGAAAAACTAAGGAACCCACCACCATGGCTTGCCTTGGGTCTTGAGCTCCCTAGATGGTCGTCACCTTTTGGAGTCTTAGGTTTGTTTTATATATAATATCCTGGGATTTTAGTTGTATAAGCAGGAGGAATAGGAAAGGGTATGTCTATTCCATCTTCTTCACTTTAAAAAAAAACATGTTAGTGTGAATATCTTCAAATACCAGTAGTGCATAGAAAATGAATTTTTTTTACTTTTTCTTTTTTACCAACTGATTCACAGTGTCTTATGCTGAGGTTTAGTTGCAATTACATGTAATGAAATTGAAAATTTTATTTTTTCTTTTAATCTTTATTGCAGATTCTGATGCTCACAGTACCACCTCAAGTGCCTCCCCAGCTCAATCTCCTTGTTACAGTAACCAGTCAGATGACGGCTCAGATACAGAGATGGCTTCTGGTTCTAACAGAACACCAGTTTTTTCCTTTTTAGATCTCACATACTGGAAAAGGTAAAAGAAACAGAAAATATCTCTTTAACCAGCAAACCATCTTAATTACAGGCAGTGTTTTCCTACTTCCTTAGCAATTAAATGGCATTTGGCAAACAGTTGGTAACACACGATTGCAGTGGATTAAGCAGGAATTGAGCAGAGAAGTGGGATTTTGTATGTTCTTCCTATTAAAATTTATTTAAAATAAAAATCACATCAAGGTACCTACATTTCCTATTGCTAGATAAGTGGAGTAGAAAGACAATATGCAGTGGGGAGAATCAGTGAAACTAAAAGTTGGTCCTTCAAAAAGACGTGACCAAAAAAGTACTAGAGATAAAGTGGATCAGGAAAAGGAGATGATACACATAAGCAATTTTAGGAGAGAGAAAAGAGACTTAGGTATAGATAAAGCAGACATTTAAAAAATAGGATATTATAGACAACTTTATGCCAATAAATTTGAACATACAGGTGAAGCGGGTACAGTACTAGAAAAAAGGCATCTTGCTAAAGCTGTCTCAAGAAAAAGTGAAAAAACGAGATAATCTCAAAATAAATTGATTCGGGCCAGGCGTGGTGGCTCACACCTGTAATCTTAGCATTTTGGGAGGTCAAGGTGAGGGGATTGCTTGAGCCTAGGAGGTTAGGGTTGCAGTAAACTATTACTGCACCACTGCACTCCAGCCTAGTGACAAAGCAAGACTCTATTTCAAAAAAAAAAAAGCCACAATATGCAAGTTGTACTAAACATCCAGGAACAGATGATTGGGGCCTATGCACTGGCTTTTCCAGACTGTGGATAAAATAGGGCATAGGCCCCAAGCATTTTTAAGGCTGATATAAATTTGATACCAAAACAATACATCATCTACCACTAGGGTTATTCTAGGTATGTAAGATTGGTTTTTGAACATGAGAAGATCAACTAATATAATTTACCACATCAGCAGTTTCTTTCCTTCTTTCCTTCCTTCCTTCCTTCCTTCCTTCCTTCCTTCCTTCCTTCCTTCCGTCCTTCCGTCCTTCCGTCCTTCCGTCCGTCCTTCCGTCCTTCCTTCCTTTTTGAGATGGAGTTTCGCTCTTGTTGCCCAGGCTGGAGTGCAGTGGCACGATTTCGGCTCACTGCAACCTCTGCCTCCCGGGTTCAAGCGATTCTCCTGCCTCAGCCTCCCGAGTAGCTGGGATTACAGGCGCACGCCACCATGCCTGGCTAAATTTTTGTATTTTTAGTAGAAAAGGTGTTTCTTTGTTGGTCAGACTGGTCTTGAACTCCCTACCTTAGGTGATCCACCCGTCTCAGCCTCCCAAAGTGTTGGGATTACAGGCGTGAGCCACCGTGCCCAGCCCACATTGATAGGTTCTAAAGAAAGGTATTGTCTTCTTAGTGGTGCAAAGAAGGAGTTTGACAAATTTGAACTTTCCTTTAAGGTTTAAAACAAAACTTCTAGCAAAATAGGAATAGAAGGAAACTTTTTTACTTAGACAACAGGAATCTTACAAAAAGTACCAAAGTACATAATACGTAACTGTGATAAAAAGAAAGCATTTTCTCTATGATCAGGAACAAATCAAGAGTGTTGACTATCACCATCTCTATTCAGCATTATACAGAAGGTTCTAACCAATACAATATTGGTAGTAGCAATGATAGTGGTAGTACCAGTAGTAGTAAACGCTTTAGAACAGTGCCTAGCGCATAGTATGAGTACTTTATAGATGGTTTAAATATATGCATTTATTTAATCTTTTTTTTTTTTTTAGAGTTTCACTCTGTAGCCCAGACTGGAGTACAGTGGTGGTATTTTGGCTCACTGCAATATCTGCCTCCTGGGTTCAAGCGAGTCTGCCATTTCAGCCGCCCAAATAGCTGGGTCTACAGGCATGCACCACCATGCCTGGCTAACTTTTGTATTTTAGTAGAGATGGGTTTCGCCATATTGGCCAGGCTGGTCTTGAACTTCTGGCCTCAAGTGATCTGCCTGCCTTGGCCTCCCAAAGTGCTGGGATTACAGGTGTGAGATACTGCACCTGGCCTTACTTAGTCTTTACAATAGTTCTGTGAAGCATTACGTGAAAACAGAGGTACAAAGAGGAAGTACTTTGTTTAACGTTACACAATAAGTAGAGCAGGATTTAAATCTAGGCAGTTTGGCATTAGAATGATACATTTTACCCTAGTGTTAGGAAATATAAAATAATGTAGTAGTAAAATATCAAAAACCCTTTGGAGGAGTTATGTAAAAATCATACAATATTGTTGAAGAACATTCATATATATATGTATGTGTGTGTGTATATATGTGTGTGTGTATATATATATATATACAGAGAGAGAGAGAGAGAGTCTCGCTCTGTCACCCTAGGCTGGAGTGCAGTGGTGCAATCCTGGCTCACCGCAACCTCCACCTCCTGGGTTCAAGCAGTTTTCCTGTCTCAGCCTCCGGAGTAGCTGGGATTACAGGCGTGCACCACCACACCCTGCTGATTTTTGTATTTTTAGTAGAGATGAGGTTTCACCATATTGGCCAGGCTGATAGTGAACTCCTGACCTCAGGTGATCTGTCCGTCTTGGCCTCCCAAAGTGCTGGGATTATAGGCATGAACCACTGTGCCTGGCCATTGAATAACATTTAAAGACACCTAAATAAATTGAGAGGTATAGCACATTCATAGATATTATTAAACTGACTGTTAGGGAGATTATCACTTTGTAGATTCAGGGTAATTGCAGTCAAAACCCCAACATATTTATGGAACTTGACAAGCTAATTTATAATTTATATAGAAAAGCAAAAGGCCCAAAATAGGCATCTTCAGAAGAAAAAGAAAGATGTTGATAAACTTTCCCTAACAGAAATCAAGACGTTATAAAGCCATAGTAATTAATGTGTTTTGGGACTAGGAATAGAAAAATAAACCAGTGGAATAGTATAGAGAGCCTGGAAACAAGCCCACATATGTATATAGCACTTGTTATGTGATACATGATGTGGGGGTGATTGATGGGCGAAAATGGTCTGTTCAATAAGTGTTGCTAGGATATTAAAAACAACATGGTTATTCATGTGAAAAAACTGGGCTTGGTTCCCTACCTCACACCGTAGACAAACACCAATTACAGATGCATTAAAGTAGAAAATAGAATATGACTTTTGAGTGGAAAAGGATTTTTTATGACAAAGTACTAAGCATTTAAAAAAACTTCCAGGTTTGATTACATTATAATTATGAACTTAAATTCATCAAATAACACCATAAAGAAAGTGAAATGATATCCAGCACGTATATCTGACAAAGGGTTAGTATCTGGAATATACAGACAACTACAATGGAAGAAAAAGATAAATCAACAGAAAAATGGACACACTTAGAAAGGAATCACGAAATAACTCATTA